>NC_072854.1:47189425-47499425 GCF_028858705.1 Grus americana
TCACGAGTTTTATACATGAGTTGGAAATTTTATTTTTAAAATCTAAGTTATTGTAAAAGTTAAGATATGATAAAAAAGTGAGGTGTCGGTGATGTTTCTGTCACCACTTTGATCCGATGACCTCATACTCAAGACTGCTCAGAGTCTAATTAATTATCACCATAAAGAGTGCCAAGATGGGAGGAGGCAGGCCTCATTGCTGGTATTACTTGTATATGTGTCCTTGGAATAACCAAATCCTTTCACAAGAGTAGATTCTGAGTGTTTCAGTGTTATGTAAGATGAGCATATAGTTCATTCATTATAGCTCTGCAGTTGTAGAAGTTCAGTGGCTTCTTACACAAAAGTAGATTTTTAATCTAGAATACAATAACTAGGTTTTGGGTTAAGGAACATTTAAGTTAACATTTCTGTAGCTTCTATATTATAAAGAAAAATATGTTATATGATTTTATATAGATATATAATGATAATAGACAATGTTTTCTGATTGGACCTAGCTAAAGTTAAATAAATTCAATTGAAAGACCCCTTTTGATAAACTATAAAATAATTCAGAAATAATTATGCTTACTGCCCAATTTTAGACACTTCATTGAGGTTTCTCCTTTGGAAAGCAAATCTCCATTGATCCTATAGAAGGAGAGACCAATGTAGAGGAAAAGGATAATCTTTTAAATTTTCATGTAGGGTTTTTTCAGATAGATATTTCTAACTGGAAGCAACTTTTGATGGATATTCTTAAACTATTCTACTACTGCTCTCTATATATTTTCCAAAGTGACTTTCATTTATCATAGCAGTGTATAGTCATCTGTTTATGCATTCACTAGCCAATTTTCTGTGACACATAATGGTAATACTCTCATATTATTGCTCTACTGATGTAGCTTGTGGATGACTAGTGCACAGTTTCATGATAAATTGTTTTCTTAAGAGATTCACAGAACAGATAAAGGCGATCTGATAAAGCTGTGGTACTGAAATTCAGCTTTATAGCATAAGTTTTTAAGTGAAAAGTTAAGACAACATATCCCAGAATACTAAAATTTTACTCACTATCGTGAGATCATCCTTGTGGAGTGTACTGGCTTTATTTAATTTATCCAAAAGATGAATTTTTTTGTTATTCCTAAAGCATGAGGAACGCTGGTTTAGTGTCATCCTGAAGTGTGGAAATGCCTGTTGATAAAAAGCCTGCAGGCCAGATAGCAGATGTTGCCTCAACAAAGAGGACTGAAATCCTTGTCTTCCTTTCTAAATTTTTTCATTGTCCTGTGTCTTCAGTTTAGTTGAAGCCTAACTGGACAGTTAGTAGATGACTGGTTTTTCAACTTGTTTAAAAATTTCCTTATAGTCAGGAAAAATGACTCCTTAAAATATACTATCTGATTACTGAGTGTATCTACTCCTTCTGAGACTTTGAGTTATATCTGCCTATTTTCCCAAGAAAAGCACATTTTTGCTATGTGTTACAGTCCAGCTTGACATGAATCCTGTAAGTATTAAAGTACTGTTTATCAATTTAATTAAGAAAAGGTTTAACTGAATAACTGTTACTCCTCAAAATTTAGCATTTTAAAAGTAAAAGGTTAGTTTGAATACTGTTTTTTGCATCATTAGCAATTTGAAGTAAAATCTATTTTCCAAATACTTTTTCTTGATTGCTCCTTATTAAATGTGGAGACGCTTTGTACTTTGTCTACAACCAAAATATAGTTCTGAATAATGCTTAGAAAATTGCTACAAATAGAGATGTCAAAATTTGCTCCAGTTATTAACAAAGACTGATTTTGCCTCCACAGTTTTCAAAAAGCACATTTTTTCCGCTTTCTAAATCTAGCTAGCCCATTATGCTGAGCTATCCATTAAACTGTGTACTGGAACTTCCTGGAGAACTACAGACTTTCCCAAATGTGAAATACAGAAAATTCATAAACAACACATATAATATAATTCAATCTGATAATTTTATAAGTATTTTTTTTTCTAATTATTCCTGACAATATTATTTTATTACCATTTGGGAAGAATAAAGGTAGCAAGCAGAGATCCAAAAAGCCATAGAAAATTGTGAGATCACAATTTCTTTTAAAGAGTAATGGTAATGTTACATCCTGATTTCAAAGCAGCAGCATTAGTTACGAATTCAGTGGGAGAAGGGAGAGGAATCGTGTTCAGAATGCCAATGCTTGAAAGCAAAACCAGAGCGATTTAAAATAATATTGGTAGGCAGGACTTAACAGCTCCATTTAAAAAAAAAAAAAAAAAAAAGCTACCCAAACAGCTCAAAATCTTATAAATCTTATACAGAAATTAATATTTACCAAGAACCAATATTAATTACTTCCCAAAAAAGAAACCCAAAGAAACCTAGATGCTCAAAGCCCCATCCAACCTGACCTTGAACACTTCCAGTGAAGAGACATCCACAATTGCTCTAGGAAACCTGTTTCTGTGTCTCACCAGCATCATAGTAAAGAATTTCTTCCCCACATCTAATCTACCTCTTTTAGTTTAAAACCATTACCCTTTGTCCTATCACCACACTACCTGGTAAAATGTCTCTGTCTTTCTTATAAGCTCTCTTTAAGTACTGAAAGGTTACAGTTAAGTTGTCCCTGGAACCTTCTCTTCTCCAGGCTAAACGACCTCAACTGTCTCGGCCTTTCTTCAGAGGAGAGGTGTTCCAGCACTCTGACCATTTTTGTGGCCCTCCTCCAGACCCCCTTGAAGAGATTCATGTGTTTCTTGTACTGAGGACCCTCAAGCTGGGTGCAGTACTCCAGGTGGGGTCTCACGGGAGCAGAGTGGAGGGGCAGAATCACCTCCCTTGACCTGCTAGCCACTTCTTTTCATTTAGCCCAGAACACAACTGGTTTTCTGGACTGCAAGTGCCTGTTGCCAGCTCATATCTAATTCTTCATCTAACAATATCTTTAAATCCTCTGCACAGCTGATCTGAATCCCTTCATCCACCAGCCTGTACTGATACTGGGCTTGCCCCAACCCATGTGCAGGATCTTGTGCTCGGCCTTGTTGAACTTCATGAGGTTCACATGGGCTCACTTCTCAAGACTATCAAGGTCCCTCTGGATGACATCCCTTCCCTCAAGCATATCAACTGCACCACTCAGCTTGGTGTCATCCACAAAATTGCTGAGGGTGCACTGAATGTCATTAATAAAGATATTGGACAGTATCAGTCCCAATATGGACCCTTGAGAGACACCACTTGTTACTGATCTCCATGGTGATCTCCAAGAGATTGCAAGTCTTTGGATGTGGCCATCCAACCAATTCTTTATTCATTAACTAGTCCATCCATCAAATCCATATCTCTCCAATTTAATGACAAGGATGTTGTATGGGACCATGTCAAAGGCCTTACAGAAGTCAAGTTATATGACATTAATTGCATACTAGATTGTGGCCTGTGATATGCAAGAGCTCAATCTGGACTCTCCTCTGGCCTTAAAATCCATTAGTCTATGAATTCAGTGGTGCTTGTCTGCTGATTACCAACGTTCCTCTGAGTAGGGGCATGAATCCTATCCTGATAATGTAATACAAAAGTGCTGGCATTTATGCACTTCCTTAAATATCACAGTTTTGAGCTTACCTCCATCTTAGGTGAAGCATAAGGAGAAGGGAGGAAAAGTCATTACACATTTGGAAGTTCACATGTCATTTGTTGCTAACAGCTGAAGAACAGAGTGGACATGGCTAGGATCTCAAGTAACCACTTTAGCTGCCTCTGTATTTAATCATCAAACAGGAAACTAAATGTGAGGAAGAGTCATTATGACATACCTTAGACTAGATTAGTCTTTGTTTTTATTATCTCAGGCTTCAGAAAGAACTTTAGATATGCAGTATAATATTATAAATTTATTTGAAAATAAAGTTTGGACACTAGACATATTCTTACTTTGTGAAGTCTGTAATTTACCCCTATTAACTCCATGTTTTCAATAAGGTCATTTAAGATTAAATGCAAAAAAGGAATGAGGTGTTACAATATCCTACGATAGGTCACTATAAGTCTCCATCAAATTCATAGGAAGAACTGAATGCCTGGATTCACAAGTGTTAAGCTAGTTGGAGAGCTACCTAACCTAGCCAATAAGAAGTGCTGAGGGTATGACTGGATACCCCCTTTGCTAAGTCTGAGTGTTTCAGTCAACTTTATTGACTTGATCTTCACTGACTGACCATGAGCGAGCAATATGCCCTTGTGGCCAAGGCCAATGGTATCCTAGGGTTCATTAAGAAGAGCATGGCCAGCAGGTTGAGGGAGGTTATTCTCCCCTTCTACTCTGCCCTAGTGAGACCACATCTGGAGTACTGTGTCCAGTTCTGGGCTCCCCAGTTCAAGAAAGACAAGAGACCACTGGAGACAGTCCACTGCAGGGCTACAAGTATGATTAGGGGACTAGAGCATCTCTCTTATGAGGAAAGGCTGAGAGTGCTGGGTCTGTTTAGCCTGGAGAAGACTGAGAGGGGATCTCACCAATACTTATAAATATCTAAAGGGTGAATGTCTAGAGGAAGGGGCCAGACTCTTCTCATTGGTGCCCAGTGACAGGACAAGGGGCAACTGAATCACAGGAAGTTCCATGTGAACATGAGAAAAAACTTCTTCACTTTGAGGGTGACGGAGTACTAGAATAGTTTGCCCGGAGAGGTTGTGGAGTCTCCTTCTCTGGAGGTATTCAAAACTCACCTAGACACGATCCTGTGCAACCTGCTCTAGGTGATCCTACTTTAGCAGAGGGGTTGGACTAGATGATCTCCAGAGATCCCTTCCAACTCCTATCATTCTGTGATTCTGTGTGATTCTGTGACTAAATAAGAGCTTAGCCAGCATACATATCGACCTCTGATTGTACACACATAAATGTAAATATTCTAACATTGAACTGAATTCTACTCAGTGAGTCTTCAGTCCTAACTTTGTCCAAGATTTAGGCATATTTAAATGTTTAGCTCCACTTGGAAGTCACAAGCCTGGACTTTATCTGTTTTTGTTTCTCACAGATTCACAGATCGGTCTCAAGTCTTTTTTTTTTCAAATGCCATGAAGATACAACTACTTTTATTTTTTTAATCAAAGCTCAGCTAGTAGTTATGATATGGTCAGTATGTTATAGCATTTACCATGACATAATGATCTGAATCTAGTTTTCTTCTCCTTTCTTCTTCCTTACAGTACTCAAGCCTCCTTCTTCCACCCTGCATAAAGCCTCAGTGGTCTCTTAATTATTGTGTAGTGAACATAATAAATCACTCCTGCTGAAACTTTTCTACTTTGTCAAATAGCATCCATACTGCTTTTGGAAGAGAGTGGAACTATTTAGAACATAATGTTCGTGGTTAGAGCTTTTGCCTAAGAAAGATATCCTAACTTTCAGTCTTTTTCTCAAGGACAAATGGTTCTTATGACCAAGTTCAAGATTTATTCATTATGGCTTATGTCCTCACTGACAGTTTTGGAAAAAGGGAGGAGATATCAACAAGATATAATTTTTTCAACATTCTTGTGACATTGAAATTTTTGAAATGACTGGTTATTGAATCAAAAATGCTCTTAACTGGCACTTAGTTTTTGTATTTGAAGATAAGCCAAGATTTTCAGTGAGAGAGAATTTCCTCTCTCTGTGAAGCTGGGCACAGAACCAAAGTATACTTAAATTATATTACATTATTAAACCTTAATTTCCTGAGGTTTGTGTGCTGTAAGTATTGTCAATGGCAAAACTTACGTTGAAGTTCTGTCTTCACTTGAAACTCACACATAATCTGACCACTCTGTCCATTGCCTTTAAAAGCATCATCTCCTGAAGCTGTATTAAGATCTATAAAACAATAAGGTTTTATGATACATGGCCACAAAGTCCCTCTGGATTCTTTTGCAAACACAATTTTGTTAACAAAAAGCAGATGTGCCACAACAAATCCACCTGCCAAATGCTGGAATGGTTCAGCATTGCTTAAAATAACTGTTTAGTGCCTGAGCAATTCGGTGCATGCATTCTGCTGTGCTCTCTTGAATTTTCACTTGAAATTCTCTTGTTTCTGACCATATGTAATGCACTCACTCCTTTCTGCTCAGTGTGCTGGCATGCTGCTGTGACTTCTCACAGCAAAAGCTTTGGGAGCTGCAGGACACATTTAAACTCTTGAATGAATTTTTCAGTAATGACATATGGGTGTCAGCATTTTCTCCTGCCCTTTTTAATAAGCAGTCTCTTGTTTGGATTCACTGCTGATTTTGCTTTTAGCTGTGGACCCCCTGAGGAGCACGGGGTCAACATCCTGTTCTTGGTATTGTCTCTCTCCACAGACATGCTTTCTGTAGATTCACAGCAGTAATGATTTTGCCTTCTTTCTTGTTCTTAGTATAAAGTTCAATGTAAATGAATTATGACATTCAAATATGAGGCTTTCTCAGGATTGACAAGGGAACTTCCTAGGGTATTCATCATAGATTTAATTTGAGCAGAACTCACTCAGAAAAAAAAAAAATGAAGTCTTGTGTCCTTCAACCTCTTAGGTTCACAATTAAAATTTCACATCTCTGGGGGAAGAAAGACAGGAGAAAACCATGTATCTTTTACTGGTTTGATAAATCGAACAGAACAAATTTGCAGTTGTTTTAATATGGTGACATTCATTAAATCTGAACTGCCTGGAGGGAGAGATTTGGGGTTTGCTTCTCCTGTTATTCCTTCTCTTGCCATAGAAATTCTGGCTCATATTTGCTGTGGGATAATCCTCTCCATAATCCTGGTATACCAGGCTATAACCAGACCATGGCTGCTTAGTGGAAGAATCCTCCTCTCGCTCGTGAGTACTCGCAAACCTATACCAGTGGCACTTCAGTAGTGTAGCTTCATGGGCTCCCAGAACAGAGAGAATACAGTATCAGTTACATCACACAGACTCTTCTTAATTACTAGAAGAGATCTGTAAACAAAAAAGATTATTTTATTCTATTAAACTAGACCTAACATACATTTGATTTAATAGAAAAAGGTCTCAAAGCATAAGACAGTTCAGTGCTAGGTTATGCTTTTAGGTTTTCCTTTTCTGTTTCAGTGTCTCATCTGAGTTAGCAAGCTGACATTTTAGAACGTTTTTATACAGCAAAATAGAAAAGGGCCAGAAACTGTTCTCTGGCACTGAGGCAAAATGACCCTGACTAGTTCACACCTATGCTGCACAGAGCTAGCTTGCTCTTCAGAGTTTTGTTTCAGAGACAGCTAGGTGGAGAAATCCCAGAGACAACTAGAGTAAGCTAACAAGCAAACACTGAGGTTGACTGCCAGGCCACTGCTTTTGCTGACCCTCCTTTATTTAGGAGTTCATACATTTCCTGGGCTGACAGGCATGTAAAAATCATTTATAATGGATAAAATAATGTTCTTTTATGCAGAAGGCTAGAGAGATTACAGGATAGAGAACAATGTCTATCAGCTATCTCAATTTACAGTAAAATCACCTAATTTTTGTTGAACTCTTTCTAGTTAAGTTTTTTCTCTCTATTCATGGTAACTTGGTACTAGGAGATCAGGTGATAAGTAAAAAGTGTAGTCACTTCCTTCTCCCTTCCTTCGTCAAATTTCTGCCACTTTATTTTCCATATTGCTTATTTTAAAGGTTAATTTTATATAAGCATCTTCTTAGAATTATAGGACTTAGCAAGCTGCAAAATTTCATATTAGGCTCAGGCATGATATACCAGATGGCGAAATAAAGACATGGAATGCCCAGAATAAGTAACACAGATCCTATATGCACTGTGAGTTTTAGGAAGCCCTTTTTGAATATCTTGTTAAAGGTAGTTGTCATGCTATACAGACAGTATCATTTTTAAAAATAGGATGGAATGTCTAATGGCATAATTTGGTTCTTCAGCTGTGCAATGACATTTAATCAGCAGTGGTTCCCATAATAATGTCATAGAGCTACAGATCTTAAATGCAATTACTAGTCTAAAATGCACTACCAGTCTAAAATATACAGGGTAGTTTAATTAGTTAATGTTCTGTGACCACAGATATCTGCAGCTTCCTGAGGCTGATATTACCTCTGCTTTCTAGTTCATCTCTGCATTCTTCACATTCATGCTTGGATTCTGAAATGGTTATAAATGGTTATATATGAAGTGAAATGGGTATAACATGAAACAGATGTTTTCTGTTGTCTTATTCCTAATGGCATCTGAATGATTTTCACTTTGAACCATATAGGTACAAGAAGACATTTAAAAGTTAGTGGATGGATGAAGCTGGAAATTCATATAATAATTTTGTTTTCTTTAAAGATATCTGCTTTTCTCTTAATATTCTAGGTTAAACATGGTAATTATAGTAGTTGGTGGGAAAATACAGGGTCATGGAGCTCCTCCGAATAACTATATAAATGGTTTTACCTTCAGCTGTGAGGTAAAATGTATTAGCTTAAACCTTTCATGGCAATTTCATTTCAACCTATGGTTAAATAATTATTTCAAGACCACAAGTTCGATTCCTGGAGACAAGGCATAGACCTCCATCCAAATGCATACATGAGTGACAGAAAATGAAATAGATGTAGAAATGCACTGTAAAATGTTAATTATTTTTTTCTTCATTCGTGATACGTTACCATTTACCAGTCATACAGCCATCATATCTTTATTTCCCCTAGGTCAGATATAAAGTAGCAGAGGCATAAAAGATTATTTAAACCCAGCCAAGACCACAGAATAAAACTGTCTGAGCACTTTACCTATATTGGGTTTGGTGTTAGGGGTGGGGAGTGTGGGTTGGGGTGTGTTTAGGAGTGACTTGTACGTAAAAAGGTCAGGGGCTGCCCTGTGCCAGCTCCTCAATGGACCCACCTCACACAAGAGCTGAGCCCATCACCAAAGCTGGTGGCACCTCTGTGAAAATATATTTGAGAAAGGGCAGAAAACATTATAGAGAGCACAGAAGAGGGAACAAAAAGGAGTGAGAGACAGCAGTGGGAAGACCAAGGTCAGAAGGGGAAGAGGAGGAGGAGGAGGAGGTGTTCCAGGTGCCAGAGCCGATGTTCACTGAAGCCCATGGAGGATCCCATGCCAGAGAAGATGGATATTTCCTGAAGGACTACAGTCCATGGGACAGCCCATGTCAGAGCAGAGGAAAAGTATGAAAGGGAAGGAGTGGCAGAGAGAAACTGTTATGCACTTATTATGACCCTTCCATCCTTCCTGTGCTGCTGGGGGAAGGGTAGAGCAGTCTGGAGTGAAGGAGCTTGGGAGAAGGTGAAGGAAATATATTATTTTAGTGTTTGTCTTTGTTTCTCACTATCTGAATTTGCTTTAAATGGTAATAAATTAAATTAATTTTCCCCAAGTGTTTTGCCCATTACAGTAAAAGATAACCAATCTCTCTGTCTTTATCTTGTGCGTCTTTATCTTGACCTACAAGCATTCTCATCCTATTATCCCCAATTATTCACAGGAAGAAAAAAAAATATGTTTCTCTGTTGTCCTAATGTCTGAAAATGTGTTAAGTTTCTTGCTATGAATTCTGTTTTAAAATTTTTAATGCGTAGTTTATCTTGTGGATTTATCATCTATGACAAGCTGATTCACTTAGTGAATGAGGGAAAGGCTGTGGAAGTTGTCTACCTAGACTTTAGTAAAGCCTTTGACATTGTTTCCTACAGCATTGTCCTGGAGAAACTGGCTGCTCATGGCTTGGACAGGCGTACTCTTCATTGGGATGGCAAGGCCCAAAGAGTTGTGGTGAATGGAGTTACATCCAGTTGGCAGCAGGTCACAAGTGGTGTTCCCCAGGGCTCAGTACTGGTTCCAGTTTTGCTTAATGTCTTTATCAATGATCTGGATGAGGGGATCGAGTAAGTTTACAGATGACACCAAGTTGGGCAGCAGTGTTGATCTGCTTGCGGGTAGGAAGGCTTTACACAGGGATCTGGACAGGCTGGAACGATAGACTGAGACCAACTGTATGAGGCCAAGTGTCAGGTCCTGCACTTGAGTCACAACAGCCCCATGCAACACCAGAAAGTTGCCTGACAGAAAAGGACCTGGGGATATGGGTCGATAGCTGGCTGAATATGAGCCAGCAGTGTGCCCAGGTGGCCAAGAAGGCCAATAGCATCCTGGCTTGTATCAGCAATAGTGTGGCCAGCAGGAGTAGGGAAGTGATGATTCCCCTGTACTCGGCACTGGTGAGGCCGCACCTTGAACACCATGTTCAGTTTTGGGCCTCTCACTGCAAAGAGACATTGAGGTGCTGGAGCACGTCCAAAGAAGGGCAACAAAGCCAGTGAAGGGTCTAGAGCACAAGTCTTATTAGGAGCGACTGAGGGAACTGGGGTTGTTTAGCCTGGAGAAAAGGAGGCTGAGGGGAGACCTTATCGCTCTCTACAGCTACCTGAAAGGAGGTTGTAGCCAGGTGGGTGTTGGTCTCTTTTTCCAAGTAAGAAGCAATAGGACAAGAGGAAATGGCCTCAAGTTGCATCAGGGGAGGTTTAGATTGGATATTAGGAAAAAAATTTTCACCAGAAGGGTTATCAAACATCAGAACAGGCTGCCCAGGGAAGTGGTTGAGTCAGCACCCCAGAAGGTATTTAAAAGACATTTAGATGTGGTGCTTAGGGACATGGTTTAGTGGCGGATTTGGCAGTGTAAGGTTAATGGTTGGACTTGATGGTCTTAAAGGTCTTTTCCAACCTAAATTATTCTATGATTCTATGTCTTTAAGAATTACCCGAAAAATGTGGATGTAGATGTAGTATAGGTACTGACACTGATACTGAAGACAAGGAATAGATTCATGGAAACAAACAAACAAACAAGAAAGACAAACTGCAAATATTAAATAGCATAATAACAATACATTATCCACCATGCTTTGAATTTGATTAAACTCTGCTCAGCAATGTTAGAGGCTAATGAATCATGAAGATGAAGGCTACCACAGCTCCACGTCCCTGGATCCATCCATTAGCAAGGCTGACCATGTATTCCCAGTAGACATATGTAAGCGCACGTACTACAAACACATATTTGCATGGCCAGTCACGTAAACTAACAGACAGAAATGCTCACACATACACAGATGTCACAAATGGCCTAATCCTTTCCTCTTCTCTGGCTGTTCAGGATAAAGGTCCATTAGCGGGAAGTATATGAATATATAAAATGTAGATCACTCCAATAGATGGCCTTAGACAATCTATCTACTGTCTGACCCCAGATCCATGCACCATGTCCAGGAAAACAGTCAAAGACAGAATTTTACAAGAAGACAGGACAGACTGTGTTGATTAGGTGCAGCACGTGGCCAGATTAGCGAACTGTCTGGCCTCTTTTTACATGCACCTGACCTTTCTTATCCCCTTATGCTTTTATTTTCCCATGTTTCTTCCTCCCCAAACCTCCATGATCCCTGTTTTCCACCTCTGGTTCCTCTTCTAAATATCCCTTAATAAGTCTTGTACAGTCCCAAAATGTTCTTCCTCTGTATCCCACAATGGGCCTCATACTCCAATTCAGTGACATCCTCAGTCCGTAAGATGGTCTGAAGAACTGCTCCTGCTGGCTCACTGTGATGGGTCTCACCCAGTCCATGGGGCTCATATCCCCCTGGGATGCCCTGGGAGGGGTGGGGTTGAGGCTTATTCACCTAATTAGGTTATTGGGGTTCCCCAGATGACCATCATTGCTCTGTGTGCTTTTATGTTTGTGGGGATGAACTTCTAGTCATATAATGAATAAACAACATGCAACTAGGACCTAACCAATTAAAAATGTAGTCATTACTGTAAATAACAAGTACTTCTCATATTAATAAGAAAGTGACAGATGGACAAAACATTATGTGAGGATGTTATGTAATTCTGTGCAAAACCTTGCTCAAGAAGAAGATTGGAGAAAAATGGTCTTTTCATCAAACTCTCACATATTTTTGAGAAATTCCAATCATAAGTATTTCTAGAAATATTATGGTATTTTTATGGCAATTTGTTATTTACGTAGGCAAGTCATGCCAACCTAAGACTCAGATAGCCTAAGAGCAACTTCTTAAAAAAATGACCAACACAATGAAAACTGCAATTTCTTGTTTAAATTTACTTGCTTGCAACTTGCTTTTATTCAGTGAAGATCCATGAACAGTTTTTTTGTAAAAAAAGTAGTGGCTTATGACATCATTTATCCATAATAAGTGCATTGATAAAGTACAGTCACATGCAGAGGAGTATTATTTCAATGGCTTCTAGAAATCTGAGGGAAATTTTGTTTAAACACAAGCTCAGTTCAGGACCTACACTGATTAATTCTATGTTATTAACAATGCAGGTGTGTATCTGCTTGCAGAGTAGGTTGATAAGTGTTGTGGTTTGTTTTTTTTAATTTTTAATTATTATTCTAAATCAATAGAAAGAAGACAATCACTTTCTAATGCCAAGTATCATCTTACAGGGTTAGGCAGGAAAAGAAATTTGATTTGCTATAGATGGTAAAATCCATGATTAAACACTCTAGGAAGGGGAGGAATACATTACTGTTTTTATTGCTGAATGAGAAAAATAATTCTTGGATGGATGCCTAATAGAAACAGTGATGGCTTTGGAGAAATTTCCTTTCAGATACATTAAACTATGTGACCGACGAATGTATTTTAGGATGTTGTTGCTTTACAGAATAGTCCTAGCTCTGGCGGTAGGGATTGTTCTGAGGAAAGAGTATTTTTTTTTAATGTTTGCTTGAACCACTCATGTAAAAATTTAGTTTGTCCACTTAAAGTTTGTTTTAGCATCCTTACATACTTCAGTACTCTGTAGTGCCTTATTCAAGGGGATAATTCTGAGTCATTTCACACTTCTACATAACTGAAGTATTTAAAATTATGTCTTCATTTGAAAAGATCACAGTGATCTGTGGTGAAATATTCTGACTGGCAGAAAATGGAGTGGTGTTCCTGTCTGGTGTTAATTGGAAGGTAAATGAAATTCCGATTAGCCATAAAAATAATTTTGTTACTATTGATTAGTTTATTATTTCATTGTATAGGTGTTTGTTAACCTGAGACTTTTAAGACAATGTATTGTCTATGAAATTTACATAAGCTTAATATGCCTTCTAGAAATGTCACAGTTCTGATATACAAAAGAAGGTGAAGTCGTGGCAGTCCAGTGAAGTTCCCACTGACTGGAAGAGGGGAAACATAACCCCCATTTTTAAGAACAGAAAAAAGGAAGACCCAGAGAACTATAGACCAGTCAGTCTCACCTCTGTGCCTGGCAAGATCATGAAGCAGATTCTCCTGGAAACTATGCTCAGGCACATGGCAAGTAAGGAGGTGATTAATGTCATCCAACGTGGCTTCACTAAGGGCAAATCATGCCTAACAAATTTGGTGGCATTCTATGACGGGGTTATAGTGGTAGTGGGTAAGGGAAGAGTGACAGATGGCATCTACCTGGACTTGTGCAAAGCATTTGATACTGTGCCGCATGGCATCATTGTCTCTAGATTGGAGAGACATGGATTTGGTGGATGGACCACTCTGTGGATAAGGAATTGGCTGGACGGATGCACTCAAAAAGTTGTGGTCAACAGCTCAATGTCCAAGTGGAGAACAGTGAGATGAGTGGCTTTCCTCATTGGGACTGGCACTGTTTAACATCTTTGTCAGCGACATGGACAGTGGGATTGAGTGCATCCTCATCAAGTTTGCTGATGACACCAAGTTGTGTGGTGCAGTTGACACGCTGGAGGGAAGGGATGCCATCCAGAGGGACCTTGACAGCCTTGAGAGGTGGGCCCATGCAAACTGCATGAAGTTCAACAAGACCAAGTGCAAGGTCCTGCACATGGGTCGGGGCAATCCCAAGCACAGCTATAGGCTGGGCAGAGTATGGGTTCAGAGTAACCCTGAGGAGAAAGACTTGGGAGTGTTGATTGATGAGAAGCTCAACATGAGCCGGCAGTGTGCGCTTGCAGCCCAGAAAGCCAACCGTGTCCTGGGCTGCATCAAAAGAGGCGTGACCAGCAGGTCGAGGGAGGTGATCTTGCCCCTCTACTCCGCTCTTGTGAGACCCCACCTGGAGTACTGCATCCAGCTCTGGGGTCCCCAGTACAAGAAAGACATGGAGCTGTTGGAGGGAGTCCAGAGGAGGGCCACGAAGCTGATCAGAGGGCTGGAGCACCTCTCCTATGAGGACAGGCTGAGAGAGTTGGGGTTGTTCAGCCTGGAGAAAAGAAGACTCTGGGGAGATCTAATTGCAGCCCTCCAGTACCTGAAGGGGCCTACAGGAAAGATGGTGAGAGACTCTTTATCAGGGAGTGTAGTGACAGGACAAGGGGTAATGGGTTTAAACTAAAAGAGGGTAGATTTAGATCAGTTAGAAAGAAATTCTTTACTGTGAGGGTGTTGAGGCACTGGAACAGGTTGCCCAGAGAGGTTGTGGCAGCCCCATCCCTGGAAGTGTTCAAGGCCAGGTTAGATGGGGCTTTGGGCAACCTGGTCTAGTGGAGGGTGTCCCTGCCCGTGGCCGGGGGGTTGGAACTAGATGATCTTTGAGGTCCCTTCCAACCCAAACCATTCTGATTCTATGATTCTATGAAGAAGAGGAGGCCATGGCTAAATAATTCAACCCTTGTCAATCCATTTGTTTGATTACTCCATGTCTGGTTTCAAAAAAAGAGTCAATAAACAATTAGTTTGTTTATAAGTTTGAAGCAAGTATGAATGGAAAATATTTATATAGCAGATAATGTCTAGTTAAAGACATTCCTTATGGGAGCAGACCAAGCAGTCCCTAACAGAAGAAGGAGAATTTTTCAACTTACTGCAGCAAAGAGTTGTTTACTGGTTAGGTAAACATAGAAGATATCTCCTATCTGAGCAGCTATAGTGCTATCCACAGAAAGAAAACAACCTTTATTCTAATTAAGTAAGTGACATGAATGTCTTGCACTTAAGGAGAAAATAGAACACATTTCCAAGTGAAAGATTAAAGTGGTCTGGACTGTCCAGATATCTTACAAAGGGCAGTTTGGTTGTAATAGCTGATACATCCTGTCAAAAAAGGTGGTCATCAAAAGGTCTGAAGCGTTGACTTCTTTCTTCTGAGGTGTCCTGATTTCAGCTGAGATACAGTTAATTTTCTTCCTAGTAGTTGGTATAGTGCTGTGTTTTGGATTTAGTATGAGAATAATGTTGATAACACACTGATGGTTTTAGTTCTTGCTAGCTAGTTGTAGTGTCTACACCAAGTCAAGGACTTTTCAGCTTCTCACACCCTGCCAGGTGCACAAGAGCTGGGAGAGCACAGCCAGGACAGCTGACCCAGCCTGGCCAAAGGGATATTCCCTGCCATAGAACGTCAAGTTCTGGATAGAACTGGGTAACCTGGCGGGGAGGTGGAATCGCTGCTCGACAGCAGACTGGGCATCAGGTTGATTGTTTTTTTTTAATTTCTTGACATGGTGAGCAATTGCATCTGTGCATCACTAGTTCATTATTATTACTATTATTATTATTGTTATTGTTGTTATTATTATTGTTATCATCACTACTTAATTTTTGCTATTATTTTTATTATTGTCTGTCTTTGTTATCCTATTAAATTGTCTTTATCTCAAACCATGAGGGTTTTTTCCATTCTCCTCCCCATGCCCTGTGGGGGGTGGCGTGAGCAAGTGGCTGTGTGGTCTTAGTTACCAGCTGGGGTTAAACCATGACATTTGGAAAGAAACAGGTAGTCAGCTGGACGAGGGAAAGAGAGCTTTCAGATGTATCCTTAGTGGAAGTAAGTTAGGCTTAGTTTTTCTTTTATTGCTAGATATATATTTTTGGGGGGCATCAGAAATAACAGTTGCTTTTCCATTTTACTAAACTGGACATATGTAAAATATTATGGTTTTTTTTAATCTACCTAGTAGTGTATTGAAGATTTGTATGTTCTAAATATCTGGGACACTACAAAGTGCTTCAGCTTCTCAGCACATCTTCCTTTTCATCAAAACATTAGTAGACTGGGTCCAAAGCTTAGCTGTATGGCACTTGCAGCATCAAGGGAAGAAAAAATTGTTTTCAAATTACTATTAGAGATATCGAAGACTGTCTGGTGTAAAATAAGAAATTGAGAATATAAATTTAAACCTTGAGGGGTAGAGTAGAGACAAGTTATTTGACATGTAGAATTTATTCCTTGAAGATATTCATAATGCAAGAGTGAATCTTGACTGAAATGATGTGCACTCTGTGTGCGGTCACTGTGTTTTTTTCAGTTCTACTTCTCTTTAAAGCATAATGTTAAGGTGCAAAATATGCCTTATAAAAATAAACTTAAGTCAAGTAACTTCAAGATTTTTGAAGGTAGTATTTATTTATATATGGATTTTATTTTCCTTAAGATATAGGAATATTATTATAGTACCCAATTACTCTAATTTTAGTCTAATTCACAGAAATGTGTAAGGAAGATGCTGTAAATGTCATTATGGTTTTTTGAAGCAGATAACAAATATTTCATGTTCAGACTGGACTGTTATATCCCGATTATTTTTTTCTATTTCTTTTATACTCTGAATAGTACTTTGAGCATTATTTTAAGATGTACTACCAGAATTTTGTTATAATTAAAAACAATGGTATGGAAGTAAGTGTCTTCTTTCTCTTCAATTCCATGTGTTAAGTATATGAATACTAGAATCCAAATAACTTTACCTCTATCTAAAACCCAGTTAATCAGAAGTGCTTTTAATAAATGCAGCTGTCTGTTCATTCCAATGTTTTACTAACTCTTATACTTGAAAATCACCATGTCTGACTGGATTCTGCTCTGTTTTCCCCGTAACAGTCTCAATGGCATAAGATGTCAAGATTCGTTTTCTAAATAGAAGATACTTTATTATTGGTACATGCTATATCAAGCTACCATTATAGAACTTACCTAATTTACTACCAAACTAGCATCTGTGGTTAATTGGAGACAGTGTAAACTTTTAATTAGAGGTCTTTTTTACCTCTATGTCAAATTAATTTAGTTTGATTCTATTTTCAAGAACATTTAAATTTTTCACATACTAGAGATGTATCTTTTATATTTAGTACACGTTTTGAAACAAGCTTCTTAAACTGGTGTTGCGGCATAAAATAGGGTTGGTTTTTTGCACAACATATGAAATATTATTTTTTTTAACAGAGACTTGTCAGAGAGATAAAGAAACATTATATATATAAGAACCATCAGATCTCTCCACCTGGTTGTTCCACAGTTGTGTACAATTCAGGTTATAAGCAGGGGTATGAAAGATAACACTGATAAAAGGTTGGGTTTGGGGATATTTTTGTGGGTTCGCGGTTTTTTACATTTTCTCTCACTGATTGACTGTATACTAACATTTATACCAACACAAAGGACATATACAAAATATTAACTAAATGTCTTTGAATTACTGAGTGCAGTGAAACAGTCTCATTTCAGATTTGTTTGTGTTCTTTACCCACTGCAAAGTCAAGTATGTGTAACTTTTTTGGGAGATGCATTTCACGGATTGTTAATTATGCAATGCAGTTTGAAGAAGTGATGCAGTGCGAATGGGTGGAACTCCTTTTCTGCAAAAATCTAAACACCCTTAGGGCGTTCCATCGAATTAATTTCAAATTGAATCTTTTAAGTAAATGAGATAAGTTCCCTACTTCTCTAGGTTATCAGAAAACTTTTAACAAACTTTAGTTTTATTAAAAGATATAATAATGGAGCTCCATTTCTACAACATTAATTTTTTGGGTCTCATTATATCATCAGATTATAAGAGCATGTAGACTTTCTTCACTTGTCCCCATTCAGAACCCCCCATGTTGTTATACTTTAAAAGAAATACATGTGGGAATAAGCTTTTATATAGCTGTGACTGGATGAGGAATTAGAAATCCATCCTCTAAGATTCATTTCTAAAGTCAGTGAAGCTGGTCTACAGCAAATAAGTCTTGGCATAGGTCCGCTGAAAACTGGGGAGACATGCTGCAACAACAGATCTAACTTTGCAGACAGAAAAAACCCCACAACACAATGACCGCAACACAGTTCAGAAAAATAGGCAACTGGCTTTGTCAGCTACATAATTCCTGACAAAGCCAGCTACCTGTTTTCCCAACCTGTCTTCTAAACTAATAATTTTCACTAAATTAGCCATTTCTTTTTTTCCAGGATTCATTTTCTTTATCAATTCCCATAATTTCAATTTGAGCCCTGTAAGTAGATGAAAGGAGTTCCCTGCTTTCTGATGTTAGTCTTGGCAATACCTCCAAGACTTTTAAAGTGACCTGAGTTACACTGTTATGGAAACTAAGTATTAGTATTGCTAGTAATGTCTTTAATAATTATGCTGCTGCGCACACTTTTTTTAATTTGCATATTTGTTCAGATCTGAAAACTCTTCTAATTTTGTATGACATTGTGAGCTGTCCTTAGTCACCACTTTTATCAGGTGGCACAGAAGTAGAGGAAAAGAGCAGAACCAGCACCCTCCTGTGCCTGATGAAAGCTTGTATGTTCTTCAGAGTGATATTTGGCTGAACAGGTTTGATCAGGAGCAACAACAAGGTTTGATGGGAAGGCAAGTCTTTACATCCAGGCAAAAATACTGAAGTCAGTTTTTAATGTGATTTTTCCCAGTACTTTGTTCAGATTTTTATCACAAAGAATAAAGCTAAAACAGGTGTGACTGGTATCAAGAAATTAAAGTTTTGATTAAACAAGCTACTTGCTTAAAAAATACAACAGAATGAATGCTTTTAATTTATTACAGTTAGATCTGATTGTATTATTCACAGTAAATAATTTTGGCCATAAATTCTGATATTTTTGGTGAGTGAATTATATGTTAATGTTTTCCCATTCTCTGACTAGCTCTATAGTTAATCATATTGTACTCAAAGAATAATTACTTTACTTGTTTGCTTGAAAATTCTGTTGTCACCAGTATAAATTATTTGCAAATGATTTTTTCACTGTCTGACAATACTGTAGAGACAGATGCATAGTACCTTTCTACTGTTTTTCAAGTATTGTCTACCAAAAGGGAAATGCATGACTTTTACAGTAACTAATGAATTTGACTATCTGAAATCCTTAGACAACCTAAGCTGTAATGTCTAAGCTCAGTCTTTCACGGGGGTGTGTGTATATATATATATTAAAAAAAAAAACTTCAGAGGCTAAAAAACCCCCACCTCAACCAAGTTTTAAATTTATGGGGTTTATGTCTGTGTTCCTTAAAATGGCCTTCCTAAGCTCATATAAAAACCTGATGATCAGGGAGTGGAAGAAAATCTCTTTAATTATGGGTTACTGGATTATTAGTCCACTTCTGGGAGTAGTAAACCTCTGCACAGTCATATCAGAAAGACTACGGACGTTTTTGGATGAAGCTGGTTACTGTAATACTGATTTAGGTTAGACTAGGTTACTTCCTGCAATGTTAAAATAGCATATTCTTTGAGAATTTGAAATATTTTGTTTTAAAAATAACCATTTAAAATTTTCAGGCACCATTAGGAACATCTAAGTTCTGATAATCCAACATTCATAGCTCCAGTTGCCTACTCCAGTACACGTAAGCAAGCCTTTCAGTAAAATGAACCCTGTCTGAACAACAGGATGAGATTATTGCAGCCGGGAGTAAAAAACATCCAAGCAGGTGTTTATGTCTGTGACTCTTATTAATATTTTATGCAGTATTTCCATTTAAATATTAAAGAAGATAGACTCTGGCACTTGTGAAATTCTGTATATGAATTTCCTCTTAGAACATTTTAATATAATCAACAATAGTAGTCTGAACTGCAGACTCTTTGCAGCTTCAACAAAAGTATCAACTAGATTTATATAGTATGTTATACAAATATGGATTGTATAGGTAAATTAAACTAAGAATTCATAGCATAGTCAAGTGCTAGAAGAGATTTCCTGAATGAGACAACTTTTGCCTTTAAAATGTGGAATAAACAGCTAAAGTACGTTCAGATATTTTTTTCCTTGTAGCAGCACATCCCATGTTTATCCTGTCAAGTATCATTGCTGGTGAACTCAGTAAAACAGCGACATCTGAAACAAACATGGCAAAGTTAATATATATTGGCCTTATTCCCTAAAATCTATGGTTACAAAAATCTTGCAGCTTTTCAAAGATGTTTTTCATATTTAAACATTAATTTATCATACTGTTCTTTATTAATAAAAATAATAATAAAAGGACTTTAGAATTTGTGAACTTCTAAAAAAATCTCTTGAAATGTTGATGCAAGGAGAAATGAGATGGTTGAAACAGATGCCAAGTATTGAATGCTTGCTCCTGGTAAAGTGTGGAATTCACAAAGATTGGCCTTCTGTAACCTAAAATATGAACTAGAGAAAAAAAAAGAAAAAAGAAAAAAGAAAAAAAAAAGAAAATGTTTGAGATGTGAGAACTACTAGTTTTACATATATGCAGCTACATCATACATTTTGAAGCAAGTTGTAAGAGTATGTACTACACATTTTCTAAGTGTGAGCACATCTTCCGTAACTATGACAGAAGAGAGAAAATCAACAGGGCTTTAGTTAAAGACCTTCTTGTTCATGAGAACAGTGTGTACTTTTTTCTGCTTTTTTTCCCTGGTTGCTACCATGCTGACACCTGTAGCACCACCACCACTACCAACAAAGAAGTTACAGAATCATCGTTCTCCTTTGTAGAATCCACATTCTTTTGTTTTCATGACATCAAGATAAAGGCAGAAAGAAGTTGAAAAATACGTCTAAATCTGTTTTTTAAGATGGAGTATAATCTCCCCTCTCAGAAGATGCTGAGCTCCTTGGCTTCTGCAGATTTGGTTGGAGCTGAAAATGCTCAGCATCTTCCTGAAGGCATTCAAGACAGAAACCGAATAAGCTAACTTTAGATGTCTATAATGCAGACATCTGTGCTTGTCACCATAGGCTTCTTCTCTACTTTTGATGGAGAAAGACAGAGACTTTTAAAGATCAAGTAATCTGATCTATCATGGATCTCCACTTTAGGGTGAAATGAATTATGCCCCAAGGTGCTTATTTCTCTCTGTTGACTACAAAAGGAGTGTTGAATGACTAGTTGAGGGAAATTTCATCAGTTTAATCCTATATCTAGTATCTAAATGAAAAATAGAAAAGTGAGAAAGGCACAAATGGGCAACGGCAATAAATTAAAGTAAAATTCTGGCACTTCAAAACTGTTGGATATTTGACACAGTCGCAGTAATGTACTTTGAACAGGTTCTGCATGTTTTTAAACACTGGTATCTTATATCTGAATCTATATACATTTACAATCCTAGACATTTCCAAAATAATAAAAAAGCACTTGTGACATATAATTGCACACAGCTCAGTCTATGTTATTCAGTAGAGTATGATGTGAAATCAGTGGAGTACTGTTCAATGGAATATATTTATGCCTGACATGGGTCTGTCTCCAATGGTTGGACTTCGGTCAGTTCAGAGGAACTCGAGACACTCAATCTGAACAACATTTGTTTGAATCAATTACGTTTGTTCAACCAATCAATGACTTAGATTTCTATTACAGCACATTAGGGAGATAGGAAATAAACAAGCTTGATGGACAAGTACCACTTTAAAGTATCGATGATTTCCATGTAAATTAAAATTATATAGCTGAAAGGGAAATAACTACTCTTGAGAAATATTTGGCAGTCTGCCTGCTTATTTCAGTTATTCAGACACCAAACAAGGGTGTCAAGGCTATTTAGAATTACATCTGTAACTTTTCTTTGATGCTGAGTGTTTGAAAATTAGTAAATACTGCTTAAGGGTTGGTCTTGGGACTTTGGGATGATGCTGAAAGCGATGAAGCTTGGTAGCGCTGCAGCTAGGAAGGTGGAAAAGCTTGAACTTTCCAATTTAGTTCTATAAAGAATGCGATAGCATTTATTTCATAGCAATTCTTTTAGCTGATTCATTTTACATTTACATGGCCCTCAGGAGTAGTTCTTTTGCTTATCCCACTAGTCAGACTAAGAAAAACATAACCTTAACAATTTGATGATGGTAGAAGTGTTGCACATGGAGTGATAGAGATGCACTTCATTCGCAGGAAAGAAGCAGCAATGTATTTTATTAATAACAAAGTTTATTGGCAAATGAAACAGTGGTTTAACAAGATTCGATAGAAAGATACACTTGATCATTTACTGGATAGAGGTCAGGGTCAGATGAAACTGTCAGGGAGACCTTCCTGTTGAGTCATGAGGTTCAGAGAGGACCCCCTTGCTTTATAAAGGTGCTGCTGGATCCAGTCCTAGTCCCAGACTGGATCAACAGTTTATGTCTAAAGGATTATATGTGCACTATCAATCTTTTATTATTATTTAGCTAAGATTTTCAAAGTTTCAGAGTGCTTATTCCTAATTCACTTACCAAGTATCTGATGCAATGAGGATTCTCTTAACTTCAAGGAATAACCTTGCGAGTCATCCCTACTCAAGGGGAGATCCTGGCATGCAGCCCACCACCATACAGGAGGGCTAAAAGGACTCTTGGGCTGCTCACTATTTATGAGGGTAAGATGATTGACTAGTAGTCACATTTGCATATGGACCGCAGATGTTAGTTTCTTCCAAACACGGCTTGAGTTGGACATTGACCAGCACTGGGGTTAGGTGGGCGCACTGCTGAAATTAGTCCTTGGCTAGTGTGTTGCTATCTGTCTCCGAATCCACTTTCAGCCAGATGCAGCCATCACAACCAGACACATCCATCACCACCACCACTGGTGGTTATCACTTGAGCAGGGTTAGGGGAAACAAAGGTCAGGTTGGGGGAGTGGGAGCACACCGTCACCAGAAGCAAGGGACTGAAATGGAAATTTCCAGTTATTGTGACTTTTTAATTCAAAAAAAAAAAAAAAGTAACTCTTTGTTGTAAGTGTAAGAAAAGTGAGAAGAGCAAGTTAATACTAAGTTAATAAGCTGTAAGAAGGATACTATCTTGTGAACAAGAAGACTAGTCCAGATAAGTAAAGAATTTGATTTTAAAAGTAAAACCCTGTGAAGGGTTCTACACTAAGAAGTTCTAATTTTAATGTTCTATTTACTGTACCTTTTTTCCTTTTTTTTATTTTATGACTATCACAGAAAGTGTAGAACTTATGAGAAAAAAAACACAAAAAAACCCCGAAACCACAACCAAAAAAAACCCACAACCAAAAAAGTAGAAGCAAAGATGTGATGGGACCCAAAATCATCAAGACTGAATTTGATCTGTGTGTAACTTTTAAAGTGAGCAGGCTGGACAGAACAAACACAAAATTTTTATAGGGTTAGTCTTTTCCTCCAGGACTGATCAATTCAACAACTTTCGATAACTCGGTTGTAGCAAACTCTTCGGGTCTTTCCAGGATTCTAGGAAAGTCTTTTTGCATAATTTCTGAAACTATACTTTCTTACAAATCTCTCAAACTTCTTTGTACTTTAGGATCCTTAGTATATCATTGTCTCCCATTTTTATTTTCCCACCTAATATTCACTATAGTTTTTTTCTCCATAATCATCTGCCTTTATGCCAGGAATGCTCTCCCCTCCCCCTGCCCTAGGCAGAGTGCAGGGGCCAAGACAAGGCAAACAGCTCAGCACACCTTCAATCCTGATGCTCAGTTGTGCTCTTTTAACAAAACAGAACAAATAGTTCATGAAAAACTGCAGATGAACTAGTAGATACCACTTAACAGTAATCCCCAAAGTAGAGGAAAGCTGCATACATCTAGACTAGTGACTGACAAAAAATAGTACCCACATTTTCAGGTCAAGGTGAAAAACCGGCATGAGGTGGATATGCAATAATCTGTTTCAGTATGTGGACACTTCTTGAACTTTATATTTAGAGATTAGTACAAGACTGAAAGAATGAAGTCTAAACTGTTTTCTAAAAATTGATTTTTGCATTAATTGTTGTCATTCTATTTACCACAGGCATCCATATATAAGGCAATCTCTCTGTGGTGGGTTGACCCTGGCTGGGGGCCAGGTGCCCACCAGAGCCGCTCTCTCACTCCCCTCATTCACCAAACAGGGGAGAAAAGGCATAACGAAATGCTTGTAGGTCGAGATAAGGACAGGGAGAGATCACTCACTAATTATCGTCACGAGCAAAACAGACCAAACTTAGAGAGGGAATTCATCTGATTTATTACTAGGCAAAACAGAGTAGAGGAATGAGAAAATAAAATCAACTCTTAAAACACCTCCCCCCACCCCTCCCATCTTCCTGGGCTCAACTTCACTCCCGGCTTCAACCTTCCCCCCCTCAGCGGCACAGGGGGACGGGGAATGGGGGTTACGGTCAGTTCATCTCACGGTGTTTCTGCCGCTTCTTCATCCTCAGGGGGAGGACTCCTCTCATCGTTCCCCTGCTCCAGCATGGAGTCCCTCTCATGGGGTGCAGACCTTCAGGAGCAAACTGCTCCATCGTGGGGTCCCCCACGGGGTCACAAGTCCTGCCAGCAAACCTGCCCTGGCGTGGGCTCCCCTCTGCACGGGTCCACAGGTCCTGCCAGGAGCTTGCTCCAGCGTGGGCTTCCCATGGGGTCACAGCCTCCTTCAGGTGCCTCCACCTGCTCTGGCGCCTGGAGCACATCCTCCCCCTCCTTCTGCACTGACCTTGGTGTCTGCAGAGTTTCTTACATCTTCTCACTCCTCTCTCCGGCTGCAAAAGCTCTAACTTTTTTTTTTTTTCTTCTTAAATATGTTATCACAGAGGCGCTGATTGGCTTGGCCTTGGCCAGCGGCGGGTCCATCTTGGAGCCGGCTGGCATTGGCTCTGTCAGACACAGGGGAAGCTTCTAGCAGCTTCTCACAGAAGCCACCCCTGTAGCCCCCCCACTACCAAAACCTTGCCATGCAAACCCAACACACTCTTTTTTCCAACTTACAGAAGTATTCTGTAAGAAATCAATTCTGAAATGCAACTATTCCTGATATGGTAAAAATGGTTCTTTGCATCTGTTTGGAAATAATTTAATTTCATTAATTGTTCCTTTATTTATGGGGTATTAGAGAAGGAGATTCTTAGAAGAAGACTAGAATCCCCAGCTATTTTTCTATAGCATTTATTATTTTGTATGAGTATCATATGCTTTTCTTGCATTTCCTTACTGAGAAAAATACCAGTCTTTTCCATGTTCCTTATCTGACAATGCCCTTATATTGCAATCTTTTTGTTTTCCATCTCTAATTATCCACTATTTATTTTCATATTTATTGCTTCCAATTGCTTCCTTTTTTTCCTCCCCCTAAACTGAAATATGCAGACAATAGGAAAGGTTTTCTGACACCAAAATCCCCTAGCTCTGTTAATCACAAGATTATCATTAGACTGAAATGTAATTACATAATTTTACCCTGAATGTTTTTTAATGTTTGTTTTAACTTTTACTCTGCTAAATCCTTAATCAATCCTTTTTAGAAGCAGAAAGCTGAATATACTGAACACTAGCAAGATCTTCATGAACTATCATGGAATCTATAACAAATTAGAAGCAGATTTTTAAAAATAAACAAGTGATCTATAAAGAAGCAAAATGAGATGCACTAGGTAGTGACATAAAAACTACAGTGAATATAAATGGAATGACAGACGGTGAGTCACAGGTTTATTGTCATGTTTTTAATGTGTGCTGCTTCAAGCAACAACATTTATTGTAACGAGTGACATGCCATTCACAGTTGACCAAGTGATGAAAAGGTGTAGTCAAAAAGAATAATAGTGGAAAAATGCAGTTTGAGTGAAAATGGTCAGATGTCTTGTAAAAATGTTGCATGGAAATATCTCCATCAAGAATGTTACAAAACAGCTTTATTCATATTTAGATTGATCAATATTTGTTTACAGATGCTTCAAAACAGCAATTGTCATAACTATGGCCCATGAGATGTAAAAGGTAAAACTTCTATTGAATGCAAAGAGTAGTTGGTAGTTGTCCCTGAATTCCAAGTATTTCTTTTCACATTGGACCACTTCATTGACAGAACACGTGAAATAATAGTTGAGATGGAAAACTAACAGAAATATTTTGGTTTGAGGAGCCCTCTTAAATACTACTTCTATCTTAAAACTTTGGACAGAAAAATGAATAACAACGGTGCAAAATCCAGAGCTCTATGATTTCCCCTTCACTTTCCCTCATACACAGTCCATGTGTATTTTGTTTTATAGCTGTTGCACTTTCTGGTTTACCTTTGAACTTGACTTTTTTTTCCCCTTTTTCTCCCTGTTGTATTTAAAAAAAAGAAATGAAACATGGTTAGAAGCTGAATGTCCCAGTTTCCTTGTTATTGCTTAGTCTTCTGGAATCTCCTTCCATGTAACTTTTGCTAAGATTGTTCTTTGCATATTTAAAGCTTTTTGGAGCAGTACATTTTGGCCACAAATTTTCCATTGAAACTGATGTACATTTACTCTTGCATACACAACCTCATTTTCTGGAGAGTTGGTGATCATTCAGGGGTAATTATTGTTACACTTAGTTTGCTTGTTCTTGCAGTTTTCTGACACACACACCCCACCACCCCCCCCAAAAAAAAAAGCAAAACCAAAACCCCAAACCCAAAACAAAAAACCAAACCCCAAAACCACACCACTTCAAATACCCTTATTTTTCCAAATTTTCATGTAAATCATAGGATAGCAATCATGCCTTCACAGATTTTCACCCTGTATTTGAGAAAGTCTCATTCTCAGGCTTAACAAAAGATTCTTTCGTGGGTTTTATAATTGTTATTGTCATAATTATGCCTCTGATCTCTTTGGCATTTTGCAGGATGTTTGACATGTTCCAGTTAGAAGCAATTCTGAATGAGCTAGAGGAGAAAGAGCCAGAATTTTTCATCAAAATTTTCTATTCAAAAATACATTCCTTATTTCTTTGTCATTTTGCTCAAATTTAGGAGAAAAAAAAAAAAAAAAGTCTTGATTGCGAACCGACTGAAGGCAAACAATTACAAGGAGCTCAGAAAGAAGTGTTAACTCTTTTTGAGCTGAAAGGGAGATCTTCTAAATCCCATTCTAAACGACCTCATTTTAGACACGCATTACATATTAATTCAACTTATTCTTGGAGTACATTGAAAGGCTGGGTTTCTTCCAGGACCTTTATGACAATTTTTCTAATGTGTTAGTCCTAACACACCATATTCACTTTTGATGTCAAATATTTGAAAGAAGTATAACTGCAGTATCTTCCCTTCCATGCTACATCTCATGTTGTTATTATGAAACATTCAATTCTTCTCTTTAATTTTCTGACCCAAATTAATGCAATTAATGCTTCAAAATATAAACAGTGGCTATGGGAAGTGAGTGTGAGATATTAATAGCTAAAAGAACAAAAAAGGCAGGAAAAGTAAAGTGTAAAATATTCAACTGCTGTCACAGAATATATTTTTGAGAGCAATGATTGTCCTGGTAGGTTGAAATATTTATTAGGTATATAGTAAATTACTTAAATGCAAAACATTTTTCATATATAATAAGACTATATTTTTGCCCAGACAGTTTATACAGTACTCATATTATCTATATCCATCTGTACAGAGATGTATACTATGCTTGTATACCTTGTTTTAAACATGGCAGTTCTTTCCTCAACAAAAAGATTTTTAAAAAAATAAATCGGTCTGGCACTATCTCCATCCTGAAGCTCTGTTGACAGGAAGTTTTGTTTGTGGACTGATGAAAGAAAAGTATTTTCTGTAAAAGTGTCTAAATCTATGCATCAGCATGAGCACATTAAGTCTAATGTGAAATAAAATTAAAGTCACAAAGACCAGTTTCAGGTTGTGTCTGTTTCTTTTCCAAGCATGATACTGTCACTGAGGAAGTATCTCACATAATTTAATTTTCTGAAGACTGACATGACTACAAAACTAAAACAGATCAGTTTTGTTCACACTTCTGCATAAATCTGTTCTTCACCTAACTTGAAGTGAATGCAAATTGCTTGCAATGTTGTACATTTTGTACATTTTTACAAACCGTGTTTTGAACAATGTTAATCCTTCTTATGCTGCTGTCTACTCTGCTGGGCTCTAGAACTGTCCCAGGAACACAACTGTGATTAGGAAGTATGTGTAGCATGGGAAGTTCTCAGAGAAAAGCTCCATTTAGGTTAAAAATTAAGTAATTTTTATATCATAAAGACAGGATGGCATAGGACACAACCACTTTGAGCAGTCAATAGATGCTGTCAATTTCTATCTTTCACCAATAGAGGATGATTTTTTTTCCTGTTCTTTCACACCAATTTTTATTTTTCCAGATTATTTTCCTGTCCTTAAATTCAAAACAACCAAAGGCAGTTACCAATTCTTACTTTCTGAGGATGTTTTCACCTTTTCCCAGACTCTTTTTCACCTTTTCAGATGATAAATAAACATTATAGTTCCTTGCTTTTGCACTTATTTGTAGTATCTCAGGATGTCTCTCTCCAGTTTCCAGGTACCCAGTTGTACTTCAAAGATGCCAGTTGCACGTCTCAAGGATGCTTCTGGTTCCCAGGCCTAGTTCCCAGGCTCACAGTTCTCAGACCGGCAGGCATTTTCTCTGTCAGTATTTTCCAGCAGACATTTTTGTCTCTTCAGCGGTTTTCCACTTCTAACCATGCTGCCTTTATGACTGCCCACACCACAGCTGCAAACAACTAGGGGCAAGGACTTCCTGCAGTTCAAAAAGAGCACCACGTAAGTTTGGACTGTGTTCATTTGCACATTGTTTTCAAAGGATGTGGAGTTCTTCACCACTAAGAGATCTTAATAAGGCTAATTCCATAAAAAAAAAATTAAAATAAACCATGTAACAGGTGTGTCAGATATCTACATATGAGCTATTTCAATTCTTCCTGTAAGAGGAACTGTTTCCTTCCTGTATTCAGTGAGAAGGAAAAACTGGTTAGTTTTCCAGGAAGTAGTGGCTCAAATCACATTCCCATTTGGTAGAGTACAGAGACCTTAGAAAATGCAGGGGAAAATAATTTAATTTTTACTTTTTTTTCAGTTTAAGTAACACCATGAAGCATCTGACAATGCACCTGAAATATTCTTAGTAGTGATAGATTGTTAGGTGTTGCAAAAGAAAAGTAAAAATTGGACCATAAAAACGTGGAGAAGTGTATCTTGAAATGTGATCATAATCCAGGCAGTGATCTCTGCATGCTAGAATAATATACATATGAAATAATAATGAAGGCTATACATATAAAAGCTATTAAAAATCCACTTACATTTCTTTTGATAAAGACAGAGAAAGAGGCTTTGGGATTTCTTTTATTTTATTGTAATAAATAACTTTAAGTATATGCCAGACTTTAACGAAAAAGGTATTACATTCCTCCTGTGGACAGCATTGTTCAATAATCATCTGCTAAGGAGTATCTTTTACTATCTTAGTCTCTGTGAAAGTTAAGATATTTGGCTAGATAAACTACTGGTCTGATCCATTATTGCAATTCCTGTGTTCCTATGGCTTTTTATTTCCTCAGTAACAATTACTTTGAACTGGATAATGCAATTTAATGTCTACTTCCCTTGTTATTTGGAATGAATAATACTCAGAATAATAGGTAAGTCTTACAAAGAGCTTTTACTTCTGAGTAGTGAAATGATGCACTGACATTTTCAGTAGTGAATAGATTTCACAACTGACACATTAATAGTCCTTAAATGGAGGAAAGTCTGGTTGTACATCTACAAAAAGCTTCTGAACACGGGATAAGTCTTTCCAGTATAAAGACATATTTTTTTTAGGATTATATATTGTTAAGATTTATGAATTAGGCCCAGGGGTGGCTTTTTCTTTTTTTTTTTTTAATTTCAAAATTCTGTGTCAAAGTTGATATTTATGCATATAAATAGGTTGATATTTTAAAAGTACTTGGCATCTGAGGCTACCAGTTCCAAATCATAGCTGTCTCACAAGGCATATGTTTTATGGGTTTTGTAAGCATATCAGTGCATACTATGCAAGATCTTATGGACAACGTTTTGGCCATGGTCCTATCTATTTCCAGAAGGTACTAATTAGTGCTGCTTCACTAAATGGTAACATCACAGTATTTCTGAACTATGGAACACAGTGTCCTATGTTATGAGGACATTAGGCCTAGAAATTCAAATCCCCACATTTAAATACGTTTTCTCCTGCAGACCTCCTGTGGGATCTTGGACTAATAATTTAGGGGACTAAGCATAGATAAAATAAGACAAAAAATTATTATTCTCTCCCTAATTTTCCCTTGTATCAGCAATGGATAAAATGGATAGTGTTGCTCTATGTATAAAACTTCAACCTCATCTAAGTTAGAAGAAGATAATTTCTATGGGCCAACAAAGAATGCCAGAGACACTGAGATAAGACATTGCAGATGGTGTCTTCTTAAGTGTCTTGCTGTTAATAGTCTAAATAAATTTACCTCTTGATCTCTGCATGCAGGTTTCGTGCCTAGGTTTCAAAGGCTCCTTTTAAACACTTCAGTTCTCCACCAGTAATGTATATGAGTTCTTAGGTGATGTGTGTTATAGGAATAAATTAATTTTAAAATTCTGAAACATTTAATTGCCACAGGGAGCTCTATCAGTATCTCTATTAGAGATTACAATTTGTATTTTGGATAGGTCATCAAATTAAAATCAAGCATTAGCTTTCATCTGTCTGTGACATGAGACACATTTAAATTCAAAAATGTAGAAGGTATAGCTAATACTAATCCTCTAAACTACTCAGTATCACTAAATTTAATTAAGTCTTTTCAGAAGCAAAGTAATTAAATCACAACCCTTATGTCATGCCATTGTAGCATAACTTGCTGCTTCTTAACAGAATATCTTTGATAAGACATTTGGGAATTTATTTTTTAAAAAAATCAGTAAATATAAATCATAGATATTATTATCCATGCATGTAAAGTATGAATGGTTACCTTTATAAAAGCAACTATAGTGGAATGAATAAATCTGCAGTCCAGCTATAATACAAATAGTAATTAATGCCAGGAACAGGAAGAATATGTAGGGAAATACAAGCTGTGTCCAGTTCTGGGCTCCCTGTGTCTGGGCTCCCCAGTTCCGGAAAGACAGGGAACTACTGGAGAGAGTCCAGCGGAGTGCTACAAGGATGATGAGGGGACTGGAGTGTCTCTCATATGAGGAAAGGCTGAGAGTGCTGGGTGTGTTTAGCCTGGAGAAAAGAAGATGGAGAGGGGATCTCATCAATGCTTATAAATATCTAAGGGGCGGGTGTCTAGAGGATGGGACCAGACTCTCCTCATTGGTGCCCAGTGACAGGACAAGGGGCAATGGGCACAAACTGGAACGCAGAAAGTTCCATCTGAACACGAGGGAAAACTTCTTCACTCTGAGGGTGACCGAGCACTGGAACAGGCTGCCCAGAGAGGTTGTGGAGTCTCCTTCCCTGGAGATATTCAAAACCCACCTGGATGTGATCCTGTGCAACCTGCCCTAGGTGATCCTGCTCTAGCAGGGGGGTTGGACTAGATGATCTCCAGAGGTCCCTTCCAACCCCTACCAGTCTGTGATTCTGTAAATACACATTACAAAATACTTAGCCTGAACCTCAGCAAACAGGAATGTGTCTTCATATTTACTTAGACACTCCTTGATAATAAAGACCAAAATCAATATACTTCTAAATGTATGACAATTAACCAGTAAATGTAGATATGTTAAACATACTTGCACAGATTTAAAATTATTCAAAGCAGTAATTTTGTAAAACTGAAACAAAACATGGGGTTGTCACACCAAGTGTACATTCACTTATAATTTGTATTAATTATTTAGCTCAAGGTATTAGGGACAATCTTTGATGCCAGACAGATCTGGCTGAAATGTTAACATTACGTAAGTCATTATTTGTTTCAGAAAGGACTACTATTTGAGGTAATGAAGATCAAAACTTTGTTTTATATTGTTTCAAAAAAGAAGTGTTGTTCTGTTAAAAATATTTAAATGCATGCAAATGAAAAGATTGTAAAATTAAATTACACTACTAGAGGGACCTTTAATAATACCGTCAGTGTAAAAAGCAATTTGGTTTATAACACTTCTTATGTTCCAAACTGTCCTTTCATGCATGACCAGCTCTGTTCAATAGCGTTACTATTTTGATTGTAATAAAAAATTGGGCATACAGATCTTTCTGTTACTTTTGATCTAAAAATAAATATACTCTTAATACTGTTATTAGAGCAAAAAGATTCAGTTACAGGTTTTTTTTTCTATGATGTTAAACAAAAGAAGAAAAAGGCCTTTAAAATCTCTTGAAACCACCATTTAATTATTCCTTATATTTACTACCTTTTCCTCCCTACCCAGAGAAAATACTCTATTTTCCACTGAAAAATTATACAAACATTGCTCAGATACTTTTTTATTAATACAACAAACAAACAGCAGCTCTGATGTGGTGGATTAATTAATACATTTTGAGAATGTCCGAATCTTATCTGAATGTCTGTTTCTCTTCTGAATCCTCTCAGAAAAACAATGCAAACATAATGCTAAGTGAAAACTTATTTTGTTCTAGAGATTAGGTTTTATTAATTCAGAAATCAAAACCAAAGTTAAACAATCCAACTCATCTCTTCTTCCTAAAACTGACTGTTTCCAAATGTTTCTGGCTAATTGAAATATTTAATTTTGATTTTAGATATCATATTCATATCTCTACTATATCTTCGATTACTACTTTAAGCTTCAATTTATTACTTATAAGAATATAATTCTATATTCCTAGTTTTTAAGTGTTCCAATTTTTCAGACTCTTCAGTGTTTCTTTTTTTCCAATTTATAGGATTTTTGTCCATGCATATTTCAAAAAGAACAGTTGGATTTTAAACCAAAACTCATATTTTTAAGTTGACTTTCAATGTGTTTGCAATCAAATATTCAGTTTCACTCAAATAAGCATAGTTTTGGAAAACATAGAAAATAGCAAACAAACAAAACTCTACTCCAAACCAGAATTGAATATAATAAAGTGCTAAGACTATGTAAAAAAATACTTTGGCTAGATAACATTTTCCTATAGAAGCATGTTATATTAAATAACATTCAGTTAATTAGACACAACATGTACTTGTTCTTGTGCTTGTTACTGAATCATTTTAACCTCTCTGTCCATTTTCTGTATCTTTGACCCAACTATTGTAGAGACATAATAAAATATGATAATATTCTAAAGACAAAAAGGATGTACTAAACAGATCTGAGAACAGTAGATATGACGAGAAAATACATTTTGCAAGAAAATGTTTACCTGTTGTAGAAGAAAAATATTTAATGGACAAGATAATCAGAACATAGGACAGGAGCTTTTTCAGTATTGTTTTACAGGAGAAAAAAGATCAAAGAATAAATCAGTACAACACTATGATAGTTTTGCATATGCTGTGCAGATGGGACTGGGAAAGGGAAGGGAAAGGGAACTTTATATATACTTAAATTTTATAGTTACTTAATTTTAACTACAAGGCATTATTTTTACAGTAAATTTAGATATTTTCTTAGTCACAGTCCTGATCAATGGCAATGCTAAAGTGTCAATAAGTGAGGAGTTGTCTCGATGGCATTGTAGCTCTGAAATACAGTCCTAAGTAGAAATACTATCTTTTTCAAGGCTGGATTTGAATATACGGAGAATTCAAATTCCACAATGGGATGAACTATTTCTCAAGCAAATATTTATATAGGTTTCTAATATAATGATGTACTGATATCTTTAAGCGTTACCCTGAGAAGTGTACAGTAGGTAGGCTCAGGCATAGAGCTTTGCATATTGTATACCTCACTTGTCTTTCTATTAATATGCCAATAAAAAAGGATTACCTTTGAGCTAAATATAACATTCTTACTGAATAGAAGGAAAAATACCAATAAACTATTTTTTTTCCTGGAGCTTAAGATACATTTTCTAGCAATACCGAAGTACATCAGAAGACAAAGAACAAAACAATTGCTTTCTAAATATTAAGCAATATATCTGTGACATTTTTTGTAAATAGAATGCATGTGTTCTTGACCTTTTCTAACTGATATTCCTTGAATCAAGCTTTAAGAAGCACTTTTAATACCTATTTGATCCAAATCCAAAAAGTGTGAGGCAAACTGAAGAAAAGAGTGAAAAATAGTACTGACAAAAATTATGGCACTGATAAAATTAAGGTCTAGGTACAGCAAATTACTACATGCAACTTCAGCTGAAGTTAATGTGACTTACAACATGGCCCTTATTAATGTTAAAATAGCAAATAGCTCGTTAACCTTTCCTTAGTCCCAGACCAACATCACTGAACAGCTGCTAGTTTTCTAGTCCTCATGTACGGTGTATGCTAATAAAGGAAAGTGGATTTACTTCATGAGGATATCCTAAAAAGGGTCTCTACCTGTTGTTGTAGAATTGTTATGAATTTCATGCACCTTGTTATTTTCAGGCAGCATAAAATTATCAAAAACATAAAAAGAAAGACAAGAAAATCCGGAAGTAGTCTTTTTGTCACATTCTTCTATTTATCCTACTATTATAGACAGTAACTGGTTGTCCTATTTGCCTCACAAGATAGATAATAAACATAATGATAATGACAATAAGAAAATGGAAATCCTAGTCATGTTCTGTTATTAACAACAGCAGTATTATTTGACTTTTAAAAAAATCTTTTAAGACAAAAATGATATTATGACAATCTATATAATAGACTGTTTAATTTCTCAGTCAGTAACTTCTACACCAAGGCAAATGACTTGAAATGCCAAGCCTTATTATATAGAGGTCAGGCTAGAAGATTTTCTTCTAGGTTAAGTTCTGTCGGTTTATGAACCTGTGGCTGAACTCATGCAGATCTTTGAGAAAGGGAAAACAAAAGTATAAAAAAGAAAAGTTAATGATGCGAAAGTTTACCATCAGCTTCTACACGAAGAGTAGATTTCAGCGTTGACATCTGAGGTTTACTCACTGGACAACCAGTTCATGTTGCATTATCTATTCCCTTAAGTTATCATGTAATTGTTATCTTTATTACAAACTTGATATATTGGAAGTATTGAATGGGGGAAAAGATTATGTCTCTAATCCTTTGACTTGCTGCAAGGAAGTACTCAAGGTATTTTTGTGTTTCAAAAATGTTGACTGATAACCAAATACTGCATGTTTGAGCAACATAATTATAATGCCTTCTGTTGACGTCATCTTATCACAGAAAACCTCAGCTGTGTGAAAATGAATTCCATTGATTAAAAAGAATAAAATTCTGATAAGAAGGCTCAGGTTCTTCCTATAACTAAATTCGATAAAAGAACTGATTTTCAATTTTGCATTCCATGTGAATGGAATGTGAAATATCAGGAGAAAATGTGAATATCAGGGGATTTAATAAGAATTATCATGGGATTTATATAAAAAAGCAAAAATTCCTTGAGTCATAAATATAATTTTAGTTCCTATAATCTAACATCAAACTCTGAATAAATAGACATGACACTTCTCTTTTCCTATATCTAGTTAAACTATTAGATACAGCAATAGCAACAATCCCCGAACAACGCATGTGAGGGATGCCTCATACTGTACCATCAGTTCAGTAGGTGAGTTCTGGTATACAGCAAATTATACTATGTAATGTTGCCCTCATACCTCAACTGTCTCTCAGTCAATCACCCAGTTCTTGTTATTGTTGATTAAACATAAAGGTACTTAATAGTGGCTGAGGAATGAAAATTAAAATGAAATAAAATCACAGCTCTCAACCCTAAACCAGTCTAAGTCTTTGTCATACCTAAACAAATCTAGAGGCTCAACATTAGGATGAGTTAGGACTCATCCACAAATTCACCTATGTTCAAACTTGGTTGAGTCTGAGGAGTTTTATGGGATTTTTAAGTCACACCTTCAAATCACAGTGAAGTTTTGGGCTTGTACCAGTGAGGATCCTCCTGGGGCTTGGAGACAGAATGACATACTAGGATCAATCCTTTATCAACTGCTAACAGTAAAAACTATCAAAACTTCAGTAAACAAACCTTTAGATCATAAGGCATTCTTAGCTTACCTAATGTGGCGGGTTGACCCTGGCTGGAGGCCAGGTGCCCACCAGAGCCGCTCTCTCACTCCCCTCATTCACTAAACAGGGGAGAAAAAGTATGAGGAAAAGCTTGTGGGTCGAGATAAGGACAGGGAGAGATCACTCACTAATTATCGTCACGAGCAAAACAGACTGAACTTAGAGAGGGAATTCATCTAATTTATTACTAGGCAAAACAGAGTAGAGGAATGAGAAAATAAAATCAATTCTTAAAACACCTCCCCCCACTCCTCCCACCTTCCCAGGCTCAACTTCAGTCCCGGCTTCAACCTCCTCCCCCTCAGCGGCACAGGGGGACGGGGAGTGGGGGTTGCGGTCAATTCATCACACGTTGTTTCTGCCGCTTCTTCATCCTCAGGGGGAGGACTCCTCTTATCATTCCCATGCTCCAGCATGGAGTCTCTCTCACAGGAGACAGTCCTTCATAAACTTCTCCAATGTGAGTCTCTCTCCCATGGGCTACAGTCCTTCATGAACTTCTCCAGCATGGGTCTCTCCCACAGGGTGCAGACCTTCAGGAGCAAACCACTCCAGCGTGGGGTCCCCCACAGGGTCACAAGTCCTGCCAGCAAACCTGCCCTGGTGTGGGCTCCTGTCTCCATGGGTCCACAGGTCCTGCCAGGAGCTTGCTCCAGCGTGGGCTTCCCATGGGGTCACAGCCTCCTTCAGGTGCCTCCACCTGCTCCGGCGTGGGGTCCTCCACGGGCTGCAGGTGGAATCTCTACACCCCCTCATCCTTCCTCCATGGGCTGCAGTGGGACAGCCTGCTTCACCATGGTCTTCACCACGGGCTGCAGGGGGATCTCTGCTCTGGCACCTGGAGCTCCTCCTGCCCCTCCTTCTGCACTGACCTTGGTGTCTGCAGAGTTTCTTACATCTTCTCACTCCTCTCTCCGGCTGCAAAAGCTCTCCCTCTCTAAGTGTTTTTCTTCTTCTTAAATAAGTTATCACAGAGGCGCTGATTGGCTTGGCCTTGGCCAGCGGCGGGTCCATCTTGGAGCCGGCTGGCATTGGCTCTATCAGACACAGGGGGAGCTTCTAGCAGCTTCTCACAGAAGCCACCCCTGTAGCACTCCCCGCCCGCTACCAAAACCTTGCCACGCAAACCCAACACACCTAAACAGTATGAATGTCCTGGTTTCAGCTGGGATAGTTAATTTTCTTCCTAGTAGCTGGTATTGTGCTGTGTTTTGGATTTAGTATGAGAACAATGTTGATAACACACTGATGTTTAGTTGTTGCTGAGCAGTGTTTACAATTAAGTCAAGGACTTTTCAGCTTCCCAGGCACTGCCAGTGAGGAGGCATGAGCCTTCTGCAGGAGGTGCACAAGAAGGTGGGAGGGGGCACAGCCAAGACAGCTGACCCAAACTGTCCAAAGAGATATTCCATAACATATGATGTCATACTCAGTTTATAAGCTGGGGGAAGTTGGCTGGGGAGAATTGTGGCTCAGGAACTAGCTGGGCATCGGTCAGCAATTGTGCTGTGCATCACTTGTTTTGTATATTCTATCATCATCATCATCATCATCATCATCCTTTCCTGTTCTATTAAACTGTTTTTATCTCAACCCATGAGTTTTACTTTTTTTGATTCTCTCCCCTATCCCACTGCGAGGGAGGGTAGTGAGCGAATGGCTATGTGGTTGTTTTAGCTGCCTGCTGGGTTAAACCACAACAATAAGCATGGACAAAGCAACACACAGAGTCAATGAACAAACTTCCAAAAAGAAAAAGCAAAAAAACCTTTTTCAAATATTGGGACAAATTTACTTAAGCTCCAAAAATATATTTTGAAAATTTATCTAAATACATATCTAAAAGATTTTATTGTCTAAGGGATCTATAACTATGCTCTCTGTAATCAGCTAAGATCCTGACCCTTTTTCTCAGATTTTAAGAAAATAGTCTCATTGATCAAACCTCTGAATGTAAACACAGCAGTGATGTTTTCTATTCTTTCCATTAATTTAATTTTCAGTTTTAGTAATTATAGATTTTTAAATCTGAATCTAGTCAATTACTATGAACAGTATATTTGACTTTTACTCACTAGTTTTCTAATCAAGACCTCTGCAAATGCCAGTCTCTTTTCTTTGATTTAATAAAACAATTTTGTTACAGGGATTACCCTAAGCATTAATTAGACTACCAAGAGAAAAGGAAAAATGTTAAGATACATGTTTAAAAATCAACTATAAGGGCAAAATGTAGTCTCTGAAACCTGACTACTTTTAAAGAACAGTTAAGGTCTTGTCCTGTGAACCAAATCCATACCACTTGAGGTATGTATGTATGCTGTGTAACACATTGAGAATGTGTAGAATTAAATTTTTGAGATAGTCTTTATTACTTGTTACTATAAAAATCTCCATTTTGTCTCAGCTTGTGTATCTGATTAATGTTGCCTGCATGAGGTTATAGGCAGCTTGAATGAAAGTCACAAACTGTTTTAACTTCTGACTAACCCCAATCAATAGGCTACAGTGAGCAATGAAAAACAATGGATAAAAATATTTCTTGGCCCTGCAACTGAGTCATTTTTTTTCTGATGTTTGGTTTTCTGCCTCCCAAAATACAAAACCTTTAGGCTACATTTTTAAAAATTGACTTTTTAGGAAATAATCATCCCATCTCACACAGACAACATTAATCATGTCACCTAACTTTGTACAGCAACATAGTACTCAGTGATAATTCCATACTCAAGTAATGTTATAGCTAGAGCATCTTTGGAAGCCAAATGATCTAATCAGACAAAGTTATTCTTGTAAGAAAGTAGATTGTTTATTTTTAAAGGATTTACAGTTATCCTTGCAGATACAGAGAACTAGTTTACCTTTTTTAAAGTTCCATACAGAAGCTGAAAATAAATAGACATTTGTATCTTTTTCTCAGTCAGGAAAATTAACCAAAGAATATGAGATTTCCACTTGAAAAGTGGATTAATGAAAAGGCAGTGATTGGATTTGATTCCTGACATATATTTCTTTAAAGTTCTTTTCTAAAAAAATACTCTTCAGTCTCTATTAGTAGTTATTTATCATCTACCATGTGGTCTGTTTTAGAACAAAACAAACAAAACCAAAGAATCCTTATCCAAGGATGCTTCAACCCCAAAGCTTCAGTGCTATACATAAATGCTTTACCATGTGCAAGCAAAAGCTTAAGCCTTTAAAAAACCAACAAACCAAACCAATCCTTCATACCTCTCAAATCTGTTGTACTGTCTGCATGCAAGATTTTAGACTACTGAGAAAATGTGCATTAGAAATTTGAGGGAAAGATAACTAAAACATTTTAATTCTTTTTTTTTAAACCTCACTTATTGTGATATTTAAGGGAAAGTGTTCAGCTGCAACTTAAGTGGGAGTGAATTTGTCAAATGTTTAGTAACAGGTTTTCCTCTGTTTTCCTGTACTGATAATTTTAGAAATAGCTACCAGTATGAGAATAGGATTTTTTCCCAGAGTTGCTCTGAACTGATATTTTGCAATGCTCGATGACTACATGCTTAAAATATTTTATGTGTGCTTTGTCTGAAACTCAATACCCTGCAACAAGTGTTCAAGGCCAGGTTGGATGGGGCTTTGAGGAACCTGGTCTAGTGGAGGGTGTCCCTGCCCATGGCAGGGGGGTTGGAAGAAACAAAATACACTTTGAAAAATTATTGAAGAGAATATTTTAAAGTTGTGCATAAATGCCTTAAAAATCAAGGAATTAATTTCCAGTGTGCATATATTCACTAGACACATCTTTTAATTATGCAATTAGCTATTATTGCTTTGCAGAAGAATCCAGCTCAGTTATTCCTTGGGGAAGATATTTGCACACTTTATTCTGAAATACAAGCCTTGAAAAATTCACTGAGGTAAGACTCAGAGATAATAATTTCTGACATCTAGAAAGTCTCTCCTGAATGGATATATTCATTGCAATTTTCCAAAGGATTACTTCTTTGCCTAATCTGTGTACATTTTCAGGACAGCGAAGATGATATTATTGAACAGAAGAAGAACGTAAATTAAGTCAGAAACTGCCTCAAAGTAGAAATTTACATAGACACAATGCCCACTTTTTTTTTCCACATACACGAGATTATGTAATTTCTTTTTCCTCTATTCTAGAAAATAGCAAGCCATTTTTACAGCAATTTGCTAAAAAGTATTAAAACAGATATCGAAATAGAGTAATTTTTCTGAAATGCTTAAATTTTCAAAATTATGAGCAGTAGAAATCTGAGTCTTATAATAATAAATGTTTATTATTAGATTAAGCTTGAAATTAGGCTGAGCCAACTGACATGTGACTTTTACTGGAGCTGGTTCAGAATAATCACATAAAAACCGTTAAGACAACAATAAGATTATTCCAGGAGAAATCAAGAGGTAAAGTTAATATTCTTTTGCCTTTAGAATCAAAGTGATTTACTTTCATAAACTAGTCAATGTTTACCTCATGGTTCCTTTAGTATGACTAGAGGAAAAGGGCATCCAAGTTATAATAAATAACCATTCAGGGAAAGAGTCACAAAAATCAGTCTCACAGAAACTATTTCTTTTGTCCGTACCATTTTCCTACCTGTTTTCTGACTCATTTGATTAACACCTTTGGAAAACATTCTTATTGCCTACTGCAAGTTACAATTTTTATAATTAATGTAAAAACTTCATTAGCACATGCAATTTTCTAACAGATAATTTATAGTATAGGTAGATAATTTTTAGGATAGGTAATTACAATATTATATTATTGTTATACTTTACCCTTATATGTGATTACTCATGAAAACAAACTTGCTATAAAAATGACCTAACTTTGGAAAAATATCATGTTTTAATTCATCTTTCTAATTGACAAATAAAGGTAACTAAGTATATCTGACTTAAAGAAAAAAAAACCTTCTGTGTATCATACCCACAATTCAATTCACAGATCTCAAACAAAATTTCAGGGCTTCATTCTTTCGTTTCTTTCAAAGCCTATGAGAATTGCGTAACCTTATTTTACTCTTGAGCTTCAAATACACACTCAAAAAGCAAGAGAAGACAGTGTTTGGGAATTTTTGTCTAACATAAAATGACTACATTTACCATAGGTCAGGATACCTTTCTGCTCAACATTGATGTTGCAGAACTCTGAGCAAATAACAGGCAGCCTCCAACTGCAAGTGGGTCCCTGCAGACGTTATTGGCCAAACAGTGTTTTCTCTCTTGTGCTCCTAATGTAGAGCGTGCCTGCATTGTACACGCTACACACTGAAGCTTGTACTCTGCTTACACCTTTTTTACCCCGGAGTTATGAAGCATATTCTCTGTTCATCACTTCCACCGCGAGTAACTTGCATACTTTGGTTTAATTAGCAGGGGAGACACACCCTTGAGTTAGACTGTTGTTATCAAGAGGAAAGAGGTATTTTCTTTTTAGTTCTGTCTTACTCCTGCAACACAATTTTGGCAGTCACTAGAGGCAGTTTTACCGGGAGGAGACCTTTTTTTATTTTGAAAATATTCTGGCTGTGAAAATGTCACACTTATACTTGGAGGAAATTAATGAATAGTCACCATTTTGCCCATCTCACCTTGGAAAGCTGCGTCCAACAGTTAACAATGAAGAGTGTATGTCCAGAAAATGATTATCACTGCTTGAAAATATATTATGATCAAAAGGTCCTACCAAGTTTTCCAAACAGCTTTATTTTTCCAAACAACTTTAACTGTTTAAATTCAGTCCCAAATTCATTTGAATGCTATGCCACATGCAATTGTGCAATTTGATGGTGGTTCCTTAGTGAAAAACTCCAGACACTTGGGAGAAACCCCTGTCAGAATGATTGTCTACTCTTATCATCAGTGGAAGGACAGGGATAATATAGCATCTAAAATCAGGATTTCAAACACCAAAAAAAAGATTATGTATAGTTTGAAATATTATTTAGTGGTAGCATACAGATACCTTAACAATTTTTGTTCACCACTGTTGACTTACCTGAAAGACCAAATTAAATCTTTTCCTTTTTACCTTTCTTACTTTTAAGACTGCCGCCTTTGTGCCGAGCAGTGATTTCGTTCTTCTTAGAGAAGTGTGTGAGCATAAATCCAATCTTCTCTTTTGGGTGACTGTATCTTTAGGCTCCATGACATGTACAGCTTTTCAATCAATGGAGTCCAGCTTGTTTCAGCTTGGAATAATTGAGAATTACTGTGCAAATGATTAAAAAATAATGAAAGTTGCTGACTATATTCTTGTTCATACAATGTATGGGCACTGTCTGTCGCTAAATATCTAACAAGAAGTGTCAACAGATATTCATGACTTCTCAATATTTTGATTAGTGTGTCGTATTAGAATTGCGTTTGAGCAGTAACAGTTCCTCGTAATACCCATCTACACCCTTACCAAAACAAGAAAAAGACTAATTGAGAATTATTCTTTTGTATAATTTCTACTCGTATCATAATTAGTGTTAATTTAAAATATATTAAGTATTGATCTAAAAAAGGAAAATTAAAAAGTGTGACTTCTCCCTAAATATTGCTTTAAGTCTAACAGCTCAAACTGAATGTGCTATTGTAATACTGTCATGAAGCAATTGAACTTAAACAATGCCTACTATGAAGATCTGGCCCCATATGCTGTAGTTAAATACTGGAAATTATATAGAAAAAGCCTTTATTAATTAAGTCTTTTAAAAAGTAAAGATAAGGATAAGGAACTGAAAACAAACAAACAAGTTTAAACTGAGAGAAGGTACATTTAGATTAGATGTTAGAAAGAAATTCTTCCCTGTGAGAGTGGTGAGGCACTGGAACAAGTTGCCCAGAGAAGCTGTGGAGGCCCCATCCCTGGAAGTGTTCAAGGCCAGGCTGGATGGGGCTTTGGGCAACGTGGTCTAGTGGAGGGTGTCCCTGCCCATGGCAGGGGGGTTGGAACTAGATGGTCTTTAAGGTCCTTTCCAACCCAAACCATTCTATGATTCTGTGATTCTAAGTCCTCTGAATATATAGAACTAAAGTACTCAGTACTTTATCATGTTATCTTAGCCATTTATTTAAGATGATAGTTTTGTCTTTTCACATTTTCAGCATACCTTCAAATGTTTGACAGTTGAGCCGTAACTAGATTGACTGGATAATCTATTTTTTTCAAGTATTAGGAAAAATTACATTTATTTTCTAGATTCCTAGCTGAGATTAGCCTATTATGTGCTCTTTTCACATGACAAAGTTCTTGAATACTGAAGAAAATGGAGATTTTCATTGTACATATGTTAGGTACCATACAGCAACGGCTGCTGTGAACAGAGCTCACTATACTGTTAGTCGAACAATAATCACACCTGTAGGAAGAATATATAACAACAAAGCAAGCTAGCAAGCAATTGTATTTCTAATATTAGTTTATTGCAACATCATTAAAATATTCTTCCAATATTCCCTCCAAAACATGTTATCAGGTTACCCACAGCTCTAACACTAACATGCCCAGGTATGCTATATTCCATGCAGTTTCTTCCTTCTCTGTCTCAGTATATTGTAATAGTTCTGGCCTTGCCTCTCAGCAATTTTGAGTTTTGCATTGTTTCTTTGCCTTCTGGATCTTCTGGAAGGAAACAAGATAGCATCTTCTCCAGTCAGTAATAGTATTTCTTGTATACTCTTGTGATTACTTTAGTCTCAAGTATGCGAGTTGCAGCAGCATTTGTGTAAAGACAGAAAGGCAATTCTTCATATCCTACCTACAGGTAATGCAAGGCAGTGCTCTGTGCATGCCAGACATATGTTACTCTGATCCCAGAGAACTAGTCTGATATTTCTACTTTATATAGCCATTTTGTAGAAAACTGATTTTATATTTGGAATGGTTCCTTCAATTATGTAGTCATTGCATCAAATTGTTCAGAGAAAGATTTTCAGTTTCCAAGATACCATGAAACTACTCCATTTTACTTCTTTCAAAAGGATATAGTTACTCTATGACTAGGAGTGCCATTCTCTCATTTAGGACTGGAAGAATGTGCTGGGTTGTCTGCCAGAATAAATAATTTTTTAAAAATAGGGAAAAGTATTTGCTATTCTGAAATGTTAAATACTAGAATTTGCGGGAGTGAAAACACACCAACTGTACCCACTTCCCCCTTAAAACAGCTGTAGCTTGCTTACAGTAAAGTATTTCAGGAATCTCATGAAACTGTAACAGACCTTACAACACTTACAGCCCTTGTAAGACTCTGTTCCTACAGTGAATAACACTTGGCAGTTATTACATTGTAATAACACCTTCCTAGTTTTAGCCTTCTGACTGAATGAACATAACCCATACGGACACTTAGGTATTTACTCAGCAGCAAAGTCTGTTTTTATGAAAAAGGTTTTTCACAACTTAAAATGCCTACAATCTCAGTTTGCTTACCTCCTCTCCAACATCCTCACAGCTAATCCTCTCAAATAATTTTGTGTAAAGACCTGACACAAAGAATTTCTCTCTTCATCTTCTTTTGTAAGTTTAACAAAGTGTTAATATGTGTAAAGATCACATGCATTACTACTTTTTCATCAATGACTGATTTTGTGTTCAATAGTTTTCTCCAACAGGTCTGTAAAATATGCCAACATTTCTTTATTAGTAATATATATGGTACAATAATCACATTCCTGTAATTGAATTATTATGTTATAACCTAGCAGAAAGTTTTGCAAGATGTTTGAAAAACACTATCCTGTGTGCTTTGTCATCTAACATTTTCATATGAGCAGATCCTTTTTTCCTTTGTTTTTTTTTTTTTCTTTTGTGACAAACATAATAGCCCATAGTTATTTCTCAATTTGGTTTTAGCTTTATTTGCTTTATTGTGTCATTGTTAGAGTTCATATATTTGAACCCAAGGTTGTATCTGTAGGAGACAAGGTCCTAGACCATGTGCTTGATTGACAGGTGATTCACTGGAAAAGAATCTAAATAGTCATTATTTCTTCATTTTTAAAGTGTCCTATCATGTTCCAGTGATTATTGGTGTGTTATGATTTTAAGTAGCTGCTCTCTGAGGTGACTAGATAAAAATGTGCCACCTTGGTTTATTTGTGAAGAAAACATTGATCTTCTGGCTGGAAAGCAGCTTTGCAGGAAAAGACCTGGGGGTTTAAGTGGACACCAAGTTGAAAATGAACCAGCAAGGGTCCAAGAAGGCCAACAGCACCCTTGGGGGCATTAAGTGGAGCATTGCCAGCAGGTTGAGGGAGATGATCCTTCTCTGCTCAGCACTTGTGTGACACATCTGGAGAACTGGGTCAGGTCAGGGCTTCCCAGAGAGACAGGGACATACTTGAGTGAGTGCAGAGAAGAACCACAAAGAAGGTTAAGAGAATGGAGCATCTGCATATGAGAATAGGCTGAGAGCCAGGACCGTTCAGCCTGGAGAAGAGAAGGCTCAGAGGGTATCTTATCGATGTATAGAAATACATAGTGGGAGGGAGTAAAGGAGATGGTGGAGTCAGACACTTCTCAGAGGTAGCCAATGACAAGATGCAATGGGCACAAACAGAAATACAGAAAATTCCACCTGAACATAAGAAAAATCTTTCTTACTATGACAGTGATCAAACTCCAATACAGATTGCCCAGAGAGTCTGTGGAGTTTCTATCTTTGGAGATACTCAGAACACAACTGGCCACAGCTCTGAATAACCTGCTCTAGTTAACTCTGCTTTGAGAAGAGGATTGGACTATACAATCTTCAGAGGTCCTTTCCAATCTCACTAATTCTCTGATCCTGTGAAGGGTTTCCAGGGCTTTTTTAGTTCTGTAGTTTTAATGCTAGAAGAACTTCACCCTTTAAGTCAATTAGCATGACGTTTTGTGATAAAAGTAGGTGCCCCATATGATTTCTTTACCAACTTATTACTTTCTTCAATGTACTTATGTTCTGAGTTGACACTGTAACTATCATGTATTTATTAATGTCCATGATTGTTCTATTTAAATTGTTCTGTAAAATTTAAAAGTATTTTACTGTTATTTTTGAAATGCTTCACATTATTTCAGAGACAGATTTCTATTATCTGGGGATGTATAGTTCATTTGACTCCTCAGCTATTTTGACTTACCAGTTTTGCCTTTTTTGTCATTACAGTAAAAAGGGTTTTAAAAGACAGAGAGCTACAGACATCCCCAACAGACGCTATCTCTGTATGTCCTTGATAAAAAGCCACTTCTCGTTGCATATATGACCAAATAGTTAACCTGTGAAGTGTGTTTTCTTTGGTTATGATCCTCTTTTAATGAGGAGTAGCTCAGAATCTGAGTCTGCAAAGGATTCTTGTGAGATCTGATGGAGCGGTAGACCATAGCAACTTGAAGACTTTGAGACACACTCCTAGGATCTCACAGTAATGTCAGAACAAGTTCTTTTTTTCTTCTGGATGCCTATAGGTTCACCTTCCATTTTGAGGGTTCAGTTCAATAAGTGTACTAAAAAAGCCATCAAAGTAGGAGCATACTCATTTAAGTGCAATACATTTCTAGAGTCCTCTTTTCCACTGTGTGCAATGAAATAGCTCTTTCTAAACTCCCTGCTTTCGTATCTACTCCTAAAGCTTTCATATAAATGTAGAAATACAGTTTCCTACTTATTGAGTTCCCAGTAAGAGTTCTAAGTAAAAATACAGTTTGTGGTGGCTTGCAACTCTTTGTGTTCTCATTTATTTGTAGTGTTATGCTTATTTAATGAATGTAACATTGCATATTTTTTATTTCATGCTCTTGTGTCACAACTAAAACAACCTCCCCTTCCTCAGGAATTTATTGGCCACTTCTAACCTAGTTTCTTATTTTCTTGTTGCCGTGTCTTGAGCGAATCAGGAAGCCAGAATGAGATCAAGAATACGTAGTGATATGTAAGACATCAGACAAGAATTGTTTCCACAAATTGAATACTCTGAGACAAGGTATATACCCTATAGCAAATTCTACTTACCTGCAAGAAATTAGATGAACAATTGGAAAAAATAAAAGGGTGGCTAAAACGAAAGAAAGTGTTGATCCTTGGAATAACAACTTGTTATACATAATGTATTCCAGCAGGGAAAAAGCACAACAGGGGCATCCCTGATGTAGATACAAGGGAGTTGACCAGGTAACCTCTGATGGAAGTATTTTCTCTGGCCACTTTCCAGAATGAGCCCGGAAGGACTGAATAGTTTTTATTTAACTTAATATAATGCCACTTCACAAGGGCGACAGATAATCTGCTTCTTAAGGTCTGATTCATTTTCCTTTTCATTGCAGAGAATTTTGCATATGCATCTGCAGCTCTGTAAGGAGTATGCAACATATTAATATCCTGATTGTCTTGCTATTCGTGACTTTGTAAGGTAAAAGTCAAAGCTGAATTCAAGGCCTATTGCTGGAAATCTTAAACCCACACCAAAGCCTCAAAGATAATGAAATCTACCATTTAAGAAGAGGACAGCAAAGCATATTAATATAGTCTGATTGTGGAAAAGAAAAATATAATTGAAATGATTAAACACACACATAGTCTACATATAGATCATATTGATTTTTTTTTTTTTTAAAGAAACCTCAAATCTAGATTCTAGACTTCTGAAAGCTGGAAAATGAAAGAAAAACTGTAGCTTTTGGATTTGCTTCTTTTATTTCCATACTTTTCTGTCCCTTTTGGCATTTACAATATAGATCATTATTTTAGCACACATTTTTTGTTACGGCTGTATATAGTATCTATTTCTTTCTTAGCTATTTTAAAGTATATGCTGTTAATGTGAGATTACTAAATGACTTCATACACTTCCCATAGAACAATATAGTAAAATTTAATAGCATTTGTAGCCATAATCTGACTCACTGTTTTTGGCAAATTACATAAATTTTGGCAAGTAAAATAAAATTTTAAAAAAGTAAATTAAATTAAGTTTTTGTATTTCTTTTGGGGTTAATATATCAGTATAATATGCAATATACAGTTGGTTTTGGTTTTTGTGACTTTCAGATGATTGCAGCTCTTTTGAAATTAATATTTCTCACAAATATATTTTAGCAGCTTTTATGAAAAGAACCAGAGCCATGCACTGAAATATATTTTCAATAAAACTCTCCTTTTTTTTTCATATTTCAGCATATTTTCAAGATATTTATCAATGAATTTAATGATTCAGCATATTCTGATAACAGAAAAAGATTCTTTAAGTGGTTATTTGATTCCTGATTGAAGTAATGGCAGGTATTTAATGAATGAAAAATACATCAGTGAATTTATGACCTTGGAGAGGTCAAAGATAATAACATCTGAAGATTAAATATAAAGATATAGAAAGGTACAACCCTCGGTTTTCTTGAGCAAAATAACAGTGTTAAAACAATTACATTTCAAATAAAATAAAATGCTGAGTGTAAACTGTAATTTTAAAGTCTAAGCTCTATAGCACACAACTTATAATATTTTTAATTTATCATACGGCTTTTGATACATATCTATAGATTTAGGGTTCTCAATCATGAACTATTTTAACTTTTGCAAGTGAGATCATCTCACATGAATTGGTGTGCAATATTATATTAGCAAGGATAAGGTTGTGGTAAAATCCCTGCTTATACTTGAAATGAAAAAATAAAATTATATACATTATGAGACCATTTGATAACTAGTAGCATCAATTGAGCATCTGTAAGCATTTAAATTGTCTTCCGATTTTATTCTTTGTACTCTGGAAAGTTCAAGCCTGCTACTGAAAAAATATTTTGTTTTGCATATGCTTTCTACTTATATAAAATTACAGCATACTCTATAGTTTAAAATACTCGTATACATATAACTAGAGTAGTCACCTTTAAAAATGTATATCTAGAAATTCTACTTAAATGAGTGGAACTACCTTGATTTACACCAGCTGCGGATCTGCTTCAGAAAATGCTTTATAAAGTTACATTTTAAATAGATGACTTTTCCATCAGGGGATTTTAATAGGAACTGATGGATGCAGCAACAAAAGCCTACTGAGTAGCAGTGTGTATACTTCACTACCTCATATTTCATTTCTATGATCCCATATTCCTCATATTATGTTAGTTTTACTATAACTTCTCTGAAATTTTTCATCTTCTGGAAGAAAAAAAAAAAGAAAATATTAAATTGTTGGAAAACTGGGAACCAGTGGGATAAACAAGAGTTCTGGGTCTATTTATGTTTCTTTCTCAGCTAAAGCATTTGTTTTTCAGAATCAGAATTGGACAATGTTAACTCTGAACTGCTTGCAGAAGGGTAGGTATGTAATGAATATAACATGTGACCTCAGAAGAAGGAAACGGTGAGAAAATACATGCATCCAGAGTATCACATAAGGATGTTCTGCTTAATTACAGTGAGGACTTGAGCTGAGAACAATTTTCTTGTACTTGAAATAAAGCAGGAAAAGGAAGCAAGAAAGTTGATAGGTTGTTACTTGTCCCTCAATACAAGGCAACTGGTGCTGTGGAGGTCAGGGCTAAGGTCTCTAATGCAATGCGTTGATGCCCGTCCTCAGGAAACTAGGACCTGATTTAGGAACTATTAACGGAGCAATAAGAAATCAGAAACCCATCTATGTCAGTCCTGGCTTGGCTTGATATGGCTAAGGGTTTTATTTGTTTGGTAGATAGGGGTAAAGAGTAAAACTTTGGTTCCTGTTGTTAAACTCAGATTCATATATATCGTGTGACATGTTTTAACAACATCCAGGAGCTGAAGCCCACAGCCACAGCTATGGCTTTTCTATTTAGCAGTTAGTCACTAAAATATGCTTTTAGAATAATTCTGTAACTTGGAGTTTGCAATAATTGTACAATGGACAGTTCGTCCTGTAATTCTGTTCTGTTAATTTGTCCTTTTTAGCTTCTTGATATGTTGCTAAATTTAAAAAAAAAAAAAAAAAAGAAAAGCCAGGTAGCACACCTCAAGGATTACCATGAAGTTCGTATTCAAATTATCAGAAGATAATCATGTAGAAAATCAGACAGCGATCCTGATGCTTCTGACTGGTCCCTACAAGAATGAAAGCAAATACATGCATCCATGCATGTCAACAAATAATAATATATTCATCCAACCTGTGTCCTCGGTCATTTCTTTATTTATAACTAATATGCATTTTAATAAAAATCTTCAAGTTATAGTAAGTTTAGATGGACATAATTACTGTAGTACTAATTGAAAGCTCTGGAGCAGCTACATAGCAGAAATATTGTATATGTGCAGTGAAGATTTTAAGTCCTTTTAACATGACAGATTGCTTTCTTCTGCATTAGATGCCTAAACTATGTTGTTTTAAATGAAAACTTACTTTTTCTTTCTGTCTGTCTTTTGATGGTCAGCATTTGATCACAAAAAACCCCAAAACCCATAAAATCCCAAACAACCAAAAAACCAAACCCCAAACAGTTTAGATCTCCAATTAACTTTTGATTCTGGAAATTACTTGGGTTCCTGAAGTAGAAAGGTTAAGCAATTAATAACATGAAATATTAGTGCATGTGCAGTGTAATACAAAATGATATGACTACAGAACTTAATCGGTCTGTCAAGAAAAAAGTGTTTTCCTTGCAAAAGATTTGTCTAACAGGGTAAAATCAGAGGAATTTACTTCATAAAGATATTGTATTTAACCATACATTAGAGCTTTTAATTTATTGCTTTCCCTCTCCATACTGTTTTCTAAAGTTAAGAAATCTATAAAACTGCGTGGTTTCTTGCTTTAATAGACTAAGCTCTGAGTGTCTCTTTTATTCTCTTTGAAGAGTAGGATGAGGAACTACATTGGTTTCAACACTGCTGGTGTCAATGCTGGGAAAAAAAGGAAGCTACGCCGTAACAAACCCAGGCTAGCCTTGCCAAATCTGTAATAAAAATCCCAGGCTAAATCAACTGATAAAAGAAGATGAAAGGAAGCCCACCTCAAGTGTATGTACATAAACACACTCTGTTCCAGCTCAGCCAAGCCAGTCTCCTGATATGTCTTCTCATCTTCCTGAGTACAGGCATGAACTGTTTGTATACTTGAATGATGCCATCCTGAAAGACCTGCCAGCTTTCCTCATCTCCTTTACTGGCATCTTGTCTGATCCAGACCCACAAGCTCTCACCTAGTCTTTCATAGACCCCACACAACAGCTCACTATGTTCGAGCTGCTGCTTCACATAGAGGGAACATCCCTTACTTGTCTTCCCTGCCCATCTTTCCTGCAGAGCCCTGAAGTGGTCAGGCAGTTGAATTAGGTGATTGTTCTTTATTGTCTGTTTCCCAGGCTACATGCATTTATGTACATATACTTGAGTGTGGAGTCCTTCCAACCTCTTCCATAGTTTTATTGTTTCTACAGTCCATTCACAACTTGGATGGGTAAAGAAATGAAATACCTTACAGCGTACATCATCACCTCCAGTGATAATATTTTGAAGAATTATTCTTCCAGGTCTCAGCTTACAAATATATTGATTGTTTCAGATAGAATACAAGAATCATCCTGCATGATATTGCACCAAACCAAAAATTTGGTGCAGCATTTAGTATTCATATAACACTCTGCACATATAAATAGCTAATGTTCACAGAGGTCAGAAAGTGCTATCAATTTATTGTGCTGGACATTGAAGTCCAGGGGGCAATGCTTTGCTAAAAATACTTATCTAGGTGAATCAATGAAATAAGCAAAAAACAAATTCAGATCTTATTGTTCTCTGGGGTATACCTGTTCCATGCACTGTATAGTAATCATTTAAAAATATTAACATAAAGTAATGGGCTTTTTTCCCCCCTCATATCAAGTGGATGAATATAGAAAATAGTCTAACCCACAATAATTCTTTAAAATTTTCATTCCAAAGAGTGTGGTTTGTTTTGTTTTGTTTTGTTTTGGTTTGGTTTGGTTTGGTTTTACCCATATAGGCAATGCAAAGAAAAAGTGGAAAGGTGGGAAAAGATGGTAAGTTATATTATCTGAATGCAATTTTCTCCAGCTATGCTCCCTCAAGGACATTAGTAATTTATCTACTCATTTACCTTTAGGTAGAAAGTATTACACAGTTTTATCTGAAAACACGTGAAAAGATCAATTACAGGACTATGAATTCTACATGGTCAAATGATTTATTGCTTGATCATCCAGCAGGACCAAATAATAGCTGTAATAAGGAAGACTTTGAAATAAGTAAGATATTAAATTGTTTCACCGTATGCTCATAATCATCATTTTCTTGCTGTCATAGTATGGCTGCCCTTAAAAGAATGAGACAAGCAGCATAGACTTCTCTGTTAATTGGCATTCTGTAAGTAGAGAGCAATTGGCACAAAATGTGTTGAAACTTGTATTGTAGCTGACGAAGGCATTATAATGCTTGAGTTTCCTGGGTGACAAAATACTTTTTAAAGAAGCAACAACAACAAACAGATGGCAAAAGAAGAAAATAAACTAAGGATACAAAATAAGGTGGAGAAGAGATATCAACAAGCAAGCAAAGACAAAGAAATTGAGAAAATAAGCATCCTAAAGAAGACTAAGACTAAAAATATTTTTTTATTCATAATTATTTAAAATTTTTCAACCTGACCTTCTTTTGCTGTTATCTGATATTCCCTTTAAAAATCTGAAAGTAGCAGTTTGTGTAATTCCAGATGTCTTGTCTTATAAATTCACTGGCTTTGTATTTTCTTAGGGAACTTGTTAGCCAGGAACAAAATAGTTAGCACCCAAAGTAAATGAAAGCAATCCTGAGTAAAAAAAAAATAGGTTTGTGAAACAAAAATAAAATAAGTAAAATGTAAGGAAAACAAACAATACATAAAATAGGATGTCCTGATTCTAAGACAGCAGAGAGATGGTTATCCTAAACTGCTCCTACCTTTAACCAACTTTGAGTTCTTGAATTGCACTGAGTGTAAAAATAGTACTGAAAAATACTACTTTACTGGGGTTTATTGCTTAGCCAATTTTTAGTCATTAGCTCTGGTGCTTCTGGTCTCCGAGTACTATCTAGAGATTTCAGGATGTGAAATTCAAAGAAATGACAGTCTACATATTTGGTGTTTACTGCTGTGAAAAGTATTTATTCAACAGGTGCACTTGTTGGTTGGCAATTTAGCCTTTGAAAGGTTAAAATGCTAATGTCAGATATCATTGTTCTATATTATGCCACTATATTAGTAACACTATTGGTAAGACAGGTAGATCCCTGATGCAACTATTCATTCTATTTCCTTGACTGACACACAATCAATATACAAAGTACTTTCAGTTGTTCATATTTATAGCTGTGATCTCTGAGTACGGTGAACTGTGAGTATTAGAATTGCTGAACTGAATTCTGGAATTTGCTATATATCAGGGAATCGGTGAGCAAGTTGTAGCCCAGATTTTTGCCACTTATCATCTGGGAGATACAGAATGGATCAAACATCCTCCAGAGTAAAATGAAATGACAATCCAAAGTTTTGTCTTTCTTTGTACCCTGACCATTTCATTATTAGCCTCTGTTTTACGGGCAAAAATAAAATTACATCATACTGACTATGTTAAATAATAGCGCTGTGAACATTCCAGATTTATGTTTGTAAATCTGTTGGTAACAGCACAAGACTGTGTCTTGTTCAAACATGAAGAACAGAGTGTCAGACTGATACTCTGAAAAAAAGCTTGAGCTTGCAACAGTGCAGCCCAGAGAGACAGAAATATATTGTGACCTCTTCAGCTTTGCATGGTTTTCCATATGAGCTCAGTTTATTAGTTTCTCATTTAGAAAAAGTTAGAGTTGATAGCTTTATCTTCCTGTATCTCTCTCTGTATGAAGTCCACTATAGTTGTGTTTGAGAATGAGACTGTTCTTAATGTTCAGACGATTAAGAAAATTGAGGAGAAAAAAGTCTAAAAATTGTTCAGTCTTAGAGAACTAGAAATTTGCATTTTTCTGTCATAAATGTTTTAGTAATATCTGAGTTTGTAATGCTCATAATATTGCAAAGCCACCAGAATATTCAGCCTTGATATACTATAATAATTTCTTACTTTACACATTAACCTTATTTCTTTAAATAGTCTGAAAAAAAGTTGATAATTAAAAGTGAAATGCAAAGTGGAGTAATTTTATGTGAAACTTCATAAAGATGTGAAGCATACAGAAGAGAAGAAAAATCAAAAATAAATGCTTACACCTTCCCATGCTAAATGACAGATTTAGTGCACAGATTATGTTTGGCTTGTTTGTCTTCCCCTTTGAGAATAAAGAGGAACATTGGAGATCAGTACATGAAAGCCTCAGCCGTGAACCAACAGTATTCTCTGTTAGGAAAGGAAGCTGCCTCATGTACTAAATCTCAGAAAAAACACAGAACATAGTGAATGCTGCCTTTAATAAAGGGGAAACCATTACATTGAGAGTGATCTGCTTAGTCCCTTTGACCAATGGAGAAAGGAATAAGCACCTGTACTGGGTCTGGCTGGGATGGGGTTAAATGTCTTCATGGCATCCAGTATGATGCCATGTTTTAGATCTATGACCAAAATAGCATTGATAGCACACCAGTGTTTTGGCTGTTACTGAAGAGTGCTTGCACAGCACCAAGGTCTTTTGTGTTTCTCATTCTTCACCCTCCCCCGCCCCAGCAAGTAAGCTGGGGAGTGAGCAAGAAGCTGGGAGGGAAAACAGTCGGGACAGTTGACTCGATCTGACCAAAGGAGTATTCCACCTTATATGTAGCTGTGCTCAGCAATAAATGCAAAGCAAAAAGAGAAATTCATTCACTACTTCCCATCGGCAGGCAGGTGTCATGGGAAGCCGTGCCTCAGCACACGTAACTGTTGTTTGGTGAGACAGACGCCATAACCATGAATGTCCCCCCCTTGCTCCTCCTTTCCCTGAGTGTTTATTGCTGACAAGGACATTTTGACTTCTTCTTCCAGTGCTTCCTTTGGGAAATGGAATTACCAGCCACAGTCTCAGAAGGAGAGGCCCTCCTTCCCCTCTCCTCTGATGATGATTTCTCACCCTTCTTAAATGTATTTTCCCAGAGACGCCACCATCTTGGTTGCCAGGCTGAGCCATGCCTTGCAACAGGACCATTGGAACTGTCTAGAACCAGTTGCGTCCAACATGCAGCAGCCCCGATCTCTCCTCACACAGGCCACCCTACAGCCCCCCACTGCCTCTACCTGGCTTGGACACCCCATACAGCACCAGGCTATTTAACACAGCTGTAATAAGTGAATACATTGTTTTGCACAGGTAATCACAAGACCTCCTCGTCAACCCACTGTTCTGCAAGACCTGGTCTTCCTTGTTTTGTCCATTAAACACCAAAGTGGACACATTTATTGCTGTAGTTTTTGGGGAGGTTTGTGTCACTGTGAGAGACAGAGCAGAAGGACCAGAGTGGCTCTAAATAGAAGGCAGCACTGCATGTGGTGACTCAGGCACTGCCCAGCAGTATTTCTGGGCTGTTTGCTGAAAAAATGGCTGCTAAAAAGGGAATAAATATTCTTTTCTTCAGTGATTTGCATCTTTGGAAAACAAGAGTTTAGACACTCTTTGTAAATAACTACTCTTCTTAAGAACACTGACTACCAAACTTTGGTTAATTATGTATGGCAAAAATGCTAATGATCATATAGTCCCTATCAGTAGGAAGACATTTCTCTAAGCTTTAAAAAAAAAATTAAAATAACCAACAAGAAATCTACCTTTGATAGAGTTCTCCATTATCAGTATATTCAAATGCACACTCTTTGAATCCACTGGAGTTGATATCAAAAGATGCTGTAGAAAGAAATAATCATAGAAAAAAGTAGGCAATGCACACCTACATTTATATACATACATACATACACTGTCAAGGTGTCTTCTGGATGACGTTTCCAAATGTCCAGAGACGTATGTGTAGTCTCTTGAGTGGTTCTTACATTTTTATTACAGACAAAGTCATCAGGCAAGCTGATACCATCTGGAATAGCAAGTAAGAGTGGGTTCATCTAAAAAAACATTAATGATACCTATGCACTTGAGAGCACAGCAAAGATCAACCGTACTGATAAAGGACATGACCCATAACTTTTTTTCTCCTACTAATGGAAATATCAATGCAGAAAACAAAATCATACTCTGTATAATTTTCAGTGGATTTTCTTAGCTGTTGGTGTGCCAACTGTTCTATTTTTTTTTAATTTTTTTTTTTTTTTAAGCTGAAGGAAAAACTGCATTCAAATGTTTTAGGATCAACTGCAAGATTTCAATACTATTTCCTTTTCATTCTCTCTTTTTTTTCCTCCCTTGGATGATAAAACATGCAATAATCATCATATCATTTGTTTGTATAGCAACTTTCATTCTAGTGGATATTGATATAGATACAGATTGTTAGTGAACGGCTTGGGGTCAATCAGGCTGAATAGATACATTCATCCTCTGTGATGCAAGGGAGCAGCAAAATCACAAGTGTAAGAAGTGTAAGATTGAAAGTTAATTTAAGAAACCAACAGCCATTTTTTTTTCCCTTCAGGTGCCATGAGCTTCTGTGACAGCCTTGAAAAATCAAAGGACTTTTTTTTTTCTCTTGTGTTTTGCAGTCTTATCTCAAAATCCCCACAGTTCTTCTATCTGATCCTTATTGACCCTACATCAGCAACATTAAAGGATAAGGGGCCAAGTCAGCCATATGCTCATCACTTAAGTTTTTATCATTTATTGTTTGAAACTCAGTCTTGTTTATTTTTCTCCTGTGATTATATATTTTAGTGCACCCTTAGCTCTACAATATAAAGGCCATAAATGTCAGCCTATGGGTGCTAGAAATATACTAGGGTAGCAAAAAAAAATTAATCTATGCATCTGATACATAACAGACCATAAGATAAATACTAGATAATTCCAATGGCAGCATGGGTTTGAAGTCAGTGTCACGTTATGTTATCTACCATAAAGAGTGACTCATTCTCTTTTCCTTTCCAAGACAGATTACAATAAAATAAAGAACTACCTCCAAAAAATTGAAATAAGAGAACAGATAAAGGCAAGATATCAATGAACAATTCCACCACAAATCTTTTTTTTCTTTTTCTTCTCTTCCCATTATGCAGAGAAATCAGCAATAGCAATTATAGAGGACAGTTGATCAGCAAGAGCTTCATAGAAAGTGAGTTCTCATATCCCTCTGGCCCTAATTAAAATGGTAATTGGTTGTACATAATGGACAGGACCAGCCTTTTTCTTCTATTACTTGGTGTAATTCTGGAGTAAGTATATTGACTTCAGCAACATTATTCTGGATTTACAGTGATTTGAATAAAACTACAATTTGTCCTTGCCTTTTTAAAGAATACTTAAGACTTCTTCTAAATATGCCCTGAAGTTCACTTTCATAATTTCTCTTTGCTCTAATTTTTTCTTTTTCACTATCATTAAAGCTTCTAAAACTCCTTTAAATGTTTTTTGATTTCTTTATCTCTTATGCACTTCTTGGTCACACAGGGACTTAAATGTCCCGGTTTGACCACATTGTTTTAGCTGCTCTTTTAAGTTTATGCATTTATTTATGCTTACATGGCTTGTTTTGTTGGTTTTTTTTTCTTCCTAATGTGACCTACCGAAAATAGATTCTCTCTTTTCAGTCTTGATTTTTCATGAATTATTGAATTTCAGCCATTTTTATTCAACTTGTTTCACATTTCCTCTGAGTCAGCTTTTCTTATAGTGCAATACTTTTGTGTTTGCTGACCTCTCTACAGAATCCCATCAGCATTTCAAACTTAATGGTATTATAATAATGGTATCCTATGTGCTTTCCAACTTTAACCTTGTTTATCTTACATCAGTAGCCTCATTTTTAGTTATTAGGCCCTTTTGACCTCATTTGCCGCTTGTTCAACTTACTGTGTAAGAAAGATATGCTTTCAAAAATCTTTTTGTAGCTTTCTTATTTGTATTTCACTAGCTGTGATTTTCTTTCAGAAAGAAAATAAAAAATAAGTACTATATTGTTATTTTAGACAATTATCTTTTGCATATAAAACTTTATGTATCATTTCCTTATACTGTTTAGACTTGTCTATAGCAATATAAAATATGTTTTCAACAAGAAGTCATGTTTAACTTTCAGTTATTTAACTCAATCATTATTTTGTCATATCAGTAGAAAACACTTTAGGCAATTAGAAGAGTCTCTGCTACTGGTATTTCTGGCTCCACATATGCTGTCATATGCTAGTCTGATAATAAAGGTTAATTTAACAGCTACTTGAAAGTCATCCCTTCAAGAACAGAGGCAGAAGACAGGTATCTCTATCAACCCTTCGTTATCCATACCAGCACTGGGTAGCAGTTGCAGTTTTGGAAATCTTGAAAAAAACAACTGCATGAAATCTAAAAATGATACTTAGTCTATCTACATCCCCAAATCCAGTCCATGTTATTTTTGGCAGACATTATCTCATCTGGTTTTTGTTAATCCCTTATTCTGCAGATTCTACCATTTCCCCCACCTGTCTGTTCCAGTATTTATTATTCTCATGACTCCAGGTTTTCCTTCTGTATATTGTTATTCAATTTAAATCCAACACTTTTTGTCTGATCCACCTCTCCATGTTGAAAATAGTTTATTTTCCTCTTAAAGCAGCCTCTTATGTTTGCAAATGCTGTCCATTATAATTTTCTCCTCTTCTATACAGCAAATGGTTCTGATCATTACAATCTTTACTTGTAGGTCATGTTTTCTGACCTCTCATAATGCTCATTTCTGTCTTTTGTACTTTCTTCTTGAATGTAATTCCAAACAAAGGTCATGCCAATACCAAACAGAGTAGAGGAATTGCCTGAAGATAGGCAGAAAGAAAAACATGATATCTGAAATTTAGTCATCTAAATACAAGCTGATATCCTTATGTGCCCTTTGTACAAAATGAACAGGAGCAAGTACCTTCAGAGAGTGATTGAACATCCTTTGAAGAAGTCTACAATGACTGAAGGAGCCTAGGATTACTTTTGCAGAAGTAGATGTTGTCATTGTAGACATTTAAGAATAGATGAATTGAATTAGACTGTAGGAATTCAGACAATGTTGCAATGTGATATCATATTTACTATTTCTGCAATGTGGCACCATTCAACTATATTCAGAAATATAACATCAAGATAATAATAAGGGGGATGATGCCAGGCTTGCCTGTGACAAGCTGTGGGATGACATCAAGGATAGAGGGATGGAGTGCTAGTGAGAGCATTCAGCCTGTTGCTCTGAGACGTGCTGGCTACACTGGAGTACACCTGAAGTCTAATGGAGATGAGCCAGGGGGTCCTGATGCAATAACAGCCAATAGGGAAACACCAGTGAAGTACCTCAGTGTTCCTCTAAGAAGGTGACATGGCCAACAGCCCAGCTGAAGTGCCTCTACACCAATGCATGCAGCATGGGTAACAAACAAGAGGAGTTGGAAGCCATCATGCTGCTAGAAAGCTATGACCTAGTTGACATTACCGAAACTTGGGGGACAAATCCCATGACTGGAGTGCAGCTATCAATGGCTACAAGCTGTTCAGAAGGGACAGGTGAGGAAGGAAAGGCGGAGGCATTGCCCTCTACATCAAGAAATGGATAGAGTGTGAAGAGCTGTCTCTGAAGAATAGCCACAAACAGGTTGAAACCTTATGGGTAAGAATCAGAGACCGAGGCAACAAAAGGAACCCTGTGGTTGGTGTCTACCACATGCAGACTGATCAAGGGGAGCCTGTTGACGAAGCCTTCTTACTACAGCTACAGGAGGCATCACGCTCACAGGCTCTTGTCCTGCTTGGGAACTTCAACCACTTTGACATCTGCTGGAAAGTAGCACGGCGAGCTACAAGGAGACTCCTGGAATGCATTGAGGCTAACTTCTTAAGCCAGGTAATAGACAATCCTACTAGAGGGGATGCAATACTGGACCTGTTGGTCACCAATGCAAGTGAGGTAATCAGTGATGTCAAGATTGGAGGCAGCCTGGGCTGCAGTGATCACTCACTGGTGGAGTTTGCAGTCCTGAGGGATACGGATCAGGTGAAGAGTAAAGTCAAGACACTGAATTTCAGGAAAGCAAAATTCCAGCTGTTCAAGGAATTAGTTAATAGGACCCCCTGGGAAACTGCCTTCAGGGACAAGGGAGCAGAACAGAGTTGGCAGATCATTGAGGCTGGTTTCTACAGAGCAGAAGAGCTCTTTGTTTCCAGGTGTAAGAAATCAGAAAAGGAAAGCAAGAGACTGATGTGACTAAATATGAAATGGTTGTGTGTGCAGGTGGCCAAGAAGGCCAATGGCGTCAGAAATAGTGTGGCTAGCAGGACTAAAGAAGTGATTGTACCCCTGTACTCGGCGATGGCGAGGCTGCCCTTCAAGTACTATGTTCATTTTTGGGCCCTTCGCTACACGACAGACATAGAGGTGCTGGAATGTGTCCAAAGAAGGGCAATGAAGCTGGTGAAGGGTCTAGAGCACAAGTCTTATGAGGAGCAGCTGAGGGAACTGGAGAGCAGCTGGAGCTTAACTTGGCAAGGGATGCCAAGAATAGTAAGGAGGGCTTCTACAGGCATGTCAGCCAGAAAAGGAAGGTCAAAGGAAGCATACCCCCACTGATAAGCAGGACTGGCAAACTGGTAACAGTGGATGTGGAGAAGGCTGAGGTACTCAGCAAGAGGTGAAGGCTGAGGTACTCAACAACTTTTTTGCCTCACTCTCTTCCCACACCTCTCAAGTGGATGGACTGCAAGACAGGGACTAGGGGAACAAAGTCTCTCCCACTGTAAGAAAGGATCTGGTTTGTGACCACTTGAGGAACCTGAACATACATAAGTCTTTGGGACCTGACCAGATGCATCCCAGAGTCCTGAGGGAATTGGCTGATGTTGTTTCCAAGTCACTCTCCATGATATTTGAAAAGTCATGGCAGTCAGGTGAAGTTCCTGGTGACTGGGAAAAAAGGAAATATTGCATCCATTTTTAAAAAGGGTAGAAAGGAAGACCCTGTGAACTACTAACCTTTCAGTGGCACCTCTGTGCCTGGGAAGATCCTGGAACAGATCCTCCTAGAAGCTATGCTAAGGCACATGGAAGACACGGAGGTGATTCAAAACAGCCACCACAGCTTCACCAAGGGCAAGTCCTGCGTGCCCAAACTAGTGGTCTTCTGTGATGTAGTGACTCCATCAGTGGACAAGGAAAGAGCTATGGATGTTGTCTATCTGGACTTCTGACATGGTCCCCCAAAACATCCCTCTCTCTTAATTGGAGAAGTATGGATTTGATGGGTGGACTGTTCGGTGAATGAGGAATTGGTTGGATGGTCACATCCAGAGGGTAATGGTCAATGGCTCCATGTCCAGATGGAGACTGGTGACAGGTGGTGTCCCTCAGGGGTCCATATCGGGACCAGTACTATTTAAGATCTTAATTAATGACATAGTGGGATTGAGTGCACTCTCAGTAAGTTTGCAGATGACACCAAGCTGAGTGGTGCTGTTGACATGCCTGAGGGATGGGATGCCATCCAGAGGAACTTGGACAAGCTCGAGAAGTGGGCCCATATGAACCTCATGAGGTTCAACAAGGCCAAGTGTAAGGTCCTGCACCTGAGTAAGGGCAACCCCTGGTATCAGTAAAGGTTGGGGGATGAAGGGATTAAGCACAGCCCTGTGAAGAAGTATTTGGGGGTAGTGGTGAATGAAAAGCTGGCCATGAGCTGGCAATGTGCTCACAGGCCAGAAAGACAACTGTATGCTGGGCTGCATCAAAAGAAGTGTGACCAGCAGGTCAAGGCAGGTGATTCTGCCTCTCTACTCCATGCTGGTGAGACCTCCACCTGGAGTACTGTGTCCAGCTCTGGAGCCCTAATCACAGGAGAGACATGGAGCTGTTGGAATGAGTCCAGAGGAGGGCTATGAAGGTGATCAGAGGGCTGGAGCCCCTCTCCTGTGAAGACAGGCTGAGAGCGTTGGGCTTGTTCAGCCTGGAGAAGAGGAGACTCCCAGGAGACCTTATAGCAGTCTTCCAGTACCTAAAGGCGTCTTATAAGAAAGATGGGGACAGACTTTTTAGTTTGTGACAAGGGGTAATGGCTTTAAACTAAAAGAGGGTAGATTTAGGCTGGATAGAAGGAAGAAATTTTTTACAAAGAGGGTGGTAAAACACTGGAACAGTTTGCCCAGAGGAGTGGCAGATGCCCCATCCCTGGAAACATTTAAAGTCAGGTTGGACGGGGCTCTGAGCAAGCAGAAGATTTCGCTGCTCATTGCAGAGGGGTTGAACTAGATGACCTTTAAAGATCCCTTCTAACCCAAACTATTCTAGGATTCCAAGATCCTGTTATAAAACACTGATAGTTAGCAATACTACAACTCTAACCTGCAGAGATACAATTTATTATTCCTTTCCATTTTTTTCCACACTTGACTTTTTAATATTAACACACTTTTCTTAAGTAATTTCTCCAAAAATAATTATTTACAGTATTAAATCTCCCCTCCCATCTTACTGATATCAACAAATACAACTACTGCACTTAAAAATCATTAATGAAAATATTAAATTCTGTTTGAGTCTCACAGATATTTAAGGCACCTACTGAAGAAGTGCAAGCCCAAAAACGGAGCACTAACAGGTATTCTCTACATTCTGTTTTACATGCAGGTTTGTACCACCAGTTGTGTAGTACTTGTTTCTTTTCCTTTATTTCAAAAATATCACATGGTATCAAGTCAACAGAATTATATGTTTTTCTCATTTCCTTGTTTTCATTTGGATGCTTGCTAGTACTTTAAATATTTGTTCAAATAATTTTCCAGGAAATGAGGGTAAAATTACTATTCTATCATTATGTATCTTCTCTTTTGTTCCCCTTTGTAGGTCATGACTATTTGTTGTTTTTTGTTTGGGGTGTTTGTTGTTGTGGGTTTTTTGGGTTTTTGTGGTTTTTTGTTTTTTTTTTTACTACCGCCTTGAAAACTATTTTCTTTAATTTTCCAGAAGTAATCATGCACTATTCTGAAATTGTCTAATCTAGGTATTTGAGTCCCTTAGGATGTTCATCTGACCCATTTGATCCAAAAATGTCTTAATTATTTTCTGAAAACAGCTGAAATATAGTTTCATTGCGGACATGAAACCCTCATAAAGTTTAAAGCAGGGACACATTACAGAAATGTTTACAATTCATATTCTTGCACAATTCTGGCACAAAAAGACTATTCACATATAAGGCTTTCTGTGTCACTAATTTTGTGGATTAATTTCAGGTTTTTAAATCCTATTGGTAAGCTTAAGTACAGAGCACTTAAGAACAGAATACTTAAATACAGAGTACTTAAGGAAAGAAAAAAAATATGGTGCTCGGAAGATGTGTCTGTACAGCGAAAGGGATAGAGATCATGAATGTAATGTGTTCAGCAGTCAGAAAAGCATTCTGTAGTGTCTCTACTAACATATATGATGATAATGTGTTTTTTAATTAAAAAAATGAACTTGTCCAACTAAATAGGGTCGTTTCATGTTCCTGCTTATGTTTCAAGAGGCAAAAAGTGTCTTGCTTTTTCTGTATTGTCTCTTCAGCTTGGTCATATTCTTTTAATGTGTATTTTTACCTCTCTCTTCAGAAAATCATCTAATGACATTCTTGACTTGACTCCAGCTGATTTTTCAATCTGACAAGTCAGACATAAGATACTGAGCACATTCTGTCAAGCATCTTACATGCTATGAAGTGTCTTACATTCCTGTTTATGTCTATGAGAACCCACTGTGATATTAACACTGGAATGTGTCCAATTATTTTATTAAGAAAAGCTTTTGCAACCAAATATATGCCTTTTTATTGTAATACTGATTTTTGCAAAATATTTCATATGCTATGAAATGTTTTTGTTATCACAGACTGATTCACTTAAAAACTGTCTTTAATTGAACTCTTATTCAGATTTTTTAAGGAGAAAAATATTGGATGCAGTAGCAAATTGCTTTTCCTTTCAAATAGATTCTGAGTGATAAATTTTTGCTGAATCATTCCACCAACAATACAGAAAGCAAAGACAGGAAAATACTTTTGTTTTCCATGCTCAGTCCAAAATTTAGACAGACTACATGCCTGATTTGCCTTATAAATTAAAAAATTACTTAAGTAATTACTGATACATGCCTATATTGATAGAGATTGATGTAAAAAGTACTCTATACATGTACAATATTTCTGAATTATTTATTTAAAAAAAGGAAAAAAAAAAGCTGGCAATAAAGCAACAAAAATAGAAAGATTGAGCATTAAGCACTTAAATGAAAGAGTTCCCTGCCAGGTCGGATTGCCAGTGAGCATATTGTGAAAAGGTTTATGCATTTAAGAAAAGTAATTTTAACGAGCAGAACGGGAGAATGCAGTTACTGCTGGTAGGGGTGTAAAATACAGTGCAAAATCCAAGTTTAAAAGCATTGGACAATTGTTTTGAACTAGCAGGCTTAAAGAGAATGACAGCCACAACAGGCATACAATCCAGGATTTCAAGCAACAACTTTCAAAATGCATTTTATGTTCTTCAGGTTGATATATTCCTCTGTGACATATTGTGTCAAGCTGTGTCAACTGAACAATTTAATAGAAGGGGTTTCTTAAAATCACAGCCAAGGAAACCATTATTAGAGGAGAAAGAAGAACTTATTAGGTATACCACCTGCACACACAGAAAAAGTTCAGATACAAGTTTGTGAGAATAATTAGTGCCATACATTGTCCCTTTCCATCTACAGATATGGACATTTAACAATCTACAGTAGTAAAACTGTTTGGCTAATGAATAAGGTAATCAAAGAAATAAATACTTTTGTTTAGTTTTAAGTAAATGGCAATTTACATAGTTCAGTGCAAAAATTTCATCTGAGAAATGTAAGAATGGCTTTGCAAGAACAAAGCTCATGTTTTCCATTTCAAGTCCTTGCTTCGAGTACATTGCATCATATTGCTTATAATCCTTTTGATTAATAAATTACCAATAGTAGAGAATTCAGTGACAATTTAGGGTGCAGAGCATGACAGTCAGCATCCAAGTATGCATTTTGGTCTACAAAGCACAAGACCTGAGCACAGTTGGAGCAGTTGCAAGTTATGGGTTATTTTGCATTAGAATGGAGCATGAAATATCTTCTGCCAGCTATCGGTTATAGAAAAAGCTTAATATCAGCATAGTTAAACATAAACAATTATAAGAAATATTCATAAGCATAACATAAAGGCAAATTTTATGCTCAGATTTTTTTATATTTATAGAATGTAAAAATATTAGTAACTTTATTGTAAAGAAAAAAGAAAAAAACCAACACATTCTGTCCAAGGGTGAAAAAGAATAAAGTTTAGGAAGATAATGTCTGGGTTTTCTTGATTCCACTGGCCCCAGTCGAAAAGAAAAATACACTGAAGAGCTGCTCTAATTTAAATTACAGAAGGCAATACCTTATACCAATAAACATATATATGTTCAGATAAGAATTTTAACTATGCATTTTCATTTTGGGGGGTAAATGCCTTCTATCAGCTAATATAATTTCTACTGTAGGTATGATAAAGGAAAATGTATTTTCACAGAGTACTCACTTTAAGTAAATTGGGCCCAATTGTTATAAAAGACTTGTTTTATTTGATATTGGTCAGCATGAGTATTTCTGAATAGTACTGACTTTATAGATGGAGCAAACATAAAACTGTAGAATTAAGACACCTTCACAGCTTCACTAGATTATAACTTTGGAAAACGCTGTCTCTAAACAATTTCATTTGAAAAGTTAGTCTACATGCATTCATTCCAAGCAGTATGCTTTTGAAAGAAAGACCAGTATTTGTAGGTAAAAAATATTTTTGGTACCTTTCAGACATTTGCATTGAAATTAATTTCTCTTTGGGAAATTCCCTGCAGGTATTCAAATCCTATTCTTATTAAGAAACCTGCAACTATATAAGGAGAGAGGGGACACATCAGAGTCCATGCAAACACATGTATGAAAGAACATGTGTGTTGGGTTTGCATGGCAAGGTTTTGGTAGTGGGGGGGGCTACAGGGGTGGCTTCTGTGAGAAGCTGCTAGAAGCTTCCCCTGTGTCTGACAGAGCCAATGCCAGCCGGCTCTAAGACGGGCCCGCCCCTGGCCAAGGCCAAGCCAATCAGCGCCTCTGTGATAACATATTTAAGAAGAAGAAAAACACTTAGAGAGAGAGAGCTTTTGCAGCCAGAGAGAGGAGTGAGAAGATGTAAGAAACTCTGCAGACACCAAGGTCAGTGCAGAAGGAGGGGCAGGAGGTGCTCCAGGCATCGGAGCAGAGATCCCCCTGCAGCCCGTGGTGAAGGCCATGGTGAAGCAGGCTGTCCCCCTGCAGCCCATGGAGGAAGGATGAGGGGGTGTAGAGATTCCACCTGCAGCCCGTGGAGGACCCCACACCGGAGCAGGTGGAGGCACCTGAAGGAGGCTGTGGCCCATGGGAAGCCCACGTTGGAGCAAGCTCCTGGCAGGACCTGTGGCCCCGTGAAGAGGGGAGCCCACACCAGGGCAGGTTTGCTGGCAGGACTTGTGACACCGTGGGGGACCCACGCTGGAGCGGTTTGCTCCTGAAGGTCTGCACCCTGTGGGAGAGACCCACGCTGGAGAAGTTCATGAAGGACTGTCTCCCGTGAGAAGGACTCCATGCTGGAGCAGGGGAACGATGAGAGGAGTCCTCCCCCTGAGGAGGAAGAAGCGGCAGAAACACCATGAGATGAACTGACCGTAACCCCCACTCCCCGTCCCCCTGTGCCGCTGAGGGGGGGAAGGTTGAAGCCGGGAGTGAAGTTGAGCCCGGGAAGATGGGAGGGGTGGGGGGAGGTGTTTTAAGAGTTGATTTTATTTTCTCATTCCTCTACTCTGTTTTGCCTAGTAATAAATTAGATGAATTCCCTCTCTCAGTTCAGTCTGTTTTGCTCGTGACGATAATTAGTGAGTGATCTCTCCCTGTCCTTATCTCGACCTACAAGCATTTCGTTATGCCTTTTCTCCCCTGTCTGGTGAATGAGGGGAGTGATAGAGCGGCTCTGGTGGGCACCTGGCCTCCAGCCAGGGTCAACCCACCACAACATGGATGTATGCTGTTGCCCTGCGTAAAATTTATTTCTACATAATTCTATTTGTCCGTGTATGTATGATTAGATACGTGTACATAGCTACAAAATGCATGCCTGTCTGCAAAAAGTTTACGTAGAATTTATACATATCTACAAAAACATATATAGGCAAGCTTCTAATTTCTATTATACCATTTGTACTTAATAGGCAGAATTAGAAAGGAAAAATTCTCTCTTCCCATTTTTGCCAGATTTTTGTGGAATATTCTGGAAATATGTATTATGCCCCATCCCTGGAAGTGTTCAAGGCCAGGTTGGATGGGGCTTTGGGAACCTGGTCTAGTGGAGGGTGTCCCTGCCCATGGCAGGGGGGGTGGAACTAGATGATCTTTGAGGTCCATTCCAGCCCAAACCATTCTAGGATTCTAGCATTATAAAATATTGCTTCACCATGTAGGCTAAAAGAAAAAAGAAGGCCAAGGATAGAATCCATTAAAAATTAATAACATTCCAAATTCAATTTTTAAAAAAGATGAAATGACTGGATTTCTACCAGAACAGAATAAGTCCAATGCTAGGAAAATCTGACATTTTTGTAACTTAAACTTAGCCAAGATTTACTAATTAAATGTTTGGAAATATTTGCTGAAACCTCAGACTGAATATATTATGTTTGTTTCCATAGAAAATAATATGTATAATAAAATCATAGAGCATTAGAATCATTTTGGTTGGAAAGGACCTTTGAGATCATCAGTCCAACCATTAACCTAGCACTGCCAAGTCCAACCACTAAACCATGTCCCTAAGCACCATATCTACACGTCTTTTAAACATGTCCGGGGATGATGACTCAACCACTCCCCTGGGCAGCCTGTCCCAAGGATTGGCAACCCTTTCGGTGAAGAAGTTTTTTCCTAATATCCAATCTAAACCTCTCCTAACACAACTTGAGGCCATTTCCTCTTGTCCTACCGCTTGTTACTTGGGAGAAGAGACTGACCCCCACCTGGCTACAACCTCCTTTCAGGTAGTTGTAGAGAGCGATAAGGTCTCCCCTCAGCCTCCTTTTCTCCAGGCTAAACAACCCCAATTCCCTCAGCCGCTCCTCATAAGACTTGCGCTCCAGACCCTTCACCAGCTTCGTTTCCCTTCTTTGGATGCACTCCAGCACCTCAATGTCTGTCTTGTAGTGAGGGGCCCAAAACCGCACACAGGACTCAAGATGCGGCCTCACCAGTGCTAAGCACGGGGAAGATCACAAAGTTCTCAGGAGGACAGATTAAGGATAAAGAAAATGCCAGCTAATCTAACACACCAACTCAGATGACAGTTCCTTCATCACCTCTTATAAACTTAATTAAAATGAGAGCAACAAAAAATACAAGGATTGATTTAACAAGACTGAAGAGAGAAACAAATCTTGATTGTATGCATTTCTCAGGGATATATACTTTATTGTAAGCAAATGAGAGAAATTGGCATCACAGAATATACAAATGTATTCATTTACACCAGAACTGAGCTCAGACTGCATGCTTTTAATCAGAAGATCATAATAAGACTTGATGTACAGTACTTGCACACCTAATTCTATTATATCTGATATAAACTGACAATTATCATTTGTATAGGGAAACCATTACTGAATGCAATTAGTCATCAGAAACAACACTGACTCAATAAATCAAACAACATCTCAATTTAATTTCATGATTCTACGGAAGTTAGGAAAATAGTTCTAATGCACTTGCTTATAAGGAACTTTTATTTCTATATTTATATAAAATTGGTATAATTTTAGTTTCAGAAATGGAGAGAGACATTCTGTGTTTCACAACATATGCAGCATGTACAGCAGAGAAACCCTATCTAAAGAGTTACAAAACAGCTAGACCAGTTCAATATTAAATAATTAGATTCAATACTGGTTTCTAAATATGAACAAATTCTGTTAATTGAATGGTAGTAGTTTTGAAGGGTCCATGCACATTCTTTGTGAAGATGCAGACATTTTGAGCTTGTAGGAATAATTGTATAAGGAAGAACCTACATAACGCTCACTGATACCTGCAATATCTATCCCATAGACTGAGTAATGTACAGGCTATATGCCAAAAAATAATTATTGCATCATTAAACTGCATATTGATAGTGTTTATATACAAAGGTGTTGTATTAATGCCTTACAGACTTTTAAGTGCTTGACTTTAAAACCTTCAGAATCCCCTTCTTACTAAGGTTTCATATTTAAAACCACTAACAAAACTAAGGACTTCCCATCTTCTTTATATTCAAGGATCATCAAGATGGTCAGATGCTTTGCATAGGTCTGTACTACATCAGCTAGTAGAGGAAAATCAAGGGAATAGAAGTAGCTATCAGCTCAAGGGAGGTAAGCTGGAGACGGAAGATGAACTGTGAAAATCTTGCCAACTTTTCACAACTTTCTCCTGAGAGCTTAAACATGGATTTCAGTGATCCTTTCTTAGCACAGACTGGCAGGCTTTACTGCTGGTAACAAGCTTGCTTGTTTCCCATTCCTCCTTGCCCTTATATCCAGTTTTGTTTTTTTTTCCTCTTCTGAACTATAACTGTCCCAGATCAATCTCCTTTAAATTGGAGGTTACTTCAACCTTTTGTTTCCCATCTTATGCCTGTTTCCTCTCTCCGGGCTTCTAATTCTTGCCTCAGCCTACCTTTTTTATGCAGCTATATTTTTCATCTCTGGGATTCTAACTCATACAACTCCTTTTTACTTATAACCTTTTCCACACTAATTCTTTCAGGTCTTATGTTTTTCTCCCAGCCAGCTTCTTGTATTATACTCAAAATTTTGTTATGGGCAAAAAGGAGAGCATACCTTATATGTGAAACCAGGAATTAATTGTCATTTTAATTGAATTTTTTGGCATTTTAACCAAAATACAATGAATGGTTATTGCTCTTGCATTTACAATGATACTAACTCTCAGCATATAAATATATCAATATATAAATATATAATAAAGATAATATGGCTATATATTCATATATCTATTATTACAAAAGTAGGCTGCAAATGCATCAACAGAACTTAATTCCCCTGTCTGGCCTTATGTGGGACCTTCAATGACACCCTCTGCCCACATCCCACAAACTCCATTTAAGTTCATTCCTGCTATAGGTGTGTTGTCCTCTGCCCATCTGGACATTACCATTTGGCTTCCTGGAGGGATCCTGGACTTTACTTGTTACCTTACTTTGTTCAGTTGTCACCAGATGGTTGAGAGAACCTGTTAGGATCATCGTCCCTGTGCGACTGGTGCAGTCACTGTGCTGTGATCACCTTGGCTCCTGGCTTCTCTTCCCTTATACAGCAGCTTTATGGTATAGTTGGACAAATGGGGTACAGGAAAATATGTCCAAGGAAGAAAACTGTAAAAAAAATAAGCAAATTAAAATAAATTTGGTGATAGCCACCTACTCATTGGATAACTGCTGTTCTGGTTAAATACTTTAGAAGAAATGTCCATGCAGTCTCAGAATTGTGAAAAGTTAGTGTAAATCCTGTTGGCTGTTGCCAGCAATGGCAATAATGTATTTAATACAGGGATACACTTATTAACCAGACTGGCTTTGCCCCACTTCTTCAAATCCTAATATGTGTGGTTAGAGTTTTAGCAACCTTAAATTTCTGCTGTGCAGTGTACATTGCAGATACTTTTCAGCAGCTTTCTCTACCCTTAGCCAGCTACTCAGTGAAATTGCTTTAGGCCTGCAGGGTTCTGTTCAACTAGAAGGATCAATATTTTGCATGAGTATGTATTGATGGAGGATTTAAGAGGAATGGTTCTTTTTCTAAAACTGCAGAATCAGGGAACTGACATTATTGTGAAAGTTGATTGAATTATTCTCAGCCATGGTAGTAACATATAGGCTTTTTTCTGTTGAATAGTTCATTTGAAAACAGACAATGATTTTGAAAAATATATTCATCATTCTAAGTTAGACATATTGTAGTCAGCCTGTAGAATGATAGCAAATTATTCAATATCTTCTAAAGTATTAAGTATTCTGAATTTGCTTGTGTAAAGCCTTGTTGGCCCTGATTCTTAGGTCTAGTAATATGAGACACTCATTTGAAAGAAAGCAGAAATTGGCTTTATGACTTAGCAGTTCTATAGTAGTCAAAAGATGATTCATTCTTTTTGACTTTACAGAATTGTCAGCTGTGCGTTTTCACCTATCTACATGTTTTTATGTGTAATGTCTGACATGATTCTTCCCTAGAACATTAGAAATAATTGAATACACTGTATTTGTCCTGGAACATGCCTTTTGAGATGTCGTACAGGTAATGGGATACTGTCTGCATTCCAAGAGATGCAGATGGGCTAGAATTCCTGTATATCAGCTATTTTGTACTCTCTGGCATAGTTCCACACCATCCAGGCTACTATTGAAATGTCACCTTCTTATCAAATAGCTAGCTTTGATGAGAAAGGCTTTTCAGACACTATAAGACAGAGTGATTCAGCTTCTATTGTGTGTGTTAGCCAACAAAGATTTTATGTGCCACTGGACACTACTTTTTACTATGTACTCATGAAAAACAAATGTGGAGCACTCATGAAAACAAACACAAAACAATCAACTATCATTCCTTCTCTCCAAACATGACTATTTTTCTTCTGAGATACATAACATAAATGTCTTTCTGTAGGCTCAGTTTCCTACTTTTTATTCTTTAAAATGCCAACTACAAATCTAAATAGGAATGTGGAAAAAAAAAGTCATCTTGCATCTCTGAGTCGACTGTAATGCAGAAAAGGTAAGAAACATATAAATAAGTGACTCCTCAAATCACTTTATAAAATGACACGGTGAAAGAAGAAATTTAAAGTCCTTTGGTTTATGTGAATGCTATGAAACAGTAAACCAGCCTTCTAAAGTAGCAAAACATAAGTCATTGACAGTCTGTCCTTTTTTTCAAAACTCATTCTGATTACCTATGTCCCACAACTCTTTCTTTCTGTGAGAAGTTATCAGGGAAGTCAGTAGGCAGCAGAATAGCAAGCCCAACGTTCAAATCCTAAAGTGCATATTCTAACAACTAGTGTTCAGTAAAGCAAATGAATTTACTTATGTCTGCTAAACAGTCTGTCTCCATGTCTTGGTAAAAGTAAATGAGTTGTTCTCTAGATCTTCTTTTGATATCATTTAAAGTACAAGATGAAGGCTAGTGATATTGTCCACCCCTTTTTAATCAGCACACAAACCAAGAAATATTACAGAACTTGTGAAAGTGCCTTATGCTACTTACCACATCCTTCAATAGCTTTTTGTGAAATCACAAATTGTGTTCTCTTGTATTTTGTTCTGATATTTTTCTAGCCTAAATACTGCACTAAGCAATGTTATCCTTGCCCTAGGTTTTTTATTAAAAAGGAAGAAAAATAAATTTAAATCAAATAAGTTAAAATTTTAACAAGATTTTTTTTCCTTGAAAGTAAAAAAGCAAAATAAAAAATAAAGAAGCCTCATCTAATAAGAATAGTAAAGAATTTTCAGTCCATTAATTTCAGTGGTAATTTGACTATATACAGAAAAACATTCCTACCCATTGTTTTGCATTGTATTTTATGTTGAAGTAGAAACCTGAAGTTAGAAAGGCACTTGTTGAGATTAAAAATTATGTAGGAAATATACAATGGATAGCTATGATTGTAACTCAGAGACTTCACTGGATGTGTTTGAAATTGAAGAACCCAAATATTTCTGTCAATTCTGTAATGAAAGTGATAAGGTCTGGCAACCCTTTCGGTGAAGACGTTTTTTCCTAATATCCAGTCTAAACCTCCTCTCGCACAACCTGAGGCCATTTCCTCTTGTCCTATTGCTTCTTACTTGGAAGAAGAGACCAACACCCACCTGTCTACAACCTCCTTTCAGGTAGCTGTAGAGGGCAATAAGGTCTCCCCTCAGCCTCCTTTTCTCCAGGCTAAACAACCCCAGTTCCCTCAGCCACTCCTCATAAGACTTGTGCTCCAGACCCTTCACCAGCTTCGTTTCCCTTCTTTGGACACGCTCCAGCACCTCAGTGTCTTTCCTGTAGTGAGGGGCCCAAAACCGAACATGGTATTCAAGGTGCGGCCTCACCAGTGCCAAGTATAGGGGAACCATCACTTCCCTAGTCCTGCTGGCCACACTATTGCTGATACAAGCCAGGATGCTATTTGCCACCTTGGCCACCTGGGCACACTGCTGGCTCATATTCAGTCGGCTGTTTGACCAACACCCCCGGGTCCTTTTCTACTGGGCATCTTTCCAGCCACTCTTCCCTAAGCTTGTAGCATTGCATGGGGTTGTAGTGACCCAAGTGCAAGACCCGGCACTTAGCCTTGTTGAATCTCATGCAACAATATTAATATTCAATAATATTCAGTTTCTGATTTTCTTTTTGCTCTAAATAAAAATCTAAATGCAAATTAATTATGGAAAAATTTAGCCTTACTGGGATAAATGTCTGCCTTGGCCTTATAGTTTTTGATAGTGAAAAAGATTGCAGGTTTACTTAGAACACCACTCCATGTTATATATGTATTAAAAAAGGATAAGTTCTCTGTTTCGCTTGAGTTGACTCTAACTTTATATATAGTTAGGTTTTTCCACAAAGAACAGGGTAGAAGTAACCTGAAAGTAACTTGATAACCCAATCATCAAAAAATGGAGAGGCCATCTGTCTTATGGGGATGATCAATACTTTGAGTAACTGATATTAGTCACCCAGATCTCATGCACATTCTGTTATATCTTGTCTGGCAAATGTTATAGCAGAACTCGTAAATGGGGTGATGTATGGAGAAGCATTTTGGGAACTAGGCATGGTCTGGCTCAACTGGCTTTGTCTCCTAGCTTATATATACCTTTTAGGTTGCCTCATAAACTTACACCCTGCGTCACCACTTTGCCCTTTTCATAAACAGAGATAGACAGATGCCTTTGAAAATCTTCCTCTGGAAGTCTACATAAATACTTTAGCTTAGTGGAGAGCATATTCCTCCAGAGGCTTCCAAAGGCACTTCTTTCCACTGACTTTGTATGAAAATTGGGTACTCTGAGAGAATCAAGTCAATGCGCTTGCAGAAATGTAAAACATAAACATATTGGCAGGCTGTTACCAGATGATAAAATTAGATGCAATCCAAATCAACAGTTGATACATAAACTGATTTATTTTAGGAATGGCTCTGGGAGAAATAATTTAAAGATTGTTCTCTTCTTGCTCTCCAGACCTTGCTTTAATTTCCAAGTCAGACTATATAATTTCATAGACCTGCAGTAATGGTACAAGGTACAGGTAGATTTAAAAGCTGAAAGGAAGTCGTAGGAAAAAAAATGTAAAAAATTCAAAATCTTAACAGTCTTAATGCAAGTGATTTCAGTGTCATACTTTTCATTATGATTGCAAAATAATAACATCTGTTTTAGCATTTTATGGATGAGCAAAGTAAAACAACACACACTAAGAAACCCAATTCCTACATATGTCTGTCTTGCCAAAAATACTTATTGACTGCAAAATCTGCTGTGTAAAAAGCTCAAGATAAAAAGGAAACTAAGTAAACATCAAATAAAGGATTATCCTTGTTTGTAAAGGGTTTGTTCTAGTAGGAATTATAAGCAGGGACCTTGACATTAAAGTGACAGGGTAGATTCCTAGGAAGTTAAAAGTAAATCATCTAGTACTACTACTTTAGCAACTTTAAGTAAAGGATTTAGATGGGCTAATGTTTAAGATAAACTATAAACAGATACAAGTCACAATATTCTCAGTTGGCCAAAAGTACTTCTTAGAAGTAATCAGGCTTCAAAACTTTTATTTAATAACAGATGTTTTCCGACTGGTACAGTCATCTGTTATCCTCTACTTTGGTTTTGAGCACAAGTTACTTTAGAGTTGAGATTTACAAACAATAGTAAATACTTAAATTATTTTAATTCAGAGAAGCATTTAACTTTTTGGTGTTTACTAAAGCTGAATTCTACTCTGCAATAGAATAATTTTGCAAAAATGAGCACTTCCTCTTAAATTATTAACTTTTACAAAAACCCTTTGCTGCAGACTGCCTTCCATTCTCATGCTCATCAGTACAACAGTGATGCTGTTTCTTGGTGGTGTCTCCAGTAATTGAGATATAAGGTGCATTTAACTAAATTTCCTGATGATTCAAAAAGAAAGGATCATGCATCTGTTTTGGAAACCAGTAGTAACATAATTTTATAAAATATTTACTCACTTCTACTTAATGAGATTAGACCCATAAAGGAACTGGGCAGAAGTGACTTTCTTAATGTTTACATTGAAAAGCCTCAGACAATTTTTTTATTTTAAGTTGACAAACTTATCTTTCTGAAATGAATCTTCCAAATACCAACCTTGAGTATGAACTTTTTGAAAATGTTTCAAATTATACTAACCCATCTTTCCAAACAAATAATTATTTTTCAGGAAAAAATGGGAAAATATCAAAATAAAACCACCTTTTCTAAATTTCCTTTCCCCCTTCCCCCCCCCCCGCCCTTTCCCATTAAGTTATTTGTTGAATTAGGCTTAAATTTACAAAAAGATTAATGACAACAAGTGGTCTATGCTTTTCTTGAAAACAGTCCTTAAAGTACCAGCTAGGTATCCTACTTTCTCACTGCTCCCGTGTACATTTTCACCATCTTTTATTTTCCAGAGTTAAATGTTAATATTTCTCTGGCCCTACAGAGAAGTTCCCTACATAGGACAGGGATAATGGCAGAAAAACTCAGAACAGGTTATGTCTGAAAAGACCAGTGAGCTTACCAACACAGAGCTGATTCTGCCTAGTAACTAAGTAATTCTGTTCTGTAATATTTCATGGTGAGAACCCAAATTTACTCATCGTGGAAGAATCATGGAACACAGGTTTGTCACCTAAAACCTTACTGTCATTGTATCAGACTGTAAGTCAGAAGGGAAACAAACAAACAAACAAACCTAAAAAAACAAGCTAAATCAAAACAATAACAGATGCCAAAGCAAAAAGGTGGGGACATAGACTGCACCCCTCAAATTGTTCAGTATGAAAAGCTATAAGCCTAAACACTTCTAATAGGCCATTCTTTACAGTACTTTATGAAGTTTCCTTTAGGATCAGCAGCAATTAGTATTTTCAGGGAAGAGAGAAAGTGCTGTGTTCTGATTTGTTAAAACAAAAAGCATTTTGTGCTAAAAGGATTTAAAAAAAGTGTTCTGAATAATTGGATTTAAATGAAATAACTTTTTAAAAATCCATTTACAATATTTCTTCTGCTTTGCTCTTTTTTTTTTTTTTTCTTTTTTTCCCCCTTGTGGGATATCCAGTATTCTAATTTATAAGCCACTTTTACTTACTTTTGGTTGTTCATTATTTCAGATTCCACATTACTTGATTTGGTTTTAACACTTTAGTTCTAACAGTTTGATGTTTAACTCTTTAAAGGAAGATAGATGTCTCTGTTACTCTGTCCTACATTTGACTTCAAGTCTAATTTCTAATTAAAATGAAGTTTCAGTTTAATACACTACAACATAAAGAAATTTTTATCCCTACAGCCAATTTAGTGGTTACATATGAGTATTTCTGAGATCTAGTGATGGTGCAGTCTTGTAGTGGGTTATCTTTCCTGCAGAAAAACAGACCCAGCTGTGGTACCTGTAAGGGTTGGAGATGTATAGTATTACATAGGCTGAAAATGAAACACATTAGAATAATGCTATGAATGTAATAACTGTGGTAAGCATTTCTGGATCCATTTATTTGGAAATGTAATGTGTATTCTTAGAAACTGCTGTTTTCAGACAGAAACAATAAGAAAATTTAAGTACCATGACTTTTCTACAGCTCAGGACATACTAGCTAAGGGATGACTGGTTTTCAGATTTGGGTGAAGTTCAACTGATTTTTGAGTTACTGTTTTCATCTTGGCTTTCTGCTATTTGGAACAAGTAATTTTGAAAAATTTCTAGGTAGATATTTTTAATTGCAATATCGAAGTGGAATGTCTATTGGACTGAACAGTTTGTGTTTCCTACTTCTAATATTTCCTCACAAAGACTCAGAATGAAGTCACTGAGCTATGACAAAACTGTACTACTCTTGAGTCTCATTCCTCTTGCTCAAAACTAGTTTGAGTATTAGTGGAAATAACAGCTTTAAGACTCTTCAGGAAAGACCACATGGGAAAGTAGGAAGCCCAAAACTAGTAAACTTGCAGCTATTGGAAATAAAAACCAGTGTATATGAACTGTTATACTACAGAACACTTTAAAGCTTGTAGGTAACCTACAAACTACAGTATGAAACTGTAATGGTGGTTTGAATTCTAACGACCTCATAAGCAATTCTATAAAAATTCATTTTAGCTTTTGGACCCTTTATCTTGTTAACTACTTTAAAGAATTATATAACTGGATTCTAATATTTAACATTTAGACCATCTGTAGTCATAACTCTTCCAAATGCTTTATTAGAATTTTTTTTTAAAGAATTTTACAAGACAAAGCTGATTTTAAAATGGAACTATATTCCTTCTATCTCCATCTTCCTCATGAGAAGAGGAAAGCACTATGTTATGCAAACTGTTCACTAAAAAATTACTTTTTGATATAATCATATTTTTTGTTATGCTGAATTTATCAGATATTCCAGTGAAAAAAGTGAAATAGAATTTTATTTTGCTTATAGCTTCTTCTGATCTTTCTAATAAAACATATTGAAAATGAAATTTTATTCATGGTTTATACTGGGAATTATGCTAAAATTTAGGATTACCATATTAGATTTATTTTTTTTCCTTTGGGTAAGGACAATTTCAAGTCAACAGACAGTCGAATACCAATGACAAGGAATCTTTTTGTGGATTTTTGGCATCATGAGGTTGTCTTGCACTATGGAAAAACAATACTCTTTTGTATCACCTGTGGTATGTAACTTATTTTTAACCTTTTTTGTTTAAGAAAAACTCTTGAAGACCTTATTTTATTCTTGCACAGGAGCCAGTTCACTGAAGCAAACTAGTTCATGAAACTAACATTGCAGCAGGATCAAAATCAAGTTCTATAATCAATATATCACCTTTATTAAATTGCTTCAATGCCAGAGTTAATAACCTACGAGGCTTCCTGGAGTCTTCTCTTTTTGCCAAAATTATGGAGTGATTTGTGACTTACTAAATAAACAGATAAATATAGAAGGAAGTATTTCAAAGTGATAATTCAGTAATTAAAAAGTCTTAATAAAATAGGTGCCAGTAACATAGCAATTTTTACAAATACATTTAATTAACTTTTAATGCTTTCTGTTTCACTTTCATTGCTGTATTTCATATCCAATAGCTTCACAACCATTTTCAGTCACGCATCAGTCCTCTCACCTACTAATGCTCTGAAGTGGAAATCCGCACCTATGCTAATTCCAGTTTACCCTACATATTCCCAGTCATTTCTCCTGGATGTTTGCACAGAATAATGTACAACAGGTAGACATGTAAGATCCAAAGCAAAACACTCTCCCTTGTGCTTCATTTCAGTGCATCTCCAGATCTGTTGACTGCACAACCTTTCAGACTGTTCCAGAAGTCTGCAAGAGAGCCTTCCTTCTTTTGACTGGGATTTTCCTTGTCTTTATCACACATGAAGTAAGGGTACTTAATTAAATCTACCACACTGGCTTGTCATATATAAAGATTCAAGAATAACTGTGTTGTGGTTTAACCCAAACTGGCAACTAAGCACCACACTGTTGGTTGTATGTTTTGGGATGCTGGGCCTGGCTAGAGATGCATAAGTGTTGTGATTTAACCCCAGCCGGCAACCAAGCACCATGTAGCCACTCGCTTGCTCACTGGCTCACTCCCCTCAAAAGCAGGAGGGAGAGAATAGGAAGAGTGAAAGTGAGAAAAGTTGTGGGTTGAGATAAAGACAGTTTAATACGTAAAGCAAAAGCTGTGCATGCGAGCAAAGCAAAATAAGAAATTCATTCCCCCCTTCCCATGGGCAGGCAGGTGTTCAGCCATCTCCAGGAAAGCAGGGCTCCATCACGCCTAACGGTGACTTGGGAAGATAAACACCATCACTCCGAATGTCCCCCCCTTCCTCCTTCTTCCCCTTGTATCCTGGTTCTGGCAAGGACAGAGTTAATTTTCACAAGGAGCCAGGACAGGTGAGCCAAGGTGGCCATGGGCTATTCCATACCATGTGACATCATGCTCACCATAAAAGGGGGCCAGTCGGGCAGGGCCGGGTTCAGCCTGGCTCCAGGATGAGCTGTGTCTGGTTGGTCCTTGGGTCGCTAAATTACTTTCAGTTATCACCCATTGTGAATATCTGTTATCAGTACTGTTGTTGATTGTTTTCGCTCTCCCTTGCCATCCCAGCAAACTGCCCTTATCCCAACCCTCGAGGCTTTGCCTTTGTTTTCCCGTTCTCCTCCCCAGCCCGCCGGGGGAGGGGTGAGTGAGCGGCACGTGGTGCTCAGCTGGCGGCTGGGGCTAAACCAGGTCACCTCAGTTTTACTGCTGAGCATGACATCATATGGTATGGAATATCCCTTTAGTCAGTTGGGGTCAGCTGTCCCAGCTGTGTCCTCTCCCAGCTTCTTGTACACCTCCAGCCTACTTGCTGGAGGGGTGGTATGAGGAGCAAAAAAGGGCTTTGACTCTGTGTAAGCGCTGCTTTGCAATAACTAAAACATCTCTGTATTATAAACACTCTTTTCAGCACAAATCCAAAGCCTCATAGTAGCTACTATGAAGAAAATTGACTCTATCCCAGCCAAAACCAGCACAAGCATTCATACCTTTATGCTAGAAAAAAATATAAATAATGTTTTGCTATTGTTGCTAACTATCTATTGGCAATACAAGAGTACTGCTGAACTGGCCTGTTGTTTCCTCAGGTGGTCAGGAATCTTGAATTCCTGTGTTCATTAAGAGATATGCATGTGGAATCTTTTTTTCTTTTCCCCATTAGCCCCACCTCCTTGTGAATCATTTTCCCCTTGCATTTCTGCTCCATCCCACCATATTGTTTCACAGCACCCTGTTAAAATTAGTACAACATAGAAGACATGGTCTTTATTCCCCCTCCCCATCTTTAGCATTTCCCCATATGTTTTCTTAATAACTTTACTGAAATTGAGAAGTGGCCATCCACTGAGTCTCAGAACAGTTGATAATTGTATGTGAAACATACTTAACAGTTGAAACAAGCTTTTATGAGTAAAATGTTCAGTACTGTTTTTAAAATAAATTAAAATGTCAGCTTAATCCTATTCCTAACCCTGTAAAAGGATGTCAACAGACTCTGAAATTTGTGAAGCTGCTGAGGTGAGTTGTTACCAAACTCCTGCAGAAACTTCATTCAAGGAGTTGCAAGTTTTCCTTTATCATCTAACAATACTTGTTTTCAGGCTACAAACTATTTTCTTTCATTAATGAAAGATTTACATGTATTCACTGCTCTGTATTTTAAAGAATGAAGTCAAGTGGAGAGAAACAAAGAATGCAGAATACAGGAACAAGCTAAATTCCAGTTCCGTGTCCATTTATATAACTAATTACCTTTCTGAACAGTTTAAAAAAAAGATAAAAGTCAATGTCTACGATCTGAGATACTGAAAGACATACACTCCACTTCCAAGTGTGCAATTTCTTGTCATGTTTTAACAGCTTTAATGAAGATTCCGCCCCCCCCCCCCCCCCATCTGGCTGCTTTCCCAAACATGCTCACAGGTATTTAGCAGCCTTTTTCTCATAATGAGTAGTTTGCACAAAGCAGTAAATGCTGCTCTGCTATAAACATGTGAATTGTAAGTGACAGTACCAGTATTGTCATCTCATATGTGGAAGCCTAAGAACCATCCAGGAGCTCTAGATCTTGTAGATATCCTAATTTTACCAGCTGATTAAAAATACTCTTTAACAACAGCAGCTAATCATTGACGGGGAGACGTTACTGTCCTAACTCCATAAATAATTCATTTGAAAGACAAGACATCCTAAAGTATGTGCTTGCAAATCTTACAAACTCAGCTGCTATTCCTAAAAGGCGTGGATATGTGCAAAACTTATGACTATAAAATTAATTGTGTGTGTGTGTAGTGTCTGCAGGATACAGACTACATTTGCATAGTATAGACCTGACCTCACTACTACATTTGCTAAAGTTAGCAGCCTAAATTGAGGTACATGATTTAATTATTCCCACTTATTGCTCTGCCTTTGCCTACCTGCTATTTCTTACCCTGCAAATACTTTGAGTCAATGACAGCCTTTTTTATTTTTTTATTTTACAACATATAGCATAACTGGTTTTCTGTTTCATGAGTGAGTTAGGATAAAGTTATACAAATTAACGAACTAATAGCAATATTCAGAGTATGTCTGGGGATGTACCTGCACCTATGAATTATTGCTTGTTAAAACCTATTCAGCATCTTAAGGATTTCCAATGATGCCTTTTTGCAGACTAACCTTCAAATAAAGGGACATGAGCAAAGCATATGAGAAGATAAAGTCGTCTTGTGTACATTTTCTGCATTTTAAAGAAATTTTTAGAAGATCTTTAAAAGGTTTTAATTTTTTTTAAAAAGACATAGGTTCACATCAAACTAGTAATTTTCTTTGATATATTCTCAAGACATTTCAGAAATGTCCCTTGCCATAGCGTCCTGAATTTCTGTGTTTCACAATTCCATTTCCATATCATAAAAGGTTGTTTTATAAAATGTACAAACAGATATTAGTGCAGAGTGTTTTTCAAACAAAATTCTGTAAACATTAAATGCTCTCAAATGCCTGAAGATCAACTAAGAGAGGAAAAATATTTTCAGTTATCAAGATCACTGGAAACCAAAAAGTTATATCTCAACTCTCTCAGCCTAGGCATTGCTTATTTCTTATTATAGGAATAATATTAGAGCTGGTTTAAAAAAAAAATTGAATTTTTTAAACGGGGTGGTTTCATGTTTTCAAAAATTGCAGTTTCACCTTTATCTTAGATATATACATATCCTAAATATACAAGCATTCTACCCTTTTAACATTTCTAATGCAATTTGTAATTATAAACTTTTAATTCTACACCAAATTTAAAACCTCGGCATTCCTCATAGAGCAGATATTTCAAGTTTTTCTTTTAATGCATCACTTGATATGTTTAAGGAGAAACGAGATGTTAGAGGAAACAATATTAATGTAAAGTGCCCTACAGTCCAAAACAACCTTGGAATATTGTTCTTTTCTGACTTGAGTATTTGTTTTTCCTATTTCTTCATTCATTTGACCTTACAGATAGCTGATATTCATTATTATATTCTGTATTATTGTTCTTATTATTATTTCTATTATTACATAGAAATAATTTAAATATAATAATAGAATATAAGAGAATAACAGTAGAAGTATAGAAAATTATTTCTGTTATTAGAAATAATAATAATAGATAAATAGAAATATTTGTAAATAATAGAAATGTCAGATATCCATGTGCTACTCTCTTCTTTACAAACAGAAGCATTTTGCCTGTTATTTATAAGGATCAAATACAATAAAAAGAACTCCTGCTAAAACTTAGAAACAATAATGTATACTATATTATATAATGCAGTACTCAGTTGTAAAACACAGTCTAATACCTATAACAAAGTAATTCAATGCTACTTTCAGAACATTCAGTTTGCCTTTTCTAATATCTTCTACCTTGAACACTTGCTGCAATTCTCAAAAATGTTCAGAAAGCAAAATGTATCTTCCTTTTGTTATAATTTCTATTCTCAGTCTGTTTCCCTAAGGAAGAAATTCTCAAACTATTTTGTTTTATATATTAATTCAGATAAATTACTTCTGTGATGCTTCTGCTGTAGTTATTTGTTCAGTGAATCAGCTTTATTTTAAATTATTTTATTGTATTTCATGACCAAGTTCCACAATTTTTTAAAATTAGTTAACTAAACTGATCAAGATTAATTGTGGTGTTATTCAGATTTTTCTAAGGATAACTAAATTATGTGTCTGATTTAAAGAGATTACTGCAGTGACTCAGACTACTACCAACAAAGAATTGCTACATTTGAGAGTTCAAGTTCTTTAATTGTGAAGACTTGTAAAATCTCAGAGATTGATCTGGGCTTTATATATTCCTAAGACTCTGCTAACTACTTTCTATATGAAATTCATGTATGCAGACATTTGATTTTTACAGGAGTTAAACAATGTAATCCCCTGTAAGGTTAAGTGAAATTGGATCCCGCTGTTAGGGAACTCTCAGGTCTTACGGTTCTTTAGATGCTGTATTCATGCTGCAGTTTTGCAAGCAATGTAAGACAATAAGATGTAATTGGTAGTGGGTGTCTGTTCTAGATCAGTCTGAAGATATCTAAGCTTACATGTTGTATGTGGGTATCTGCATGCTCCTGTGGAGACGTTCAGTTCAATTCAGCTATCTACAAGCTAGGTTTGACTCAAATAATCGCTGTCATATGAGATCTTCTAGGATACCTGCCCAAGCCTCCAGCTACTATTTCAGCATTTTACAGGTCTCCCACTGGCGCAGTGTCATGTCTAACAGAACCATGCGTATGTTTTAGATAGCCTAGGAGAGCTCACGTGGCACAAGGTGTCTCTCTGGGCGCAACTAATTTAAGGCCATCATTTCAGTCACTGGGACACGCAGAACTATTTGCATGCCTGAACTCTGGAGAGGCATTCACCTGACAAAAGATAGCTTTCTAATGTAATTCAGGCACTGTGGAAAATCCCTTCAGCTGCCTCTGCAAGCGGCTGTAGAGGTTGCAGATATCCCGTAAGTCCTGTGCCGTATCGACTGTCCCTGTGCAGATATACAAACAAGTAGACTAAGATGTTTCAAATAGGACTACGTACCTGTGGGTAAGCAGCTCTATTCCTTTTTTCTGTTTTATGCCATACCAAGTTTTCCCTAGTCTCCACTGACAACTTTGACTGCCAAGGATTTTAGGTATGTTCTACCCCTGCAAACATGTAAATGGAGGTCTTAAAATGTTGATTGAATCTTACCCTTGCCTATCAGTTGAGTGAAAATGCCGTGTTCCTGTCCCTTTGGTCTTCAGCATTGCTTTTCAAGATGATATTATACTTAGTCTCTTGGTTGCAGTCATCTCTTTGGAACTCCAGGTCACAGACCCAGACTAATCAAGATGATTAATCAGTTTCTGTATTTCTGTACTTTATTTCAGTCAATATAGAAAGGACTCTGCTCATGAGAATGACTATCCTAGCATTACTTTGGTCTGGCCAAACATATGTAAAGTAGCTCTCATATACAGGGTAGTTGATTGTCAAATCAGTTTACTTACTGTCCATAAAAACAGAACAATTCCCCCTGAGGGTTTGAGAACATTGCATTCTTAATTACCCAAGAAGTCAGCATGAAAAGAATAATAAACTCTCCTCTTAAAATAATAACATTAGCAATAACAATAATAATATTTATTACCAAAAAGCTCTAAGTAATTTTCTGCCATCTTTAACAATAAAATTGTCTCACCAATAGTTGAGACAGCTGCATCCTTCCAGAATATAATCTAACTCCAACTAAAATAACATCATTTTTTCCCCAGCGTATGAAATATATCACCAATTTGTTTGTAAATCAATGTTTTTTGAGGAATACCTGTACAATAACAAAGACAAGGATGTAGTCAAAATCAGAATATGGACATTGAATTGAGCCATTTCACCTGGCTTGTATAGCTTTCTGACTATATATTTAGATAATGCTTTGGGTTTTTCTATTCCCATGTCAGACTCCTTCTAGTAGTATTGAATTCTATAAAGGATAAGGATCCTCAGGATCTTAATTAATTGGACCTTGTGTATCTGTTTTCCAGAAAGTGAAAAGGAATTGGCAACACAGGAAATTTCTCTGTCTGTACATTAGAAAAAGTAGAGGACAGCACAGTGGTGGCCTTTAACAGAGATCAGTGATTTCCAGTAAGACACCATAAGAGTGAAGCTAACTGTGTATACAAAATTTTAGCCTGTCAGTTGTGTTTGTTCTGGTGACAGGATATATTCTATTGTTCTCAACCAGATTGGGTTTTAAGAGTTTTCTGTCCAGAGTGAAGCTGCAACCTAAAATGAGAAGTAGATGCTGTGGCAAATAAATCTATCAATGGATCTGTGTTTTATAAAGCAAATGGAAGTACTACTTACAGTTAGTCTCTCTTGACAGTACTTTTACCCACACACAAAAAAAGAATAAGAAAAAAAAAAAACCAAAAAACCAAAAAGCACAAATCCTGTATGCTCATGAATAAAAAAGAACCATTGATATTTTGTAAATATCAGTTGGTAATCAGATTGAAATACCATCAATAATACAAGATCAGAGGGTTGCCAATCCCCAGCAAGATTACAAACAGATCAATGCTGAATTACTTGAGTTTCATTCTCAGTAATTCATCTGCAAGTTTTCCTGAATGGTAGAAGCATTATATAGCTTGGACCAAGCGCTAGTAAACAATCAACTGTACTTGGCATAATTCTATTGCAAAGGGTTATTTTGCCCATCTCAACCCATATTGATCAAAGTTGTGCACTGAGAAAAATGTAAGTCTGGAAGTGGACTTTAAGAGTGTCATTCCTAAACACAACCCCCAAAAATTCTAACCTGATTTTTAAAAAATTCATTAGAGACAAGAAAAATCTATTAGGCTGCAAACATTATTTCAATAACCAATTACCTTATTAAATTAAATTATGTTGGCATTAATTTCCAGGTGTCAGTCTCCAAAGTTTTTTGACTTAATGAAATGTTATAAACTCTGCATTTACTGCAGTGTCAAAGTACACATATATCAGTTATCCTTTGAACACTTAGTACATTTTATATCTACAGCCTACGTTATCTTGCTTGTATATGCAATAATTTCCTTTGTTAACCTGAAAAATCTACAATTCTGTTCACCACAGTTTATACAGTGTTTAAATCACTTCTTAATATTCTCTTAACAAACTAAGACGACTGAATGTTCATCACAACATTTAAATTCTTTTCCCTTAATTATTCTCATGATTCCATGTTGAGCCCCTTTCAATAATTTAAGTATTTCAGCTATTCCTTTTTTCAGTGAACACTGAAAATGGATACTGCATTACAATAATGTGAATAGTGGAATGAAGCTAAGGGTGAATTGCTGGAAATCAAGCAGTGTTACCAGTGTCAGCCACAGAAGTGACACAAAGTCCACATTCCTTTTTTTTGCTCATGTAGGCTTTGCTTAGCCTTTCTTACCACAACATTGAAGCACGGTATTATCTTTAGCAGATTAATCACCACAGTCACCAGGTTTTTCAAGGCAAAGTAGTAAGGGATGAGTGTCCTATAATATTAAGTATGTCTTTCTCTTTAGGATATAGCCTTGTGTTTGTCTTTAGGAAAAGACAGGTCCCTTGGTAGAACTCAGTTTACCAAGAATTCCAGTACTTCAGGTAAAAGTATTCTTTTCCCCAGGTGATTGCTAATATAGTTTAGGAATAAAAAGTGGATTTTGTCAGTGCAAGTTTCTGAAAACAGAACTGCTTGACGATAACTCCCCATTGATAATATTATATGCATTTTCATTTTGTATTGTTTGAATTCCTTCAGCAAAGAGTTTAATTTGAAAATAGAACTCAGTAATGATAATGGTAACATGACTGATATGTATCATCTCTTTTTCTTTGCAGTATATTGCCATTAAGTTGCTGTTTCATGGCATTTGTTCATCACCAACAGGATCATAACAAATATTTTCCTCCTTTAGTATATAACTTTACTTCTCTTGGTAATGAAAGAAGGACAGAGGTGGGTTTACCTTCCACTGAAATAATTGCCAATAATAATGGGTAAAGATAAGTCAGAAAAGGGGACATGACTCATGCAGTTTACTGATGGAATTAAATTGGCTGTGAAATATGGGGCTTATGGAGTAATGTTCTCTTAATCTTATTGGCAAAGAATGTTTTTGTTTGATTGTTTTTTCAACTTTTCTTCATGGCACAGAGAATTTTCCAGGAATTCTTAGACATTGCTTTTAAATGTAGGAACCTAGGACATTGGTGATGCTTCTGTCCTCACAGCTTGACATTATTGTAATTTTTTAACATTTTTTTTTAAATACAGACCTTGTTACTGACAGTCAGGAAGTACCTTATGGCTTTCTCTGTGATGGTATGTGAAGCAGATGCTATGTGGATTTTTTTGAACAAAGTATCTTTTAAGTATTTAGATAATACTGCTGGAAGTAATGCCAGTATGGGAACACTGCTGCACCATTATATTTCACAAATAATGGCAAAGCCCCAATATTTCTGACTTTCTTTCCTGGAAACTTACAGGAAAATTAAAAATAAGATCATAGCTATTGCTTGTTGCTTCTATCAAACAGGAATATTCTGAAAAGACATTAATTGAAGCAATTTAGTCAGAAGAACTGACTAAAAGCAGAGAGGGTCCAAAATTTACATCACTCACAGTTGTCAAAATTTTCATATTGTTTCCTAAGGGAGTACTTAAGTACTTGTACTGAAGTAACTTGTAGAAAAGATCTGTAAATCTCACAGGAAAAAAATAACCAGTAAACTGAGGGTACTCAGAAATCCCACAAACAATGGAAGAATTGCTGATCGTCACAGAAAATTTTCTTAGTGATTAGTGAGTAACAATCATAAATCAAGCGAAACTGTAAAAAGTAAATTTAAATAAACAAAATATCAAAAGTTCTTTGATACAAAAGAAAACAATGGCAGACATATGGATACAGATTGTAGCTAGAATATGACTCAGAACTGCAGTTCTCAGTAAGAATTGAGCAAAAGCAAAGCAGATAATGAGAATAAATTTGCAGGGGAAAAAAATTGTCTCAGAGGAATTAGAAGTGAAACTTAGCAGTTTAATGAATAATATTTAGGTTTTCTGTACCATCTCTCTCTCAGAACATTGAATCAACTTATGTATGAAGTCATCAACCCAGTGACAAAGATTTTTAATTAAAAATATCACGGCGGATACTATTTTACTGGAAAAGTAGTAAATATTGTACTTACGTGAAGAGGAGGAGTAAAAATTATTAACTTGACCTAGATATCGTACAACACCAATTTTAAAGAAAAAAGCAATAAAAGATATAGGGACATGAGAAATTTAAATAGTTTTTCCAAAGTTAGTTTCCACTCAAGTAACGTGATAACTTTCTTTAGTCAAGAGAATCACGATATATCTGATCTATCCATTTTAGTAAAACATTTCAGTTTAGCACCACATGGGAAATTATTAGTGAAGATGAAGAATATAAGACTTAGAACTGTAAATTGTGTAACAGCTAAAGGAGAGATGGCAACAAAATCATTCTGAAGGAGGAGTAAGAGACTTGCAGGAATTTGTTTATGGAGTTCCTTCAGAATTTGTCTTTGCTCATTTTAAGGTGACTGATATTAGTGACTGGCTCAAAAACAGTAAAAGTTTGCTAATGAAATATTCTAATTATGCAGTGATGTGAGAAGCTATTAATGCAGAAGATTAAAATAGCATATGGAAAAGTTTGGATGACCTTGAAAGGTTGAGTAATAGATTGACATTAAAAGGTGTATGTGCAAGTTCATATAAAGGATAACCATACACATTATGCATACCACCACTTTTGTATAGATCTAGTTACTCATCTGTGGCATGATGATGAATTCTGAATAGAAGGTGATTAGAAAGAGGCCACTAAAGCTGTCTGCAAAAATGGGAGCTCACTGTATAAAAAGTAACTGAAAAACTTGGTGAATGAGATGACACCTTTGGAAACATATCAGGTTTTTTATGCTCTACCAAACACTAATTGAAAACAAAACCAGGAAAAATCCCTAGTCAAAACCTATTAAATCCACAGGATAAAATCCAAAGCAAAATTAAAAAAAAACAAAAAAGGTATAAATAATTATAAACCCATAGTACTTTCTGGGAAGAAATTGTATAGATTTAGTGTTATGGTAGGTTGACCTTCTAGGAGAAAAGGGCAAAAACTTTAGTTACTATTAAGATGGCTCTTTCTCTGTTTCTGGAGGTCATGTATATAAAAATGAATTGCTGAATGATTTCAGGAGCACAGGAAGTTCCTTCCAGTCTTTTGTTTCTAAAATGTCTTATCATATGAAGTAGAATACTTACATACATCTAAGAATTGCGTCAGAGCTATGACATCTAATCAGTCATGTAAACTGATGAAAAATTGTAGAAATTTGATAATTTCTGTTTTCAGTGAATCAGTATTGATTTACATTTTCCACGTGACCTGTTTTGAATCCTTTAGTCTTTGAGCCCTGCATGAAATGTTCTAGTTTATTCCTGGGATCAAAACTAGGTTATGGACATATAATTACATGGCTCATCCTGCTTGCCTTTTTAAAGTATTGACCCACTAGCTTCCTTCCAGTCCTCCGGAGCTTCCCTAGTGTTCCAAGACTTATTGAAAAATCGATGTCAGTTGTCTAGAGAGCTCTCCAGCCAGCTCTTTTAAAATTATTGAATGCAAGACTGATTTAAAAAATATCTAGTTTTAGTAGTTGCCTCTTAACAACCTCCAGAGTTACTGTGAGAGTGGGAGGTATTTCATCATCATCATCTGATATGACTATACCATCTTGACTTTTTCTAAATATGAAGAGAGATCATGAGTATATTTCTGCTTCTTCTGCATTATTATTGGCTTAGTTATATGCTTTTTTCTTATATTTTAGATAAATATCAGTGCTAGGATTTCTTTTGCAGTTGCCATTTTATTGTGAAGAGTTCCCAGTTTCTCATTTACATTTATCAAATTCAATTTTGTCTGAACCATAGTAATTAAAGTACTTATATGACTTTTTTTACAAAATTAGTAACTTCTCTAGATTTACAGATTTTAGCAAAAAAACCCCACAGAGCAACATGCCTTAACTGCAGTGCTGCTGTTTAAAATACTGTGGAAAAAGTATTTTTTTACATTTGTTTGGGTTTTGTGTTCAGGGAATAATATCTTCACAACCCCAATCTTATGAAAATATTCCTTCCCCTTTTGTGTCTATTTTAGATAGCTAAGTTTTGCTTCCCAGAGGTATTCCTTTATATTCAGCATTTCTCAGTTCACTTTCCTGTATCTAAGGAAAGTTTCCTTTTCTTCCTCCCCAACAGATCTCCCATATTGGGCAAAAAGCGCCTTTTCAGAAGTTCATATAGGCCTCTTAATTCTTCAGGATAATTTTAATAATGCCAAACACTTTTGTGAGACACCTGCTACAGCAGAATTATTATTATTAATATTTAGAAGTACCTTACTCATGGATACTTAAGGGAATGTTCCTATGCTCTTCTTTTCACAGACACTCTGTGAAAGATTAATTTGAACAAGTCTTCATTATTAATGTGTATTTAGAAGCTGATTCATCTCATCCTAAAACAAACATTTAAAATAGGTTGGATGACTCACGCCTGAGAGTGTCCATTTCTTTCTACTGCCTCTGAGAGTAGTCTCAGATGGACACTTATGTACCTAAAACAGGTGAAACTTACCCTGTTTTCTGACCACTTTCCTCACTGACAGACTTGACATTGCAGAGCTTTTTAATACCATATTTAAGTTCTGTTCTAACACAGCCCTATTCCAGTAAAAATTCTCTCATCATAGAATGGTTTGGGTTGGAAGGGAACTCAAAGACCATCTTGTTCCAACCCCCCTGCCATGGGCAGGGACACCCTCCACTAGACCACGTTGCCCAAAGCCCCACCCAACCTGGCCTTGAACACTTCCAGGGAGGGGACATCCACAGCTTCTCTGGGCAACCTGTTCCAGTGCCTCACCACCCTCACAGTAAAGAATTTCTTCCTAATATCTAGTCTAAATCTACCCTCCTTTAGTTTAAAGCCATTACTCCTTGTCCTATCACTACATAACCTTGTAACCAGTCCCTCTCCAGCTTTCTTATAGGCCTCCTTTAGATACTGGAAGGCTGCAATTAGATCTCCCCGGAGCCGCCTTTTCTCCAGGCTGAACAACTCCAACTCTCTCAGCCCGTCCTCATAGGAGAGGTGCTTCAGGCCTCTGATCATCTTCATGGCCCTTCTCTGGACTTGCTCCAACAACTCCATGTCCTTCTTATGTTGGAGGCCTCAGAGCTGAATGCAGTACTCCAGGTAGGGGTCTTATGAGAGCAGAATAGAGGAGCAAAATCACCTCCCTCAACCTGCTGGTCATGCTGCTTCTGATACAGCCCAGGAAATCGTTGGCTTTCTGGGCTGCAAGCACACATTGCCAGGTGATGTCAAGCTTCTCATCCACCAACACCCCTAAGTCCTTCTCCTAAGGGCTGCTCTCAATCCATTCTCCACCCAGCCCGTATTTGTGCTTGGGATTGCCCCAACCCATGTGCAGGACTTTGCACTTGGCCTTGTTAAACTTCATGAGGTTTGCACCAGCCTACTTCTCAAGGCTGTCAAGGTCCCTCTGGATGGCATCCCTTCCCTCCAGTGTGTTGACCATACCACACAGCTTGATGTTGTCGGTAAACTTGCTGAGGGTGCACTCGATCCCATTGTCCATGTCGCCAACAAAGATGTTAAACAGCTCTGATACCGACCCCTGAGGAAAACCACTTGTCACTGGTCTCCACTTGGACATCGAGCCATTGACTGCAACTCTGAGTGCAACTATGCAGCCAATTCCTTATCCACTGAGTGGTCTTTCCGTCAAATCCATGTCTCCAGTTTAGAGACAAGAGAATCATGTGGGACAGTGTCAAAATTATTTCTTTTCCATTGCCAGCATGTTTTGTGCCTTTTTAATATTTTACGTCTTGACTATTACAGATGCTCTATCTAAAGCTCTGCCAATACTATGTCTGAAGCAGTTTATATGAGCGACATAGTCCTCTTGATTTGTTGGCATATCAAAGTCCTAACATGTTCCGTGCTTGGGATATTTGGTTTTTTATCTTCTGCAGTGCTCTCTGAGATGAGGCTGTTATTTTGGTTAAACGAATCCCTTCAGTACTTCACAGGAAACATATACATTCATCTCTTCTGAAATGTGCAATGAAATCTGCAATGCAAATTAATTTCTGAATTTCCAGTGACCGATACCTGCAAAACCACAACTGAGACTTACAATCATAGCACCAAGTCCACTTTAGCTATACTTCTATCTCCAGTACTTTAGGAATTATATTTTGTGTAATCTACTTCCTCTAATCCCTTTCTAATACTTAGAGATTTCTTCTTCCAGTTTTAGACGACTGGGATCCTATCTGTCAATAGACAGGCACTATAGTCTCACTTTTTCCTTACTGTATTATTAAAAGTGCTACTGCCCTGAAGAGTATAATTCATCCTGCTTAACTTTGTCAAGGTATTGTCAAATGCAAATATCTACAGGCAAATTAATTGCCCCCAACTACCTTCACAGTCAGAGGACAATTATGGTATGTTTCTTTTAACTATTTCATATGCTAGAATCATAGAATAATTTAGGTTGAAAAATATCTTTAAGATCATCAAGTCCAACCATTAACCTAACACTACCAAGTCCACCACTAACCCATGTCCCTAAGCATCATGCCTGCACGTCTTTTAAATACCTCCAGGAATGGCAACTCCACCACTCCCCTGGGCAGCCTGTTCCAGTGCTTGGAGAACCCTTTCGGTGAAGGAATTTTTTTCCTAATATCCAATCTAAACCTCCCCTGATGCAACTTGAGGCCATTTCTTCTTGTCCTATTGCTTCTTACTTGGGAGAAGAGAATACACCCACCTGGCTACAACCTCCTTTCAGGTAGCTGTAGAGAGCAATAAGGTCTCCCCTCAGCCTCCTTTTCTCCAGGCTAAACAACCCCAGTTCCCTCAGCTGCTCCTCATAAGACTTGTGCTCTAGACCCTTCACCAGCTGATGTGTATTTTAAGATGAGATGAAACACATTGTAAAGGTCTCTTTCTTTTTAGTGACTATTGTTGTAACCTACACTGACCAGCTCTGTGACCTGTGATGTTGATGAACATGTTGGCAACACTGGTCAGAAAAATCCTATTTGAGATGATTCTTTCTGTCTTGAAGAGCTATGTGGCTAATTTCTGCTCAAACCTGAACATTTCTGATGTTTCATTAAACTGAGATGAACTCCACTCAGTGTGGATATATGCTGTTTGGGCTGTTACTAACGAGGGAGACACAGACCCCACATTCTCTTGACTAATATGTATGTAAACACTATGGTGGAGACATATCTTAATTAATTCCTGGCTGGCATTGACATTCTGTTTACATCTTGTCTCTGATCCTATTTACCTCCACTTTTATAAAACTGCTCCTTTTGGAATACCAGCACACTGATTGTTTTCTTATTCTGTTTGTATATAGGAAAGGTAGTCTAGTTGTGGCCAGTCACACATAGCTTTTAATACTGAAGCCAACCCATTTTCATCTGTCAAGGTTATGTCCAATAGGAAATTCTCTTGAGTTGAATACAGAATATGAGTTAGGAAATTTTAGCATACATTATGCCAAGCACGTTTGAGTACTGACAGCTCAAATCTAGCACATATGCCACTTAGGCACCTTGATAATGCAGTTTCCTGAGGATAGATTTTTTTAACTTGACTGTTTTTAATTCTTTTTTTTCTTGGGGATATTTTCTTTTCCAAGATAATTAAGAAAATCAAACTGTTTTTTTTTCTTTCCCCAAATCCTGAGGACATACAGGTTTTATGAAATTGTTTAAAGCATATATCTACAAATCAAAATAACTGTAAAACAACTTTTCCAAAATAAACTGTGATAAATAAGTTATTTAGGCTTGCTCAAATTTATCACAGAATAAACTGAAAAGTTCACAAAATTATTTCTAATTTCAGGAAAGAAAAGGGTAAGAAAATAACTGCATTAATTATTAATTTAGATTTATCATTTGATTATCTTAACCATGAAGAGCCCATACTTTCTTCTTTCATTGTTCATTAATTTCTATTTTATTTTTTGTTCCCTATAGTTTGAGTAATTTGTTAGAATAGTAAGATCATATTTAGCATGGGTTCTTCAGTTAGCTTAAAGCTATTGCTATCTGGCTTAAATTATTTTGGCCATTTTTAGTTAGGAGTGAAACATTTTTTCCTTCAGTTTTCAAAAGTTTTTAGCAATTATCTCATCCTCATCTCTCCATATATCAAAATAAGTCAAATCATAATTAGAATCTTTTTTTTGCCTGCTACATAACATTCTATCAGTATGTGAGATTTTTGTGCTTTTGCCAACAGTATCTCAAGGTTTAATGTAAACTTTGCAAGTAATACGACAATCTAATTAACATTTTTAATTTAACAACATTCCTACTTATTTTCAAAAAAAGGTGACAAAACAAGGTTCACTAATATAAACAACGTAATTTGTTTAAGACTCTTTTATTGTTCTCTAGTTTTGATGTCGATAACAGAGATTATCTTTACACCATTTTATGATTTCTTAGAACATCGGTAACCATTGTTGATTTTCAGATTAGAGTAAAATTAGATTAACATTTCTTAATATTACTGCGTTGTGGGTTTTTTCCCTAGAAAATCTTACTTAAGCTGTTACAACTCACTGAATTACTAAAGCAAAATCATTAAGCAGCATTAACATCCTTTATGACTAGAAAGAAAGAATCTCTCTTGTAGTATTCTTGCCAGCATTTTTTTTCTTAATTGTAATCCCAGTCTCTGTCCTGGCAAACTAAAAACCTAATACATATTAAAATTATTATGTTGGGAGAACTGCTAAACACACATTTCTCAGACATCTCACCTTATTTCCCACAAGAATTTTAAAAGTTTTGTTTTAAAGAATTATACGATAAAACATCCATCAGTGTATTTTATTGGAATCATCAATTAATTTCACTTCCAATATTTTCTATTTTAATAACATTAAATTAATAGTAACTTTAAAACCAATGTATCAAAATCCTTTAAGTCAGAGGAATTTACACTAACATCTGCACAAACTGATATAAATTCCTTATGTTAAATAAGTTTACATCCTATAAACCAGTACATTTTAAGGCTTCATATTGCTTTATTAGACAATTAATAAGAGAAGAAAATGCTGTCAGCTTTCAAACTCTAGCACTATCTTTGCTATGCCAACCAAAAAAGGTTTGTAATTAACAAAGCCCGAGAATATTTTTTATTTCTACCTGCAGTATCATAGCTGCTGCATATAATTGTTCAATAACAAAATTATGATTTCATAGGTGATTATCAGGAACTATGAAATAAATATTATTATTTTTGACAAGAGCTATTGATGTTTTTCCTTTGACTGCTGTCTACTTCCCAAGCTAGATGATAATGAATGATTTAAAAAAGATTTATCTTTCACACCTGTCTGTCAGGTTCTAAAAATAAACATTAATGTGAATTAGCTTGTACGCTCCCTTCTACAAGTACTTTTGAAATTATTTTCAATACATTCATAATCTGAGGAAACATCATGACTCCCACCTACTGGGATACCAACAACACCAAGAAAACCACTTTTTTAGATATTATTCTGGTTTTCTTCCTGCAGCAAAGGCTTTTGTTGCACATTCTTGGAGACAGAGTGTAATGGACTTTTTCTCTGCATAAAACCAAAATTCAAATCTTACTCCTGGTTTTACTGCAAGAATTGTAATTTATCTTGTTACAACAGCATTCTTTAAAATATTTTCATTTTCCATAGTGAAGCAAAACCATTATTGCCATGAGTGCATTTTGTCCTAATGCCTTCTCTAAGTGGTCACCAATATGAATGAACCAAATATGAACATTATGGACACCTACTTCTTTTAAATCTGAGGCACTTGTAACAATTCCTGCTAATGACTGTGTTAGGAACGTTGCCAGAACAGCTTCTAGATCAAATACACTCTTCATTAGCAGTAGTCCCTGCATTGTAGAGAAATAAATAAATAAATAAAAATTCTCCTACTGAAATTGCTTGCAGTCTTTTCCTCTTAAGCTCACATTAATATAATATTTCATTTTTCCTCAAATAATCTTTAAGTATAGAGAGTTAGGAAGGCAGAATAATGTGGAGTCCACCTATATTTACCAGAGATTTAAATCACAAAAGCATTGTTCTAAGGTAATAAAGTTTGAGATCACTTTTAAAAAAAAATATCTGTGCAATCTGTTAAGAGGTAAGCTCTATCTGATCTCACTGCTCATGACACTGGTGGCCATCCTTAGGCCAGAAAACTTTCTTCTGGTCTTAATCTGTTCTTATTTTTTACTTCTCTGAAAGAAATAACTCCTACATTTTGTGCCTTTGCCCTTATGCTGAAAGTAAGGAATTTTGTAAATTGCCCCAATTATGTCACTATGTATACAATAAAATATTCTTATCAATATGGTGGTGGCTGAAATGTATTTGCCCTGTCAGATGAATCTTCAAAGAAATTACAAGATATATTTTAATCTCTTCTTAGGAAGGCTATGTGCAAACAGACTGGTTATGTTGCTAATCATAAAGGTCACACTGAAGTTTATATTAAAACGGGACATTCACAAATATTTCTTAATTCAGTGTAAGCACTTCAAATAGGTGAAAATTATGCTGATGGTGAACAACTCTAATTCTATTGTTCACGAGCCATGGTTATAGAATTGGTGAATCAGTATTAAACATTTAAAATGTTTCACTGTGTCTTGTGTTGCATTTTGCTCTTAATATGAGGATTTTGTACCCTTTCTCTGGGTTTTTTGTTTGTTTGTTTGTTTTGTTGGGGTTTTTGTGGGGGGAGGGGGGGGTTGATTTTTTTTTTTTTTCCCTTTGACAAGGGAGTGGAATTGCTGCTAATTTCAGTCCCTTTCAATCAGTTTAGGAACCTGACACTATTTTGTGGTTTTAAAATATTGGTAGCATTACTGTACATCATATCATCACCTGTGATATATTCATTGTGATCACCGTTTCCAGAAATTGGAACATTATGAATTGACTCCATTTTATGGTCACTACTTACATCCATCCCACGTTCCTTTGCTGAACATTGTTTTGCTACTTTTTAACATGACTTCACCTGGAATGGTGATTTGTCTTAGATTAGTGGTTACCTTTACGTGTCACATTATATTGCATGGATTCTTTATCTTATGTTACCATTGCAGCTCAAGGAATATATTTTTTTAAAAATTTGTGACTGTGATTTCCAGATCTCAACTCAATACTGTTCAATGTGTCTTATACTGCACAGCATCAGTATACAACTTTCCAAATCTCTATTTTCTTCAGGCATAAGAATTCACTATTTCCTACAAAGAAACTTTGCTTTAATTACAATAATGAAATAATTTTTATCACATTTGTTTCAGGTCTCAACTACTGCTCACTTGCTGGTCATCACAGTATTGATAAATCTATCTAGAGAGAAAGTTTCTCATACTCATTTCAAAACTGCCCTGTTTGGTCTTCCTTATCTAAAGCACAGAAGTTGCTGAGTTGTGTACACAACTGATGTGTGCATTAAGCTCTGAACAAACAGAAAAAGATTAACCATTCACCAATATCAAACAGTAGGGCAGATCATAATGACAGAGTATTCACAGACACCACAATAAACAGATCTGCCTCCTCTGATCTCACCAGCTCAGCTAGGTGACCAGTAAGAGAATGAATGAACCCTGATACTCATAGTTGAATTACTCCAGTTATGAGGTCTATTGCAATTCATTCAAAATCATTGTTACCCATTCTTTTGATGTTTTTGTTGAAAATTATGATGCATTATTTGCTATATTTGCTAGTTTTATCCAAACTCCTTTAATTACTTGAATTGGCCAGAAAAAAGAAAACTTGACTGTGGTTTCAGTATTTTCGTTCTACATTCGGACCCAGCATGGTTTGGGGTTTTTATTATTTGATTGTTTTTTCTCCTTCCCAAATAAACTAGGAACAAAAATGCACCACTTATAACCTACCCTATTTGATTCAAAACATCAAGGCTCAACTCACGTATATTCCATACACAATTTCTGGATCACAAGGCTCTTTCTGTTTTCTTCTGCCTGCTTCTACTCTGCCCCAGCCTCCAGCCTCAACAAAATACAAACCATACCAAATCAAATAAAAAAACCAAACCAAAACAAAAAAACTAAATACATTTTATCGAAACATATACATTTCAGCAAATAGGTTTTGTTGCAAAGAACTAGCATGTTAAAATAGTTTACTTGAAAAAATCATAACAAGCTGATAATCACGTCTGTGATTAATACATTTTAGTGAAGATATTAGACTAAGATTTGACATAGAGAACAAATGATTAGAAGTAGTCTACAGAGAAGTAGGAAAAGTCACTATTATTACTAACTGCATATGTTTAAGACATTGCAAAATTTGAAACCCAGCCAATGGATTTAGTATTTGATTTTCTAAAGAAAAAGAGAGGGGGAAACATTGGCCCTCTTTTTTTAGTTACCAAGATAACTCCCATAATTGTTCAGAACAGAACTTCAGAAGAACTTTATAAAAATATTTCCCTTTGTGTTTCTTGAAAAAAATTGTGTTTGATTAAAATGAAAATTTTAAATAATAGTTTTAGATGCCACTATTCTGTTGTGGACATTTGCTTTGTTTCCTAATATTGTGATTAACTGGTACAACTAACATTAGTGATAATAAAAATCCAACCAGAAGTAGTCTCTTTTTTCAAGTAAGAATCTATAAACAAAAACCTTTGTGGTCATTTGGAAAACATTTGTCTAATCAAATGTATATTCTTACTGCTGTGAACTGCAATAGAGATAACAGATAACAGGTAAAGAACTCTGCTTTGTGGAGGAAACAAAAAAATAACAGCAATAAAATGGAGTGAAACAGAGTGGAAAGTCAGTTGGGAAATGAATATTGCTGTTAAGCTTTAAGGATGTGCTAGAAAAAATGGAAAGTCGAAAACAAAAAATCAGCCATTCCACTATGGCAAACCAAGCTGAACATTCCACTTGGTTGGTTTGATAAAGGCCTGTTGCAGTGAAATAAACTGAAAGATCTAGACCTACAAAACATAAAGACACTTGTCATCCTCCATTTATTATCATTACCTCTGATGTCTGAGAAGGTTCCAGATTAAGGTCTACTGAAATCTTTCCTTTTCTCCCAGACTCAGTCTCTCACTCTGCACTCTGTATAAATCTTCAGACTGGGCACTTGCATACATTTTACATTTAATCAGAATAAACATTAGACATACAAATTTTCAACATATGCAAACATGGTATCTATCTCCTAAGTGCTGTTTTTCAAAGCGTAAGCTGAATAATATTTAGCCAACTTCATGTAATTACATTGGGTATTAACTTACTTGACAGAAAGCATTTATAAAATGTGAATATTTGTGAGTAGTCTACAAATAATTCCTAAGACTTTTTTAAAAGATGATTACTGCAAATTAAATAATGTTTGTTAATATTCATGCTCTACAGCGACTGGAGAATACGAGGTTCTTCTTGAAGTGGGATACAAGTAATTATGTTAAAGTACAAAACATTTGCAAGATACTGTTACATTATCTGTGTTGAGAGATAACTCCATGGACATTTCTAAAGAAATGACACACCTATTTCCGAAGAAATGCAGTAATTAATTTATCATCCTTTTTTGTTAATTATGAAAGAAAAAAATCTAACAGAATACATGTTATAAGGGGAACATTAAATTCTATTTAAATAAATAGACACACTAGATGCAATCATAACTGACCATATCTCTAAACAATAACTTGCATTTTGCAATATTTTGCCTGTTATATCAAAGACTTTGGTAATAAAACTCCATCTTTTTTATTAAATCAAATAGTTAATGAATCGTCTTTTAGTTACATATATTGTGAATTGAATTTTGCCACTTTTCAAAGAAGACAAAGAAATAAAACAATTCAAGGTAAAAAATAATTTAATAAAATAAAAATTTGAATATTAAATGTTTCCTTCTAGTTTTATTTTTGGAACTTTTAAGCACTATTCTAGAAATAATAAAAGAAATTTAAAAGTTGTTTATGAAAAAGGAAAAGAGAAATTGCACTATGAAAAATACAGTAAAAAATCCAAAGCAAACTGATATTGAAATCCAACTGTATTTTCCTTCGTAAAAAATCTGTATATCTATAGAGTCTCCAGCTCTTCCCAATAGTCCTTGAATAACTTTGTATGCCTTGAGCATGAGATACAGAAAATTAATATTGTGACACATCTAAACAAGTAAGACTTTGTATACATCTGGATGAGTGAAAATACATGGGAGCATTTAAAAACTTGTTTTGCTTTTTTTTTTTTTGTTAGTCCTATTCTATACTAAACATACATCAAGAATTTCAGCTCTGAGAATATTAATTTATACAGCTCCAACATACTAATTGCTGGCAACTGTATGGCTGACTGTTCAGGCTATATGTTTTTACATAAGTTTCAAGAAGAGGTTAATAATCCCTCTGTGTGTTTATGTATCGTGCACACAATTACATGTTTTCAAATCATATACGGTCCATCTATACATTTATCAATACATCTATAAACATGTGAGACCATATCAGTTAGGGTCTGTAGTGGGTATGGTGGGGGTGGAGCCAACTTTCTTCAGAGCAGCCCATATGGTGCTGTGCTTTCAATTGTAGCTAAAAAAGTGTTGATAACACAGCAGTGTTTTAGCTGTTGCTGAGCAGTGCTTGTGCAGTGTCGAGGCTTTCTCGATCTCCTCTCCCCCAAGCCAGTAGGGATTTGGCAAGAAGAGGTTGGTAGGCAACATAGCCATGCCAGCTGACCCAAACGGACCCAAGCCATACAAAGCCATACCTTATAACACTGTGCTCAGCAACAGAAGCTCAGGGAAAGGAGGAAGGGGGGGAATGTTCATAGGTATGGTGGTTGTCTTTCCAGGCAATTGTTAGATGTACTGATGCCCCACTTTTCTGGAACAGGCTTAATATCTACTCTGTTGATGGGAAGTAATGAATTCTTCTCTTTGCTTTGCTTGTACGCACAGCCTTTGCTTTCCTTATTAAACTGGCATTACCTCTATCCATGAGACTTTTTCCCTCCTATTTTTCTTCTCATCTCATGCGAGAGAGGAGTGAAGGAGAGGCTGGGTGAGGGTGTTTGACTGCTAGCTGGGATCAGGTCACCACAATGTCTAATAAGTAAAGTTCTGTTACCCTATATCACGAAATATAGATACACTTTTGAAGAAACCACCCTCTACACCGGGGTTGTTGCTCAGGAAAATTTTCAAACCAACTTCATACATAAAACTAATATTCAATGAAAATAATCATCAAGGTAAATAAATTGTATTTTACAGTATATCACTTTATGATGAGTGTAGTGTTCTCATCTAAAAGCACAAAATTCACCCACAAAAAAACTCCTTATATTTCCACACGAGAATACATAAGTAAATGCAAAGTTTAACATCTGGAGTAAGAATGATGTGATTTTATTAGGTTACAGTTCCAAATTTATGACATGATCTTGATCAATTAAGTAGTTCGTGTTTACTCAAGTAAAGGACATTTTCTCATCTATCTAATGAGGATTACAATGTACCTCATGAGGGCATCAGGTTATGGAAGTTCAAAGTAATTAATAATATTTTACCAAATCAATTTGCTGAATAGGGATTCCCAGGGAATTAATTTAGTCCTATAGCCTCAATTAACCAATACACTTAAGCACATGCTTCATTTTAAGTCTCAGTAACTTGAATGATATTAGCTGTTTAAGTATTGTGACTGACTAGAATGTGACTAAATATACACATTTAAAGGATTTGGTAAACTGATATCTCTCCAAGAGCATGTGGTAATTTCTGTCCCTCCTAGCAAGTGCACTAGAAGTATAGGTTGATCTTTCAGTCTCTTTTGATAGAGTTTTAAGACAGAATTTGAATGAACGTATTGTAAATAATTACCAGTGATATTATTCCGTCTTGCTATTTTTCACTCTCCTTCCAGAAACAATTTCAGGTTTAAAAGGGAAAATTCAGAATTTCTCTGAGAAATACACACATACTATCCACACTCTAAAGAAAAAGTAATCAGAAAACAGCATGTGTCTTTGCCTAGAAGACACCTTCTTGTGTCTTTACTGGGGATTATTTTATTATTATTATTTTGTAAAAAGATGTATTCCACTGTGTTTGAAAGTAGAATACTAGAATTACCATAAATAAATTCTATTAATTAAACTTTAGTTGTTACCAACTATGTACCGATTGAGTCATGTCCATTATAAACAATTCCTTTTAAACATGCCTTCTTGTCATTTTCCCTCCTCCTACCCGTTCCATATCTCCAAATACTTTTGTTATGTTTGTCTGTGGATCTTTTCCCTTAATTTCCCTCCTCCTTTTTATTGTTCTATGGCTCAAGACAAATCCACTCAATGTTATGTTCCCTTGATCCCTTTTCTTATGTCTCTCACTGTTTCTCTCAATAACTTTGCTCCAGCTGCTTCAGGACCAGTTATGGAGACCTTTACATGTAGCTGCACAAATCCATCCACTGAGTGATCTCTTCTACCATTCACCAAGGAAAATGGCTGATGTTGAAGAGAAAGGATTAGACTGACTGCCACACAGCAGAAAAATGGGTCTCTGTCTCAAAGGTCTGACAGAGGACAGAGATTGTGAGCGATCATGAAAGAGAAAGAGATATGGGGAGGGGAAGGAGAGAGAGATTAATGCTGAAGAGACTTACAATTCTCTACTTGGATTAATGATTATTTTTTTTCTGGCCAAACTCCATCTAATTTCTGGCCTATTTTGTATCTGTTCTCAATCTGTTTAGTATCTGAGTGCACCAGAGACTTGGAAGTCCTGAAATTGGTCTGGTACTTCCGTGTGCCATATAATTTTAATCATCATTCTTATCTACACAAACTCTGTCTCTCTGATCTAATTTCATGTTACCTTAGGGTTTAGTCTTCTTTAAAAAAAAAACCCCAACCAAACAAACATAAAACTTCAGTGATACATTCTTAAGTTTATAAATTCTAAAGTAAGAAACATTATGGAAGATAAACTGAGCTGGAATATGGCAAGTTTTCAAAGTGATAGGAGGCATGTTTTGCGCATCCCATTAATTTGTAATATTTGTAAACAGAATTTTTATTATTTTGGTGATGGGCAAGGTGACTAAAAACCAGAAGCTAAGCAATTTATTAAAAAACCCAACCAAACAAACAGACAAAAAACCAAAAAAAAAACCCCAAACAAAAAAACCCCACAACCTGCTACCTAATAGCTCTGTCTTCTGTTTATTGACAACTTCTTAAGAGCTTAGGCTAAGATTTTGGTAGAGTTCCAAAAGTCAAAAACAATTTTGAAGAGGTTCAGTAGATCTAGGAGCGTATAAGCATACGTGCATAACACATTGCATTATTAGGTTTTGGCAGTTCCACTAAAATGAAATTATTATTTACTTCGGCCAATATTTCAGTAATGTTAAGACACTTGCTTGATTTTTAATAATATTTTAATATTAACATTAATTTTAGTTTAATTGATTAAAGGATCAATGAAACAAACAATATTGATTAATATAAAAGATTATAGTTATACACTGTAGCCTAATAATGTTAAAACCATGGTTAGCAGACCACTGAAAGTTTGGGAATTTGGTAACACTTTTCTGGGGACGAGAAAAGGAGATATGACTAAGTTTATAAATGTTATATAATAGTTTATGAATGTAATATTCCTAAAGGCACCTTAGCTCTGATGGAAATATTTTATTTCTTCATAGTTTAAAATGCAGAAAACTATTGCTCTGTTGCAAAGCAAAACTAATTCAAGTCATAAAACACACAGAAATCAGAATACGCGCTCATTGTAAACTATTCTGACTTCATGACCGATGAATCTACAACTGAACGCATTTGTTGAATGAAACAATGAAATATCTCTGTTTAGTTTTTTCTATAGCAAGTGCTACCTGAAGAACTGCAGACATCATGTAACCACTCACTATTTTTCCTTAAATTTAATTTAATACATAACACTAGGAGCTGACTTGCTGAAATAGCTTATGCACTTGGAATATTATGTTTAGAAACTAATATGAGTCCCTTATAATGTTTTCCATATACAAAAGGGACCTCCTGTTCTGAGTTCAGTATGAAGTTTGATTGAAACAAAAATGATTGACAGCAACTTATGAAAATATTGCAGAAGGTACAAAGCAAAAGGGTTCAGAAATTTAAAAATATTTTTATTTCATGGTCATATATGTGATCATATATGAGAAAACAAAATGGAAAAATAAAGGACTTTTCTCTGCCTTTTAATATTTTAATAGTTGTATTTGGCTATTTCTTACTATCTAAGAAACCTGCTTTCGGAAGTGGGAGAAAAGGATGAGGAAACGGAGGTAGTTGTAATGGATCATATGGCAAGTCCAATTAAATGAGTACTCTGTCAAAGGTCATTGCTCATTGTTTCAGAGGGAGCAGGAAAAATAGAAATCAAACAATGATAAGCGCTCCTGTGATCAGACGCTAGGAAATAAGATGGTCTTCTAAGTCCAAATCATTAAGAAGCTGACATGCATAGTGAAGAATGAAAGTGAATATCCCCTATAAAAATATTCTTTAAAATAGTCCTTATAAAAATATTACAGAAATGTCTCTTCTTTTATTATCTTAATCATTATAAATGTGACAATAAATTCTGCACCCCAATTTGTTCTGTGAGAAATTTCAAGTTATCCTTGTTCATGAGTGTAACTCAATTCATTTTCATAACGCAGAATCAGTCTTTCTTCACGCCCTTATCTTCTTCACTGCAACAACTTTGTCCTTCACTGGACTATTTGCTAAGCTGATTCTGTATATGAAGTTAGTGGAAATCTTTGCACTTATTTTGTCTTGCTAAGCTTTTTCCCAACTCAAAGTGGCAAAAATAACTTTGAAATAGCTCCAGGAAGAACCAGGGAAACGTCAGAGCACATGCAGAGGACAGGAAAAGGAAACTGAAGACAATGAGAAGGCAGGACCAAGACTGACAGCAATTAGATTGGTTTAGGATATTTTGGAAGCAAAACCTGAGTGAAGACATTGAGTGTTAAGACATACATTGTAATTTTAAAATTAGGCCTAATTTTTTTTCTCCACAGGATAGGGAAGAAACATTACAGCTTTATTTGGAACAGTAAGATCACTGTTTTAATGAGTTATAGCTATATGGGTACTATAACTGTGAAACAGGATAGAGTTATATACAAGAATAAATGTGTTAAAACTGAAGAAAGGGATCTCCAGAGTAAGCGAACCTTTTGTAAGTAAAGGGAGGATAGAGTTTGGGAATCTTGAATATATGTAAATAATAATACTGGATGTTATTTTGATAAATGATAAATGTTCGATAAATAATGCCTGCTTATACTCTTTTTCTTTCTATTCTGAACCTATGTTATGAAAGGAATCGAGAGAATATAAATATCAGAGGGAGTTGTGGACAAGATTTTTCCTCCATCCAGCATTATCACACAGCAAAGAAAAGGATGGGATTTAGACCATGAAGCATATTGCTAAAATTCCTCTTATTTGTGTGAGTCTGACATAATGTTGTAAATATCTTTAGCTGTTCTAAAACCATGCTGTGATCTATTCCAGGGAAACATTGCCTTACCAGAATTTGACAAGCATTCTCCTGTGTTCCATTTCTGGCATGTCTTTGTTGTGTGGTAAGGTAAACTACAAGTAAAGCTTTGGTTGTGTGGCATTGCACATGTTAGAAAAGAAAAAAGTTTTTCCTAGGGATTAGTGACCAGGATCTGACCTTAGTAACTTCACTGAGAGCTGCAACTAGAAGTAAATGAACTTTAATGGACAAGCTTCTTTTCCATCAACAATAAACTCCATCTCCATCCCTCTCTGCCTTTTGTTTTGGTTTGGCCTCTACTTCCATTTGTTCCTTCTCCTTTCTTATTTCTATTCCTATGATTGTGCCTTACTTTAATAAAATTTTGAGAATCTTTTTTCTGCAAGTGTTATACTTGTTTTGTCCTTTTATCTTTAGTGTTATCTCTATGGAGGATCAAATTAATTATGTGTAAGATGCACTCTCAACAGTATCGGTCTCACAACTGCAATATTCCAACTTAATAATCACCTTTCTGCTGCTGCTCAGCAAGAAATATCAGATGAGTGTAATAGCTTATCCTGGACTAGACCATAGCATTCAGACTGACATCCTGTATCAGGCTATGTATCTGTGTGTGTATTATCTATGTATGTGTATGTGTGTGTATTATGTATATACACACATAAGAATTGCATTAGATTTTTTCAGAACCACACTATACTAGTAGCTATTTTTTCCACTCTTTCCTAAAAGCATTTCTGAGTTATTGCTTTTGACTGTTCCTTATTTATTGCTATGAAATTGTGAATGTCAGCCCTTCATGTCCCAAATATCTTCCTTATTTTTCTGAAAATACTCTGTTGTATTAAGACTCCAAACTGTAACACAAATTAAAACATATCAGCATAGCAGATATCATATTTTGTCACTTTCCCTCAGTGCTCAGAGCACTTAATCAGTTCTGGCTTCTTGGAACACGTGTAACTGACTTGTAAGTTCTGTGTTACTACACTCAAAATAGAACTTGCTCATCCTATGAATAAGATCAGAAATAATATTGCTGGGTTTAAGTGGTTATTTATGTGGGTAATTACTAACAAGATGCAAAAGGGCAGAAAACCAGACTGGTGGGTTTTTTTCCTAAGTTAAAATTATTTTAATTTGTCACTATCATAGAGGAATGATTGTTTGGTATATGTTCTTGGTCATTCTAGAATTGCATTATGAATAACATAGCAACTGACAAAAGTCTTTTTTTTTTCCACAGAAGTAATTTTTTCAATGTCATAGAGTATTATTCCACTGAAAGTGAGTGCATATTTTTGTTTGGATTATTGTTGCTAGTTGCTTGGCCTTTCTGTTTGTTTTATTTTGTGCTTGATCTGTGTAATTTAAGAAATAAAATGACAACATTTATTTTGGGTACTCCAGAACAGATTTACGGTTTTCACTCTAACATGTCTTTTTCCTTTGATCATGAATATGGTCACTTCATTTAGCATAGGCAAGAAATATTGCTGAGGAAAAAAAATAGACAAATAAGAATTTATTTTTTTTAAAATATATATAGTGTGTGTATCTTCTGATATCTGTTTCATACAGATTGCAGTTCTAGGTGGCAGAAATTTGTTGGTATTTAGTAACAGAAAATATAACACACACACGTATATATTCCACTCATCAGAAAATATCTGGCTTGGACCTCAAGAAACATTTGGGATGAGATTTTGATTCTCTTGGGAGATAAAAATCTTCTTCAATCCTCCAGCCCAAAACAAGTGGAAATATATTTTTAAATGTATAGCCAACTGATTAGAAATTAATTTATTAACTTGTTTTCACTACTTATTAAGGTCATCATTAAGCACAACTATTCACCTTTCCAAGGAACATTTTTGTGGTTTTAGTTTCTGAAGTACTTATTAGTTAAATCTGGGGCAGATTAAAGTCTAATAAGGAGGAAACAGATTGTACAGAGACTTTTTATATGCTGGTTAGGAGCTGCCGGAGTAATTTATATACATTTTTATTAAAATGTGTTGTAAAACCATCTGGTGAATGTTGTTTGTGATTTTACAGGGCCACAAAGACCTTCCAGCTTTTACTCTCAGTTATCTCATTTACAAAGCTTTTAGGTAATTCTTTTGTAAGGGCAAAACTCACTCGCTCTCTCTCTCTTCCCCTTTCCTTCTTGCCTTTTACTAGATGTTGAGATTGGAAGATTATTCTTACCAGGTATATATGGTGGTTTGTTTTGGGTTTTTTTACAATGCTACAAGAAGGCATAGGTTGTAATTTCATTTCTGTTGTTATCTGACCTTTATCCAGTTTTAGTTAAAAGCTGCATTTCATTCTGAAAGTGTCTGGAACAAACATGAACATAATAAAAAGGAAGAGGACCAGTGGCAGAATTCACAGATACATACATGACAGTTTGAAAAATGGTAAAAACTAACCTAGCTGCTGTGTTTCAAATAGATTGACTGGAAGCAATGACGATGTTAGGGACAACAGCGAGGAAGATAATATAATAAGGGGAGAAATGCTAAAGATTTTGTTTAGATGTTTTGATGTCTGTAGGAATAAAATTGACTTCATATTTCAGAACAGATAATAAACTTAAATGAGATATAAAGATAGAATATGTATTTCCTCTATATCTTAAGTTTCCAATTTATTATTGTTCATTGAATTGCAATATCTCCACAGAACTGTAGGATTATTCAGGTTGGAAGAGACCCCAGGACATCTCTATAGACAAATTCTCAAAGCAATGTTTAAATTGAATTCAGATAAGGTCGCTCAGGCTGTCTAGCTGGGTGTTGAAAACCTCCCAGGAGGAAGATTCCATGATCTCGTTGGGTATCCTGTTTCAGTGCTTAATTACCCCATCAGTGAATTGTTCTTTCCTCTTTATATCCAGTTGGAAACTCCCATTTCAATTTATGAGGTGTCAATGATTGTGTCTTGTTTGCATGCTGTAAAATTTCAGTAAAAGTCTAGCTATGCCTTCTTGTGGCGACCTCCTCCTAGGTACTGGAAGTTAGCTGTTAAGTGTCCCCCACAAAGCTTTTTCATCTCCACACTGATAATCCCAGTTCCCTCAATCTCTCCTCACACAGATTGTGTGCTCCGTCCTCTGACCATCTTGTCCCTTTGCTGAACTCACTCAAGTTTATCAGCATCTTTCTGGTACTGGGCAGTCCAGAGCTGGTCACAGTGGTCCAGATATCATCTAATGGGGGTAGAATAGAGGGGAGTAATAACTTCCCTTAATCTGTTGCCTATGCTCCAGTCAGTCCCTAGACCATGATGATGCAGAGCAGTTAGTCTGCTCCCCATGTAGTACTTTGCATCTGTTAAATTACATGAGTTTCCTGTTGGACCATTTCTGTACCAAGTTTAGGATCCTCTGAAAGGCTCCCTTTCCAGCATGTCAAATCCACCCCTCTCCCTGCCCAGTCTGACATCATCTGAAACCTTGATGAGGGCATGTTTTGTCTCCTCCTCCAGGTCACTGATAAACAGGATAGGTTAAAGGATAGAGTCTTGCTACCCTGCAGGATAGAGGAATTGCACTTGTAACCAAATTTCATGTGGAGTATGAAAAATTAACCACTATTCTTTGAGCCTTAGATTTTCATTCCGTTTAGTAGTCCATCTACCACTCTCCCATCTAGTGTCAACTTGATTGTAATGTCAAAATGCAGATACAAGGATGCTGGGGAAGACTGTGACAAAAATTCTGCTGCAGTCAAGGTAGAAGACATCTGCTGCTCTTACCCTTGGTAAATCCAAGATGGCTACTCGCAATCACTTCTTTTTTGCAGGCCCAGGAATGGTTTGCAAGCGGAATTGCACCATGTGTTTCCCAGGGACTGAGGTGAAGCAGATTGGATTGTAACTCCCTGAATTGTTTTTCTTGCCCTTTTTTAAAAGGGCTTCAACTTTTGCCACATATCTTTTAGTAGTGGTTATTACAGGCACGAGTAAAGAGCCAGGAGTTGCTATTCATAAAATAAGCAAAAAAAGTTGGCATAGCAAGTTAATATTCCTAATTTCTTATTAGGCCAACAAATAGAGCTGGAAATAACAGACAAGCTCCAGGTGTGTTTATTTAAAAGCTTGTCTGATTATATGAGTTGATCAGAAGTTATTACTTCTTCCAGTAAAAATGACCTAGAGTCACAAAATTTTAGAAGATCATAAAAAAACATTCTGTGCACCAGACATAATGCCTTTTTATAAATTCAATGGTTTGCTTCAATGATTACACACGTGAAATAAAGGTATGCAACTGAATTTAAGTACATTCTAAAATATCTGTTCTAGTTTTACTTTTTTGAAAATTATTTCAATTTGAAACATTAATCCTACTAGATTTTATGCATACAGAAATTTAGCAGCACTGGAATACAATCTTTGTCTCACCAGTAAGGAATGAATAACATGAAAATACAAAGAAGTTGGACTACATTCTCAAATCAATTTAAACTTTTTACATTTGTTAGTGATAAAGTTATTCCCATTATCCTCACTGAAACTATGAAATCTTATCCTCAACTATATCTGCCATTAGTAGAAGACAACAATGAGCTTTTTCTAGGAATATCAGCAAATAAAATATTCAGAATGGTTTTTGCTATACCGACTTCCTTATGTAAACAACTAAAGCCTACTCATTTAACAGACAGTTTCACATATCTCAGACATTTGAGATTAATGAATTAGTTCTCTTCAGGGGTAAGTATCTGAATTCTATCCACCTCAATTTCATGTGATGTAATTGCAATTTAAATGACTCTGATACTTTGTAAATAAATCAATTCACAATGTGTACAACTCTAACCGACTCTCTGGTGTAATGTTGTTTTCCCCTCGTAAGAAAACAGGATATTTCATTATCTTCCTGTTTATGCTAAGGACAGTAAAAGACTAATAAATTAAAAAAGTAATAACTGTGAGTTAGAAGCACCTAAGTGAAAGGAAAAAGCCTGTGATGCTAGGAGTCCTGAAAGCAGCAGAACAAAACTTGTGATTTGGACTCTCCTAATATACAAAGTCTTGCCTGGCTAGCAAGATGACTACCAAAGCAGCTGATGTGTATGGCCTCCTTGGAGAGAGAGGAATGTGATAGACCTTGTGAATATTACAGAACATATGGTAAAGGTTCTTTTTCTTATACATGATTTAAAGATGATCAAAATAATCTTAAAAGTAGCTAGCTAGGAGTTTTCCTACAAACACCAATCTGTAAATATTGAATTATATATCTGTCCTAACTGTCCTAGAGAATCTCTGAATAAGAAAGATAACTTCCTCCTCCACAGTATAACCCTCTGTCTGTAGCCACTAGCCCCTCTGGTGAGCTTTTCTGCCTCTGCAAGGGCTTTAGTGGTCCATGTAACCAGGATCCAGGCCCAGCTCTGATATGGCTCAGCTGTGTGACCTTACTCAGGCTGCTGAAAAAGAGCTCTGAGAGAAGTCTACAGAGAGATAAGGAAGATAAAATTACAGAGAGGTAGGATGTTTTTGAGACAAGGCTGTTAGTAGCTCAGGAAGTCAAGAGAAGAAACAACAACAAAGGCAGGTATAAGATCCTACAGAAAAAATAAAAATGAAAAAAAATCCAAACCGAAAATGGGGACATTTGTTGAGCTAGTCAGTACGGTACAGGTCTCATCTGGAGTCATTGGCTGAGCATCAGCCATAGCTGTCAATGGATCTGCCAACAGCTGCAGATCCGCAAGGTGGAGGGTCCACTCCCGGGTGCAGTGGCTGATCCTGACCCTGCTTGATCCATCCTGCCTGCCCAGCCATGACTCTCGGGGTGCTGCCTCAGGGCTGGTGAGTGTGCAGGCTCCTAGCCTGTCAGCTAGACCCAAACTGCCTTTTGTCTGCCTGAGCCAAGAAACAATTGCTTTATACTTTGAAGGTGTATCTATACTGCTTGCACAGTCTCTGTATGCCCAGTTAAAGATTTCTAAAGAAGCAGACCCAGAAGAGTATCAGTAACAGCACCTGGCTGCTGCTAAGTAATCCCTGAGCATCTAATTTCATCAAACTGGTCAACTGAATTGACATTAAATGGAGGTAATTCCAAAGGACAAGAAGGAGAAGAAATCCACCTAGCATTATAATATCTGGTACAAAAACAAGTTAGGGGCGTGGACTCACTTAACACTTAGCTAAGAAAGTTTCAGTACTGAATATAATCTGGAACTGTTATTGCCTTATTTTTCTCTTTAGGTTTGCAATCAAGTACTTTCTGTTTTAAATAAAATATTGCAATAACTTTCTTGGCCTAAAATATCTGGTACTAAATGTGCATTTTGAAGAAGCAGAAAACTTCAGGTATATGCTTCCTATGTGGACATATTCTGGCCATCCATTTCCATTGCAGAGGCTATTCAAATACATGATGCCTGTATGTGGCATCTCTAACCCTCAAAAATCAGTTTTACTTCAAAACTGTAACTGTCTTAAAATGTCACGTGTCAGAGTAATATCTCAAATACTATCTCAGAAAAACTTCTGGACTGGTTTGTATAAAAAAAAAAATAACCAAAAAGTTCTGTTTTCCATCAGTACTTTAAAATTCAATTAAAATTGGATCTGTGGTCTGCAGTCATTCTCAGGCATTATATTCAGGTCCTCTGAACAGACGCTCAGACATCTTGGAAGAAATTCTGCACATCCTCACTCTGTCTACATACCGAGCAGCCCAGGGCTGTGAATTGTGCTGTGACGGCCAGGAGCCTAATCTTTGGACTTGGCATTGGCAGATTTAGCATTAGAGAATTTATCAGTTTCTCACAGGAAGTCTATGGCAGAGGACTGAACCTGTATCAGTTTCTCAAATTCCAGCCTAGCTTCCCTCTCTCTGTAACATTCGTCTTCTCTCCTATTACACAATGCCTAATTCAAACAGGGACATTCCCTCTTAACATGGAATTAAGAAGGGTAGAGGTTATTCAGAAGTTCTGTGCACCACGATTAACTTTATCTAATTTAGTTCATATTTTGTTTATTATGTAATCGGAAGTAAAACTGGCATTTGTCATATAACAGAAGGCATAGCATAGTATAAACAGCTTGCTCCAAGAACTGAAAGCATTTTTCCTTGACTTGAAAAAGCAAACTGTTGTCAATGATACCTGTTTCCTGTGTACTGTCATTTCAATAATGCATGAAAACATTCACACTTTGAAATACTTACTGAAATAAAGGCAGCTGCAAGCATTCCTACATGTTCGAAGATTATAGTTTTCTGCCTGCATATACAATAGTGACAGAATTTAAAATCTATATTAAAATGTTTGCTGTCCATTTGAGCATATTTAACATCTTTTCTGATTGTGTATGTATAGACAGAACAAAAATAGCTTTCTGTCATAATTCCCTTAAAAGTATGTACTAGGTTTAAGTACTGCTTCTTTCAGGAAGCTAATTTGCCAGCAGTATCCAAGGAAACTTTCATGCTGCCACAAATTTTTTCATATGAAATCAGTGTGATTGCACTTGATTGGAACTTTCAAATGTTTTTAGAGATAATTTTAAATGTAAAATTTTTGCCCTTTTAAGCTGTCAGGCAATGGGTTTTTTCCATCTCTGTAAAGTTCTTCTTGGAAATATTTCTACAGTAATAAAATTCCACCTTCTCCCCAGACCTTGTAAATGATGAGTACACTAGCATGACACCAGGTTTGAAGTCAGACATCACAGCATTTGATTCATCTCTTGTTCAGTTCCTTAGTCTGGAATGATGCTGATGTTTCCTTCCCTTTCAGAAATCTGGTATGTGCTGTCATATTCACTTGCAATTAATATATGTCTGTTACAGTCCAATGGCTTTAACAATTGCAAACCTTCAAATATTTCTTCAGCTTCTTCTAACCAGGTGTTGCCATGGTATCCAGTCTGGCAGGAAAAAAATAGCATAGTCTGCTCTTGACAACTGTGTTGATGAGTATTAGTGCTTTGTCTTATAGCTCTAATAAATATACTCTTATTGCTAAAAACTGTGTGAGAAATTTGATCATTCCATTAGGGTTAAATGAGTGCACATAACTTGCTCATAATCCTGTAAGTAATTTTACAGCTCTATACCCCTTGCTGATATTTTAAAACAGTGAGCGGGCATTCATGGATAGGGAGTATTTTTACCATATGCTAATCTAAAGTTTTCTGATGTTCTAGTTAATTTTTGAAGGCAAACAATAAATGAACATGTAAAATCATGAAAACACCATGGAATCACCTCAGGTTGAAATTCGAACTGAATGTGAATGAAAGTAAGCTTGCTCCTACACTGGGCTAATACTAGCACTTCAGCAAGTGAATTACTACAGGAAAGAAAATGTCCAGCCAGAGATTGTTGTTTAGTGACCAGACCTTCTAAAAGCATGTATGTAAGTCCAAATGTTACTTTGATTAGAAAATATGCACTAATATGAATGAGGTATGCTATAAAATCTAAAAGGTCTTTGTAGTTGAATGATAATCACTTATATAAAGATGAAACTAGCCAGATTTTTTTCTGAAAGGAAGCTGAGGGGGTATATACTTCCTGGGACTTTTTCTGAATTACATTTCAGTTCATTACACCCATATTCTTACGGCAGCTCACATGCAAGGGTAAAACTTCTAACTTTTTGTCACATTGCACAGTTTCTCAAAGTAACAAGCTTCCCTCTAGCCTCCCAAACAACCATTGAAACTCTCTTCAGTGGATGATGCCAGTTAGACAACATTACAAATTAGGTAACTGCTTTTCCTGAAGATCATTAGATAGACTATCTGGCAATGAAAAGCCAAAGTGAATAGAAAAAATTTTACTGGTTTTAAATTAAAACTAGTAAAAATTAAATCAGGGAAAATTAAGTCAAGGAAATGTAAGATTAAGCCTACTTCTCTAATGTGTTTTAGAAATTTTCTTAGCAGACGTTATTTGATATTATTTCAAATATTTTAGTATAAAGATAACATTTACTGTATTGCCAATTACAGTTTTGCTAGTAAAGGAAAATTTTTGTCCTGAGTGTAGAAAATCTTGTGTCCAATTTTACCAATAGATGAAACAAAAGAGCACGTCTTTATATGTGTGGTGGGTTGACCCTGGCTGGGGCCCAGGTGCCCACCAGAGCCGCTCTCTCACTCCCCTCATTCACTAGACAGGGGAGAAAAGATATAACAAAAAGCTCGTGGGTCGAGATAAGGACAGGGAGAGATCACTCACTAATAATTGTCAAGAGCAAAACAGACCGAACTTAGAGAGGGAATTCATCTAATTTATTATTAAGCAGAACAGAGTAGAGGAATGAGAAATAAAATCAAATCTTAAAACACCTCCCCCCACCCCTCCCATCCTCCCAGGCTCAACTTCACTCCCGGCTTCAACCTTCCCCCCCTCAGCGGCACAGGGGGACAGGGAGTGGGGGTTACGGTCAGTTCATCACATGTTGTTTCTGCCGCTTCTTCTTCCTCAGGGGGAGGACTCCTCTCATCGTTCCCCTGCTCCAACATGGAGTCCCTCTCATGGGAGACAGTCCTTCATGAACTTCTCCAGCATGGGTGTCTCCCACGGGCTACAGTCCTTCATGAACTGCTCCAGCGTGGGTCTCTCCCACAGGGTGCAGACCTTCAGGAGCAAACTGCTCCAGCGTGGGTCCCCCACGGGGTCACAAGTCCTGCCAGCAAACCTGCCCTAGCATGGGCTCCTGTCTCCACGGGGCCACAGATCCTGCCAGGAGCCTGCTCCAGCATGGGCTTCCCACAGGGCTACAGCCTCCTTCAGGTGCCTCCACCTGCTCCGGCATGGGGTCCTCCACGGGCTGCAGGTGGAATCTCTACACCCCCTCATCCTTCCTCCATGGGCTGCAGGGGGACAGCCTGCTTCGCCATGGTCTTCACCATGGGGTGCAGGGGGATCTCTGCTCCGGCACCTGGAGCACCTCCTGCCCCTCCTTCTGCACTGACCTTGGTGTCTGCAGAGTTTCTTACATCTTCTCACTCTTCTCTCTGGCTGCAAAAGCTCTCTCTAACTTGTTTTTCTTCCTCTTAAATATGTTATCACAGAGGCGCTGAGTGGCTTGGCCTTGGCCAGCAGCGGGCCCGTCTTAGAGCTGGCTGGCATTGGCTCTATCAGACACAGGGGGAGCTTCTAGCAGCTTCTCACAGAAGCCACCCCTGTAGCCCCCCTGCTACCAAAACCTTGCCATGCAAACCCAAAACAATATGCTATAGTCGGAATCACCTAGAGAAGAGAGGACACTGGCTGAGACTATAACATGACCACTTTTCACTAACAGAAGGAAAAAAAAAAGAACCAGAAGGGATGGAAATGCAAAATAGGATATTATATTAATTTTCAATGGAGTGCTAATTGACATTATTCCACCTGCAATTATCAAGCCAATTTGATATATGTACCAGATGCTTTAATTGCTGGTCTGTATTTAGGATGTTTAGCTGTTGGATTACAAATATACTGCTTGGAAAATAGAGACATGCTTGTTAAACACACGGAAAAATTGCATCTGAAAAATAAACTGTTACCTGTAGATCCTTTTGGAGCAAACAAAAGCTTTAAAAATTATATCTGAAAAGATGCAGGTATTTATTTTGGTGTATTCACAAGAGTGGCACATTTGAAAGATGGCTCTGAGTAAACATGAGAACCTCTTTCAAATTACTGTCTTACGTTACTTCAGTTGAACAAGTCAGGGCTTCTGGGTGACCTGAACTTAAATCTGCAACATTAGCTGTATACCTTTAAACATTAAATTATCATCTAGTACAAACACTACGACCCAATTTATATCCATGTATTCATTGTCATAATTATTTAGATATATTATATAATTTTAACTTCTTTATTGCTTATCTGATTCATAATTTGTCATTGTGACTTTTAGTCACACTTGTATAAATTTTCAGAATTTATTTTTCTTCACATTTATCATTAATTTCTATTAGTAGTGTAATTATTATATCATTTGAGCTTTGTTAGAGAGTTTTAAACAAAAATTTAAGTCTGATGTCTAGAGGAGAATATTTAAGAACAGATTGAATTTTATGCATTGACTAAAATAGTGCTATTGATACATTTAAAACTCAACACTTCTTGATTCACTTTTGAGTCATCCTTTTAGGGAGCTGTACAGCTATAAAGATTTATAGCTGGCAAGAAAGAAAATGTCATATAAATGGAGAAAAACTAAATGAACAAAACCTGAACATCCTTGAAAACAGCTCTTAGGTTGAGAAGTCATAATCTGAAAAATTTCAAATACTTATGAAGGGTCATTTTCAAAGATAGATACAATACCTAATGCAAAATTTAACTAGACATTAAGAGTCCAACTTCAAGCTTGTAATTGTCCTTTGTCTACCTTTTTTTCCCCTTTGGAGACATCAAAGCTCACTACATGCTTTATTTTGACTTGAATTTCATTATAAATTTTAAATCTTGCAGCACTCACTATTCAGTCTGAACAATTATTAATTTAATTTCCTCTGCAATTAGATAGTGACTGATCAAGGGCATGAGGAGTGGAGGAGAAGGCAGGTGGAGGATAAGCTTAAAAATTGAAAGATTTCAAAATGAATGCCTAAAGTCTGCCTGAATTTCATTCCAGTGCAAGTTTTTGAGTGCTCATGAGTTTCTGCTTAAGTTATTATAAGCTTTTTCTGAGAAGCTTGATCAGTTATTTTGACAGTTATCTGTGGAATTAACAATATCTCTTTAAGGACCAAGATAGAAAAGTTTATTTTTTTAAAAAATATCAATGTAATATAGTCAATTGTGACAGCAAGGACGTAAATTTACTCCCATGTATATAATTGGTGGGAAAAAAATTTTAGAAAGGAAATATTAATTCAAGCAAATATTTATTTGGAGGGCTTAAGGCATCAGACTTTTTTCACAAGTCACATTTAAAATTAAACAGGCAGAGGGATAATGGAAAACACCAAAACCATATGATATACTCATCATTAAAAAATTCTCATATTTAACCCTTATTTTGCTCTAGCTTCTGCTTTCATCTAGAAAGCTGGCTGAAATCAGTAAAGATAGGGCTCTGCATCGTTGTTCTCCCTATCCTGACAATTTCTTTAGACCCAGGGAATTACTGTAGCTGAAAACAAAAATTCATCCCAAACATCATAACATTCCCTCCTGTGCCAGAGGTTCAGTACTAAATCAGAAAGGCCACAGAAATCTCTGTACTGACCATTTTTTAAATTTATTTTTTTCTTGTGACAGAAGTAGAAAATATGTGTTTCTAAATAACTGGCATATAAAATAAAACAAAGAAATCTCTCTGGACTGAAATGATTTGAAATCGTGTGAGTTGATACAAAAGGCTTTTGGAACTATTGTAGTACAAATTGGATTATTGTCTCTTCCAGTCAATAGCTGATGAAAAGAAAAGTTAATGTTTCTTTTCTATTGAAAATTTATATTGTACCTTGCTGAGCTTTGAATACTCTAATCCAATAAATATTTTTTCTTGCTATTCTCCTGCAAGAATTTCTGTAGATTTTGGGGTGACGTAAAGATTTATAAAGTAGTTAGGCCACATAGTAATGAGGAAAATCTTTTTCTTTTACAACTTCATTTTGATTTTCCTAATCTCATTTGTCAGATGAATGTTCAGAAAGGTTCTCTTGAAAAGAAAATTACTTGTTATACTCGATCAGAGGGTATCCTGGTCCGGCTACCTGTCTGCAATAATTAATTAAATGGATAGGAAACTGAGGGAATCACGTAATTATTTGTCCTGGTTTCAGCTAAGATACAGTTAATTTTCTTTCTAGTAGCTGGCATAGCATTGAGTTTTGGATTTAGTATGAGAATAATGTTGATAACACGCTGATGCTCTTAGTTGTTGCTAGCTAGTTGTAGTGTCTACACTAAGTCAAGGACTTTTCAGCTTCTCAGGCCCTGCCAGGTGCACAAGAGCTGGGAGAGCACAGCCAGGACAGCTGGCCCAGCCTGGCCAAAGGGATATTCCCTGCCATAGAACGTCATGCTCTGGATAGAACTGGGGAACCTAGCTGGGAGGTGGAATCCCTGCTTGGAAACAGACTGGGCATCAGGTTGTGGGTTTTCTTCCTTCTGCATGTGGTGAGCAATTGCATTTGTGCATCACTTGTGTTATTGTTATTGTTGCTGTTGCTGTTATTGTTATTCTCTTCCTTTGTTATCTTATCAAACTGTGTTTATGTCAACCCACGAGTTGTTTTTTTCCATTCTCCTTCCCATCCCCTTGGGTGGGGGGGAGGGGCGAGTGAGTGACTGCATGGTGCTTAGTTACCAGGGGGGGTTAAACCACAACATTATCAAAATAAAATATTGCCTCCAAGAAGTACAATTGATCTGAACTGGCTGTCAGTTAGTGGAAGATTCATGTGAACAATGTCCTTTATTATAATGATCCTAATAGCTTTGTGGGGGTGGCTGATTTTGGTTTGTTTTCTGTGCTTTACTGAGTGTCAACACTTGGTCAGAGTCTGTCAAGACATGTGGATGAGGTATGCAGCAAAGTAGATAAGATGTGAATGAAAGTCTCTGAAATGAAGAGATACTTGCTGAAGGTAAGTATTTGGTGACCAAACGATAATGTGTGATTGGTCATTTCCATTGAGTGGAAAAAGTAGCTGGTTACAGAACTGTACTAATGGTAGGTTGGCCATTTCACTGTGGGCAGATTTTTGTAAAAGAGTAGATTGAACTAATTCATCTAGTGCACATGTTTTGGGTTCGCATGGCAAGGTTTTGGTAGTGGGGGGGGCTACAGGGGTGGCTTCTGCAAGAAGCTGCTAGAAAATTCCCCTATGTCCGATAAAGCCAATGCCAGCTGGCTCTAAGATGGACCTGCTGCTGGCCAAGGCCAAGCCAATCAGCCACAGTGGTAGCACCTCTGTGATAACATATTTAAGAAGGGGGGAAAAAAAAAAAAAAAAAAAAAAGCGCGGAAGCTTTTGCAGCCAGAGAGAGGAGTGAGAAGATGTAGGAAACTCTGCAGACACCAAGGTCAGTGGTGAAGAAGGAGGGGGAGGAGGTGCTCCAGGCACTGGAGCAGAGATCCCCCTGCACCCCATGGTGAAGACCATGGTGAAGCAGGCTGTCCCCCTGCAGCCCATGGAGGAAGGATGAGGGGGTGTAGAGATTCCACCTGCAGCCCGTGGAGGACCCCACGCCGGAGCAGGTGGAGGCACCTGAAGGAGGCTGTGACCCTGTGGGAAGTCCACGTTGGAGCAGGCTCCTGGCAGGATCTGTGGCCCCGGGGAGACAGGAGCCCACGCTGAAGCAGGTTTGCTGGCAGGACTTGTGACCCCATGGGGGACCCATGCTGGAGCAGTCTGTTCCTGAAGGTCTGCACCCTGTGGAAGAGACCCATGCTGGAGCAGTTCATGAAGAATTGTAGTCCATAGGAAGGACTCGCATTGAAGAACTTCATGGAAGACTGTCTCCCGTGAGAGGGACCCCACACTGGAGTAGGAGAAGAGTGTGAGGAGTCCTCCTCCTGAGAGGATGGAGTGGCAGACATAACATGTGATGAACTGACTGCGACCCCCATTCCTCATCCCCCTATGCCTCCGGTGGGGGAGTAGGTAGAGAATTCAGGAGTGAAGTTGAGCCCGGGAAGAAGGGAGGGGTGGGGGAAGGTGTTTTAAGATTTGGGTTTATTTCTCATTGCTCTACTCTGTTTTCTGGGTAGTAAATTGGATTAATTTTTTTCTAAGTTGAGTCTGTTTTGCCCGTGATGTTAATTAGTGAACAATATCTCTCTGTCCTTATCTCGACCTATGAGCCTATCGTTACATTTTCTCTCCCCTGCCCAGGTGAGGATGAAGTGATATATTGGCTTTGGTGGGCACCTGGCCTCCAGACAGGGTAAACCCACCATGCTATCCTTCCTCCAGAACCTACACTAGTATCATGGGGAATACTGGTGTGACAAAGGGCATATCTTTGTAAGTTTTCAAATACTGCATACCCTGGGATTGTTAATGCAATATATTTTCTCTGTCTGGAAGAGAAGAGGGGAACTGTACTTGTCCTGCATCATTCATTTCTGGTTGCTGGAGTGATGTATTATCTTCAAGTCCTCTACATCTTTCTAAATGAAGACAGGAGAAATAGAATAATGACTTAGGCATTAATGTTCAACCAGGGTATAACAAAATTAAATCCTATTTCTGATTGATTACAGATTTAGTGTTCCCTTCCAAGCATGAAAACAGTTCTCTTCCTTCTTAGGTCGGGAGTTTTTTTGTTTTATTTTCTTTTGGTTTGGTTTGGTTTTTTCCTCAGTATTGTATTCACTGGTATTTTAGATGGTAAAATCCTTGAAACAAAAATTTGGTTTTGTACTGAGGGCCATTAGCAGCCTGAAAGTGTCTTTATATGAGCAATAAATAATATTAGGTGTTCTTCCATTAAGTTCCAGTCCAGCATGACACTATTTTCATGAAACAGAGTGGCCTGCTCCAATTCATTTTTATGCAACAGGAGAATAACGACAGTACACAATGTGATTCACAAGTACATGCACATCCATAATCCCATCATTTTCTTTCAGTGATAAAAGTTAAAGAAATGTAGAATAAGAACACAATGGAAACTGTACAATAAAATGAAAATTAAATAGAAAAAAACCTTTACATTTTTTGCATGATCATTTGAATGTGATAGTCTTCTGATTAATAAGTCAAATAAGTGAGGAAGTATAGCAAAGAATATTTGATCCTTTTCTATCAGCTAAATTAGATGATGAGTCTGTGAAAATGAAGAGTTTTGCAAGATGTATGCGAAGTGCTGAACCTAATCAGGCCTTAGAAGGATCTTTTTTCTCCTGCATTTTGTAACAAGGTTAGAATTTTTAATGATTCTTTTGGTGGACCTTCTAAATTGAAGAAAGTAAGAGAGCTTTCGTCATTTTAGAAATATTCACAGCTCCATGAACTCTTTAGTTTTATCCTTCAGCTAAGGTGGGATTTTCAAGGAACTAGCAAATAACAGTTTTCATTCAACGAAAAAATAGTTCAACTTCTTTTTAGAATGGACTAAAGTGCAATGAGTTTTGAAAAGGAGCTTATCCTTCAACTTCTGTTGTGAGTCAGAGAGAAACCCAATTTTTATTTTTTTTTTTAAAGGCTTAGGTTATGTCATTTTCAGGGTTTCTTGGCTTAGAAGAATTTTTCAGTGAAGATTTTGCTCTGCAATTTTAGTCTGTCTTATGTAAAGCTCTTCCTGAATCTTCACGCCAGAAGTGTAACATCACTGAATTTTCTAATCTATTGACTCATGGTCTAATAAGCTGAATTGAGGATGTATATAGTCCAACTTTTTTTTTTTTTCATAATGAGATGTAAGTAAAATTTACTAAAGAAACACACCCCCCCCCTATTTTCTTTTGGTCCAGATTGAGACTGGAATACTTGAATGCTTTACTCAATTAATAATATTCACTCTTGGTATTATTGATATAAATCAATACTATTACTGTTTCCTATGCCTTCCACATCTATCAGTCTAGGGGACACAAATCTGGGAGAGACAACTACTATTTTATTTTAAAATGGTGAAGACCAGATAAGAGATTTGAGATAAGAAACTCTCTTTTGATTTTTTGTCACATGAATCACAGTTAAAATTGTGGAGTCATAGAATAGTTTGGGTTGGAAGGGACCTTTAATAGTCATCTAGTCCACCCCCTGCCATGGGCAGCGACATCTTCAAATAGATCAGGTTGCTCAGAACCACATCCAACTTGACCTTGAATATTTTCAAGGTTGGGGCATCCACCACCTCTCTGGGCAAACTATTTCAGTGTTTCACCATCCTCACTGTAAAAAAAAAAAAATTCTTCCTAGTCTGAATCTACTCTCCTTTAGTTTAAAACCATTACCCCTTGTCCTGTTGCAACAGCCCCTACTACAAAGTCTGTTCCCATCTTTGTTGTAAGACCCCTTTAAGTACTGGAAGGTTGCTATAATGTGTCCCAGGAGCCTTCTCTTCTCCAGGCTGAACAAGCCCAGCTCTCTCAGCCTGTCCTCATAGAAGAGGCACTCCAGCCCTCTGATCACCTTCATGGCCCTCTTCTGGACTCAGTCCAATAGATCCATGTCTTTCCTGTGATTAGGGCTCCAGAGCTGGACGCAGTACTCCAGGTGATGTTTCAGCAGCATGGAGTGGAGAGGCAGAATCACCTCCCTTGACCTGCTGGCCATGCTTCTTTTGATGCAACCCAGGTAATACAGTTGGCTTTCTGGGCTGCAAGTGCACACTGCGGGCTCATGTCCAGTTTTTCATCCACCAGTACCCCCAAGTCCTTCTCCACAGGGCTGCTCTCATTCCCTTCATCCTTCAGCCTTTACTGATACCAGGGGTTGCCCTGACCTGGGTGCAGGACATTGCCTTTGGCCTTGTTGAACCTCATGAGGTTCATATGGGCCCACTTCTCGAGCTTGTCCAAGTCCCTCTGGATGGCATCCTGTCCCTCAGGCATGTCAGCTGCACCACTCAGCTTGGTGACTGGAGGAAGTTATTTAAAGCTTCATGGAAATACACAGTGTTCTGAAATAACGTTTATGTATTATAAAACTCACTATAAATGTAATGACAACAGAAATTTAGCCATCCATTCATCCTTGTATAATCCTTTCCTCAGGTCTGGGTTTCTGAACATTGTCTTCTTGTGTACCTTGGGAGAAGGAAGAGATTTATAAACTTTTGGCCTGACTAGAAACTACCCAGGAGATAACTGGAAAGGATACACATTTTCCTAATAAAATGTATTTTATTTTTAATAATTTTATCAAATCACCAGAAGGATTTTCAAGCATATTTTAGAAAGAATATGCTTCCTTCAAGTAGGTAAGGAACAAACTTACATAAACTATCAGTGGGACAGCTACACAAATAAGGTGGAATTATAAAGAATATAACATCAGCCAGTTCTTGAGGCAGTACTCTCAGAATCTGGTTTGTGAGTACATGTTTATTTTTCCAAATTATTAGAGTAATTCTGCCCCTCCCCCTGCTGATCTTTTATACCCTTTTTCATTATAGTTGAGATCTCTGTGCAAAAGTAATCACTCACCACCTCCCACCAGCAGATGGATTCTTAATCAGTCTCCAAGATAAGGGTACTTTGGAAGACCAAATCCCCATTTAGAGGATGTGGAATACCCCTTTTGTCAGTTTGGGTCAGTTGTCCTGGCTGTGTCCCCACACACACACTCTTGCCCGCCCGTAGCCTATTTGCTGGGGCAGCAGAGTGAGAAACAGAAGGCTTCCCTTGGTGCTGCACAAGCGCTGTTCAATAGTAGCCAAAACATTGGTGTGTAATCAACAATGTTTAAGTCACAAATCCAAAACACAGCACTCTATGGGCTGCTGTGAAGAAAGTTAACTCCATTCCGACTAGACTCACTACAGTTTCTTAGCTGTCAATTGTTTCTGAAATATTTTAGTGTGATTAAAAATCTCCCTAAAAATCTCTTTCTCTGTCTTAGCCCTTTCTCCCTCAGCCTTATGTAAAAGTTTTTTAATAGGTCAATACTGGTCCTTATCGTTGTAATTGTAGGGTTCTTCACGTTTGTATGTGTGTGGGTGTTGGTTTGGGCTTTTTTTTTTTTTTTTTTTTTTTTGCGGGTGGGGAAAGAGTGCAAAATTCTTTTTCATATTTATAAAGTTAGCTCTAGCTTAAATGACTATTTTTCCTAATCTTGTGTCCACAGAGTAATTCATAATAAGAATCCTTTCTCTTATTTGTCAGTTTTCATACATAGACCCCAAACTAATTTTAGTACTATAACTGAAGATGCCTAAAATAAGTGCTGCAGTCATGTCAACTTAATACTTATCAAGGTTGCATGTTTAGCCTGCCATTTAATTTCCAAGAAGCACAATCATTGTCCACTAGTTAGAGCACATCTTCTCTAGGTAACAGATCTCAGTCCTGAAATTTATTGTAAGAATCTTTCCTCTTTTCTTCTGGAAAAATCTTTTTGTTTGTTTGCTTTGTCATATAATCTTTTCTACCTAAAATCCAAGGTGTTAAAAATTCTCAGGAAAAATTCTGAAAACACTCAGTTTTCAGTTGGTAAATTTTGTTTAATATTTGTGTAGAAACTTTTGCTCCAATACGATCAACTTAAACATTTAATAACAAATATGCATATCAATAAGTTTTTTGTTGAGAGTACCTTTTAAAAATTACATTCTAAATTCTTGAAATGAACCAAAAGAGAGTTATAATTTTATTTTATTTCATTTCAGTTTTCTTTAAATCACCATTTCAGTTGTGGCACTTTTAGCAAAAATAAATTGGTGTTAAAACATATAATTGATCTAAATTTTCTTATAGGCCACATATGCCTACCAGTTTGGAGGATGTGACTTCTCTAATTATAAAATATTAGGGGAAAATATTGAGTTGAATTGGACAACCCATGAGAAGTGAGGCTGCAGCAGCTCTCTGCCATCAGATCCAATTAGTAACAAGGTTAAAAATGAATGCCCAGTAGGCACATACACATACAGCACGCATATACACCGCATATGTTTGTATACGCACAGCCAGCCATACCCATCACAGACAGACACACAGGGCACTCACATGAACACAGCACCAATGGCCTCATCCTGCTCCCCTCTTTGGCATGTTTATATATACATATATATACATATCCATATGTGTGTATATATATATGGAAAATGTGGGTCCCTTCAGCACCAGGACCCAGATACTCAGTTTTCTCAGTGGTTGCCCCTGGAGCCCAGTCTTTCCAGCACCTGGCACCTGAATATACAAACCCCCGCAGCTGCATTTCCACTCCAATCGCTGGTACAGACCCTCTAACTCATACACACATAGGCATACACACACGTACACACACACACAGAGCTGAATGGAACTTACTTGGTCTCCAGTAGCTGACACACACACACCCCCCATCCCCACCCCCCATCATTAAGTCACTTTTAGAGACACCAGAAACACTGGACTTCAGGAGACCAGACTTTGGCCTCTTCATGGATCTGCTTGAAAGGGTCCCATGGAATAAGGCCCTGGAGGGAAGGAGGCCCAAGGAAGTTTGATATTCAAGGATCACCTCCTCCAAGCTCAAAAGCAGTCCATCCCAACAGGCAGAAAGTCAAGAAAAAATGCCAGGAGGTCTGTATGGATGAACGAGGAGCTTCTAACCAAGTGGAAACACAAAAAGGAAGCATACAGAAGATGGAAATGGGCAGATAACCTGGGAGAAATACAGAGACAATGACCAAGCATACAGGGATGAAGAAAGCTGAAGTCCAGCTGGAATTGCTTTTGGCAAGGGATGTCAAAACCAAGAAGGGCTTCTACAAGTACATAAGTGACAAGAAGAAGGCTAATGAAAATGTAGACCTGCTGCTGAGTGAGGCTGGGGACTTGATGATACAGGACATGGAGAAGGCTGAAGTACTGAATGCATTCTTTGCTTTAGTCTTTACTAGCAAGACTGGCCTTCAGGAATCCCAGGGACCAAGGGGAAAGGCTGGAGCAAGGAAGATGTACCCTTGGTGGAAGAGGATCAGGTAAGAGAGTATTTAAGCAAACAGGATAGGCATAAGTCCATGGTCCCTAATGGGATGTACCCACAGGCGCTGAGGGAACTGGCTGATGTCATTACAGGGTCACTCTCAACAATCTTTGAAGGACTGGAGGAAAGCATATGCCACTCCTATCTTCAAGAAAGGCAAAAAGGAGGACCCAAGGACCTCCAGGTCAATCAGCTTCACTTCAGTCCCTGGGAAAGTGGTGGAGCAGCTAATTCAGGCACATGAACAACAAGAAAATCATCAAGAGTAGTCAGCATGGCTTCACCAAGAGGTTGTCATGCTTCATCAATTTGATAAACTTCTACAATGAAGTGATTGGGGAAAGCAGTAGATATTGTCTACCTGGATTTAGTGAGGTCTTTGAAACTGTCTCCCATAACATAGTCATAGAGAAACTGTTGAAGTATGGGCCGGCTGAGCAGACAGTAAGGTGGATTGAATCTCATCAGTGTATATAAATACCTGAAGGAAGGGTGCAAAGAGGACAGAGCTGGGCTCTTTTCAGTGGCTCACAGTGACAGGACAAGAGGCAATGGACATAAACTGAAGCACAGGACTTTCCTTCTGAACATCAGGAAACACTTTTTCACTGTGAAGTTGACTGAGCACCAGCACAGGTTGCCCAGGGAGGTTGTGGTCTCTCCATTCTTGGAGATATTAAAAAGCTGTCTGGACATGGTCCTGGGCAACTGGCTCCAGATGGCCTTGCTTGGTCACAGATGGCCTCCAAAGGTGCCTTCCAACCTCAGCCGTTCTGTGATTCTGTGAAAGGAATTTATAAGAAGAAAGGGCGTGTAGTGATAGGACGAGGGGTATTAGCTTTAACCTGAAGGAGGGTAGATTTAGATTAGATATTAAGAAGAAACTCTTTACTGTGAGGGTGATGAGACACTGGCAGAGGCTGCTTAGAGAAGCTGTGGATGCCCCCTCCCTGGAAGTGTTCAAGGCCAGGTTGGATGGGGCTTTGAGCAACCTGATCTAGTGGAGGGTGTCCCTGCCCATGGCAGGGGTTTGTAACTAGATGATCTTTAAGATCCCTTCCAACCCAAACCATTCTGTGATTCTATGATCCTGTGGTGGTGCAACCCCCCCATCTTGAGCTGCTCAGTACTTGGTGCAATTTGTCCCCCCTTTTCTGGGCCACCTGTCTAGGCAGCAGACCAGAACACTAAGGCACCTCCTTAATGTTCCTGGTTCTTGTTTTGCTTGGGAATGGTAGCTGCCTGGTACATCTGTACTTGGATTGTGATGCTCTTGGTCCCCTATTGTTTGGGAACAATAATGACAATCACCTCCAGACAGCCTGGTACACCTGTACCTGGGCTGTGGTCCAGAAGGGGGTGATGTCAGAAAAGTTCTGAGTCTGCACAGCTGGTGGAAAGTATCAGAATATTTTGCCATCCGAACTGGGCCAAAGTAGATAAGTACCTGACAAAAGTCAATTATCTCAGATCCTATAAACAGTGATTCTAAGTGAGACCCTTTGGGCTCTCCTGGATCACAGCAGGCTGTGACCAGCATCTCCCCTGAGCTGGGATGTCTCTCAGACACAAATTCCTCAAAGATTGTCTGCTGACAGAAAGCCAGGGTGAAGTCAGCCTCCTCGAGTCTCAACTATTGCCCATTGAGGAATGCCAATGCATTGTGAGTATTTACTCCAAACTTGAAGAAGGAAATTTTAACTATAAGCTAGCTTCCTTCATTCACCTCCCTACCTATATACATGTTTAAATATACATATATGTCTTTATGAGTGTGGGTGGCATATATCCCTGGGCCCAAATATTTCTGTCTATGTGTACCTGTATGTCTCATGTTTTATGTTTTTATATATATATGTGTACATATCTATAAACTTTGATTTAAGATTCCTTATAGTAAGTTAGTGTGAATCTTGTCATCTTCGAATCTGTAATTAAGTCGCTGTTTAGATCATAATGTTTTACTATATTACTTGTAAATCTTTTAAATTAGTAAATCATTGAGTGTTGCTAAAATTTACCTTATATTATTAATAAATTTTGAATTGACTAAATCATAACCATGTCAAACACCTTAATCCGTGACAAATTGGTGTAGTTGGCAGGATCCACGCATCCACAATAGACTCTATAAAGGAAAGACTGTGCTGATTGAGTGCATAGCCAGATAAGCATACTGACAAGCAAACTCTTTACATGTGACCAGCCATTTTTATCCCTTTATACTCCCACTGTACTGCTCTTGTTCCTCCAGAAATCACCTAAATCCCTTCCTTTTCCTGGGTTTGTTTTCTCTCCTAAATATCCCATAATAGATCTCATGCAATCCCCAAATGCTCTTCTCCTGTACCCCATAATGGGTTCCATATCCCTAGGCAGCAATCCCACTCAATCCAAAAGGTGCTACAGAAGTAATTCATCTTGATCTGTTTCACAATTGGATAATGGGGTTAAGGCTCTCCTTGGACATCACTGGGAGGGGTCTGGATAGGGTGTCCCTTCCTCTGAGTCCTCGATATGGATTTTCCACCTTCCTTTTTGCCCCTGTGCTTTTCTGGGTTTGTGGAGTTGGGCCTTAGATGGGCTGATAGCCTCTGTGATGAGCCTGCAAGCAGCCACAGCTACCTCATCTCTCATTGTCTCTTTGTGTTCTTTTGTGGATTAGCTGCTTCTCACGTCACCCCACCAGTGAGTAGGCTGGGGGTGCACAAGAAGTTGAGAGGGGCCACATCCAGGACAGCTGACCCCAACTGACTAAAGGGTTATTTCATAGCATATGACATCATGCTTAGTGTATAAAGCTGGAGGGAAGAGGAAGGAAGAGTGAGATGTTTGGAGTTATGGCATTTGTCTTCTGAAGTAACTGTTACGCGTGACGGAGCCCTGCTTTCCTGGAGATGGCTGAACACCCGCCTGCCCATGGGAAGTGGGGAATGAATTCCCTGTTTTGCTTGCACATGCAGCTTTTGCTTTACTGATTACACTGTCTTTATCTCAACCCATGAGTTTTCTCACTTTTATCCTTATGATTCTCTCCTCCACCCCACTGTGGGGGGAGTGAGCAAGCAGCTGTGTGGTGCTTAGTTGCCATCTGGGGTTAAACAACAGTCACATAACCCAACATAAAATATCTTACTTGATTACATTTTGAGGAATAAAGATCCACAATTTTCCATAGAATTTCAAAGGCATTCAGTTAGATACACAAATTCTTTGCAGACAGGGTGACTGCGCACGTCCAATTTTCAGAAAGATACATGGCAGCTTAAATTTGAATTAAGAACAAAACTGTGTATTGCTGGAGAAATTTATATCAGTGCTTAAATGCTGCTGAATCTGAAAAGTTAACAGGACTTTCACTTGCTGCGATAAATCAGCATTGCTATGTGGTTTGTTTTTTTTAAATGCTGCTTCTAGAAATGATCATGACAGATACATTAAAAAGCAATTTAAAAAAAAAAGGAGAAAGAAGGATCATTGGTAAAAAGAGAATATAAGAAAATTGAAAAAACCCCAATTAAAAAACAATTGAAAAAACAATAAAATGGAAAATAGTGGTGAAAATGGAAATGGAACATGTCTCATGGCTATCCAGACAGAGGAACGGGTCTCATGGCTACCCGGACAGAGGTAACATTGCTGGTTATTGCAGCTCTATGGACTCACTTCCCAAAGGCAGCATTCTCCTGTTTGCTCTTCTTAGGGGAGGGCTTCAATCATAGCTCACTAAGTACCATACTGTGAGAGTTTCCTTTAAAGAAACAAGACTGAAATAATTCAAGAGCAAGTTCCTTAAAACTGCACAATATTTATTGATTCTTTCACTTATTTGGATAAAATACAAACTAAAAGAGGTTCTACTTGTATAACACCTAACCTAGTATTCATATTTCTGCTGATAACCAAGATCCGTGAGACCTCTGTTCCCCTCTGTGAGTTGAGACACATAACATATTTTCTGTAGGCTGCTGGGGTTCATCTCAGTCTAACTTCAAGTCCAGATTTACTTTCCCTACATACTAGTTTCTAGCAGTTATTTCTAGCAGTTACAAGAAGTAGAAATGCCAGAATGTTCTTTCAATGGGAAATTTTGCTTGTTTTTAACTATTGACTATTTTGTCTTAAACCAGAAAAAAAACCCTTAAAGATCCCTTTTAAGTTTGTGCTTCATTTTCATGGGAAGGGAATTTTTAACAGATACTGACATCATGTCTTGTAATTTTTCCTTCACTAATTTGTGGCCACATCCTTCCATATTTTGTGGGGGAAAAAATAAAAATCAGATGAACAGCAATAGATCTCTACTAATAAATAAAATTAAAAGGGACAGTAGTGCTAATGATTGATCTATGAAAGCAGGCCAGCTATTTCAGATTATTAACAGCTCAAATGTCACTTTCTGATTGGACCTGTGTACCAAAGAGTAGTTCATGTCTAAAACATTGGTAATTAATACATTCTCATTGTCACATGAATAGAGAGCAACGAATTCTCAAAAAAATAAGTTGCAGACCAGAATAAAAAAAAAACAAACCAAACAAAAATGTCAATATTGTTAAAATAAGTTTTCATCTGCAAAATGAACTGTTATTTTTATCAATATAAAAAGCCTATTCTAAATTTCACTGAAGCCAATAGAAAAACTTACACTGATTTCAATAAGCTTTAAAATTATTATAATCTTCTTATAAAGATTGTTAACAGTACTAGAAATTTGTGACAACTAAAAATTAACTTAGCATTGTAAAAATGAAAATATCTAATATATCATCTGACAACAATAGATGAGAATTTTTCCCATTCTGGCTTACTTTATTTGTTCTATTCAGAGACATCACTATAAAGACAGGAACAGATGAAAATTGTAACGTGTCCTGGGCAAGTCACTAAATAAACATTGGTCTTTATCTTAAAGTTGAGATGTGAGAGCTGGCTTTTTCACTTTTTTCCCACTCTGATTGAAAAGAGTCATTATTCTGCTCTTGTTTTTCTTGAAAACAATGAATCAGACTGCACTATTTGACCTCACTGATGTTGAGACTATCATTATATTGGCCTAACTTCTTATTGATGACGGGAATCAAAATAGGGAAATCTAACCTGAACCACAAGGCAAAGTCAAAAACTGGATCAACAGGAAGAAACGTGTTACAGTTCCACAGCTATTGATACACAAAGGTAACGTAAACGATTTGCTAAAATTTTATATATTTATAACAGAATTACATATTCTGCTATAGACGAAAAAAAAATAAATTACTCTGTAGTTAAGTCTACAAAATGTCTGTATTTCAGGCAAAAGAAGAGTGGCCATAAATGAACTGCTAACCCCTAACTGCAAGCTAACCCCATGATCACTTGGTGTCTCCATGGTTATTCGCTCCTTTAGGAGGTATCATGACCTATAAAAGGTACTCGACCTGCGATGCAACAATGGGTTTTGCAGGAGTCCCTAATACACAAGGACATAGAGGTTTTATTTCCTAAGTTTCATTATTACAGATTACTACAAATTACTATTAGTAAAGCAAGTATACTTATGATCAATAAAAAAGCCAAGTACATGTATTTCAATTGTATCTGCAGTCAGTAGTAGCAGCAATCAATAGTAGCAGCAAGTATATATTTCAGTATTACAAATTACTACAAGATAACCATCAGTAAATCAGCAAATATGATTAACTACTTATATACATGCCTATATACATAAAAATACATATTATTCAAAGTAATACAGGTATAGTGCTAATCAAACCGCTCCAGGAAGTGAGGCCTCAAAATGGCTGCCTGGAGTGGGACGAATCAATGACGGGAAAGTCTCACTTCGAAGATGATCTGCATCATGGAGTCTGGAGTGAGCCATGTGTCCCTGATGAGGGTCCAATCTGTCTAGGAGATCTCATAGAAAAGTTGGCGCAGGGGGAGTTCTTGGAGAGAGAGAGGCTTCATTTTCTGTAGAAAGCAAGTCATTTTTCTATCACAGAGACATAAAGGTGTGTAGGACTACCACCGGAGCAGCCAATAGTTGTTGCTAATGTATATTTTTCACTTGGAACAGGCAATAGATTATGTTCTCCATTCCCTCAGACCAATTTTTATCTTTCTAGACTGTTTTTCTGTTCTTTCAGCTAGAACAGCCAATAGCAGCTGTTGATTCCCACTTTCTCAGGATGTTTTCCCACTTTTTGAGACTATTTTTCACCTTTCTAGATAAGTTGCTGTTGCAGTTCCTTGTATTTCCTCTTAATGATGGTATCTTGAGATGTCTCTAGTGTTTAGGCACCCAGCTGCACTTCAAAGATGCCAGCTGTGCTTCTTAAGGATGCTTCTAGTTCACAGGACATGTTCCCAGGCTAGCAGGTCACTAGCAGTTCCCAGGCTGGCAGGCATCTTCTCCTGTCAGTGTTTTAGCAGACATTTTCTGTCAGTGTTTTTCCCATTATAACCAGGTTGTCTTTATGGCTACTCCCATCAGGAAGACCATTCAATTGTATTAGGGACAGAATTACGCCTAAGGTGACAACCAGTCAGAAAAGTGGTCATAAATGGATGCCCAGGGAAAACTCTGATCTTTGAGATCTTTGATCTTTGAGGCCATACTTCAGCACCGACAAGGCTTGGAATTCCCCAGCACAGCTACCTGTAATGTGAAGGATTTGGTTTTTTTCTTTCATCACCTGGGTCCTACTACCTTCAATTTAACAATCCTTTCTCGTGTACTTGTAGAAATAGTGATTTAATCCCTATCTATTCTTTTCCTGCCATGTGTGATTTTATAAACCTCTGTCATAATCGTCCTTACTTGTCTTTTTTCCAGACTGAAGACAACTTTATGGTAAGAATATTACACAATTGTTTCTTAAATGGAAGTGGTTTCAGACCTTTGACTATCATAATTACATTTCTCTGAATTTCTTCCAGTTGTCCTATACAGTTTTTGATATGCAGAGTCAGAACTGCAGGCCATATTCAAGATATGAATAAACCAAGTATATCCTAAACTGCATCATAATATTGCCCATTTTTGCAGTATTCCTTTCATAATAATTTTGAAGATTTACTTTCTTTTTTGATGACTATTGCATACTGCGATGACAGTTTCATACCACTAAGATTTCAAATCTCAACAATAACAGTTACTTCAGAGCCCATCATATTATTTTTGAAGTTAAGATTTTTTGAAAATATGTCACTTTACATTTGTCTAGATACAATTCTATCCCTCAACCACTCAGTCCTTAGTCTTTCTGCAGTTGTTCAAAATCAGCTCTCATCCTTACTTGTCTTCAGCAATCTTTTCACTTCATGTTTCATGTCATTTACATGTTGAATGATACATATTGGAGCCCGCTTTGCTGCAGAACTTGACTTGTAACGTCCTTCCACTGCAAAACCTGATCATTTACTGAAATCCTTCTTGTTTTAACAAACCATTTAAGCAGCCAGTTAGCATCATTCTTATGCCTTGGCTGCCTTCTTAAAAGACTTTGGTGAGGAACATTGCCAAAATCTGCTTGTAAACCAAGTACAACTATATTAACCAGATTATTCTTATTCACATACCTGGCGTCCCATTCTAGAAAGAACGAGACTTGAAAGGAAGGACTTCCCTTTTTAAAAGCCACGTTCCTTTCCCCAACCGTATTTTATTTATACAGTCATCTAGCGATTTGTTTTCTTTATATTGTAGCACAAATAAATGACACCAATCCACAAGTCAGTGATACATAGTTATCTCAGTTTTGCATAAATACAGCCATTTTCACCATATATGTCACTATATGTGTGAGGCTCTGATAACAAGTGAATGTTGCAAACACCCGTCTTGACATGGACAGGGATGGGCTGATGATGACCAGGGAGTGTTGAACAAGAACGGAGCCTGCGGAGGCAGGATAACATCTTGTGAGCCCACTCCTCTATTCCTGAAACACGTAAACAAAGACCATCTGTGCCCTGTGCGCCATGTGCCTGTGACAAATCACCACTCACCTGGTCAGCCCTGAAGTGGGGGGGCAGTGAGTCCCCAGGACCCCCAGAAGCCACCGACTCATTTCTAGAACATTTCTGAACATTCCTGAGCACATACTGCGCCTGCTCAGTGATGACAGACCCCCGCCTATGGGGCGGGCACATCAGGTTATAAAAAGTGGAAACACAAGTTTTCGGCGCGTGCCCACCACCTGAAGACTACAACTACGAGCAGAGAACATCTCTGGATCCAAGGGTGGTGATATCTTTTCTCTCTCTCTCTCTCTCTTTTCTTTCTCTCTTTCTTTTCCTCTCTATCACTCTCTTTCTCTCTGTGTTGGGTTTTGTGTGGCAAGGTTTTGGTAGCGGGAGGGGCTACAGAGGTGGCTTCTGTGAGAAGCTGCTAGAAGCTCCCCCTGTGTCTGATAGAGCCAATGCCAGCCGGCTCCAAGATGGATCCGCCCCTGGCCAAGGCCAAGCCAATCAGCGCCTCTGTGATAACATATTTAAGAAGGAACACGAAAGAGTTAAAAAAAAGCTTTTGCAGCTGGAGAGAGGAGTGAGAAGATGTAAGAAACTCTGCAGACACCAAGGTCAGTGCAGATGGAGGGGGAGGAGGCGCTCCAGACACCAGAGCAAAGATCCCCCTGCAGCCCATGGTGAAGGCCATGGTGAAGCAGGCTGTCCCCCTGCAGCCCATGGAGGAAGGATGAGGGGGTGTAGAGATTCCACCTGCAGCCCGTGGAGGACCCCACGCCAGAGCAGGTGGAGGCACCTGAAGGAGGCTGTGGCCCGTGGGAAGCCCACGCTGGAGCAAGTCCGGGCCGGACCGGTAGACCCGTGCAGAGGGGAGCCCGTGCCAGGGCAGGTTTGCTGGCAGGACTTGTGACCCTGTGGGAGAGACCCCACGCTGGAGCAGTTTGCTCCTGAAGGTCTGCACCCCGTGGGAGAGACCACGCTGGAGCAGTTCGTGAAGGACTGTAGCCCGTGGGAGAGACTCCGTGTTGGAGCAGGGGAACGTTGAGAGGAGTCCTCCCCCTGAGGACAAAGAAGCGGCAGAAACACCGTGAGATGAACTGACCGTAACCCCCATTCCCTGCTCCCTGTGCCGCTGAGGGGGGAGGAGGTTGAACCTGGAGTGAAGTTGAGCCCGGGAAGATGGGAGGGGTGGGGGGAGGTGTTTTAAGACTTGATTGTATTTTCTCATTGCTCTACTCTGTTTTGCCTAGTAATAAATTAGATGAATCTCCTCTCTACATTCAGTCTGTTTTGCTCGTGACGGTAATTAGTGAGTGATCTCTCCCTGTCCTTATCTCGACCCAAGCCTTTTGTTATACTTCTCCTTCCCATCCCGCTGGGGGAGGGGTGAGTGAGCGGCTGCGTGGCACCCAGCTACCGGCTGGGCCTAAACCACGACAGTCTCTAACTTAATTTTCGGCACATTAGGGTAATATTGTCACACGTTTTGCTAAACGCTTACCTTTCATATTTCTGCTAAATTTTGAGCATTGTTATGACCTTTGCCAAGCCTCTATCTTTTGTAGTTCCACTGAGTTTTAAGTAAATTTATGATTGGTTTGAACCTCTAAAGTAATTGTTGTTACTTCGGATTACCACACAGAGAATTAAAAAGTTAACCTCGCCCTCACCCCCTGAGTGGGATAGGACAACATGTTCTCAAAAAACCCTCAAAACCAAACACCTCCCCCCTCAAAAAAAAAACCAACCCAACCTAAAAAACCCCCCAACCCCCCAAAAAAAACCACAAATCAAACCCAATATTATTAATGTTGATCTAGAAACAAAACTTAAACAAGTTGATTTGTTATGTCCGTACAGAGATAGGATGTAACTTGTTTGTCTATACAAGGACACACACTTATTTTGGAGAGTGCTCACTCTTCATTGTAAAGGTTACTGAACATCTCTGACAACTTTAAGTGCTAGTATATCAGGTACCAGTTATCTGAGGAAAGGATGTTTACTTTCACGACAGCCTTTGCCTCAATATATTCTACTCTTAAAGTCCTGTCTTGACTTTGCTTCAATGAACTTTGGTTCTCAAAGACTTGAGGTGTGGCAAAACTGTATCTTGCACACAAATGCACATGAAGACCATGCTGATGTGATACACAGTTTTGATTTTAGGTGTTTAGGTGCTATATTGCTGAAATCTAATATCCTTACAGTGATAACAAACAAAAAACCATATTAACTCATGAAGACTTATATTTACTTAGGCATTTAAATGCACAACAAGAAAACAAAAGAAAAAATCACCAAACTAAAATAAAGTCATTAATGTATTTGTTTTCACAACATTCCAGTGTGGTAAAAATTTCTATTATATATTGAGAGACAAAAGAATGAAAACTACAGCATGGTACATGCAAAATTAAGTCAAACTTATGTCAGACTCTTTCACCATACAAAAAGTTTGCAAAGATTTTTTTCATGGCCAGTTGCTAGCTACCTTGGTCAGCTTTACTGTTGGATTTGTATTTGCCATCACTTATTTTCTCTGTTTTACTTTTTTTTTTTCCCCCCAGGTGTGGCTGGAAAGTACACATCAATGTGTGAGGTTATGGTCATCATTATAGCGTATGATCAGATATGTCCGTGCCATTTTCAGTTAGATCATTTGGTCTTGGAGTCCCTAGTAGAAACATCTTACCTTGGATCATGGTCAGACGGAGTCTGTCCTCACACAGCATGCAGCCTAAGTCATAGATATCCTACAGATTTTATCAAGCTCTAAAACACGATACAGACACTGCTTCAGTGTCTTTGCTTTGGCAATGACTTAAGCAATGGCAAAGCAAAATCATAAACCATATATGATTTTGCATTTTTTATTAGTACTTCTATTATTATGTAATTCTTTCTGCAAGAATTTCTTGTCCTCCATAGTACTGATTATGTCTAGCAATTTTCTATCATCGCCTAACCTCAAATCTCACTTACCTAGTTTATACTCGTAGGACACTGATTAATAGTTGAGCAGCATTGCCTGAATAACAGTGAACCACAGTGATCACAATTAAACGTTGGAGATGTCTACATTTGACAATATCTCCTGTTGTAATGTAAAACAATGAAGCCTCGCTTGAATCACCTAAGTCAAAAATCAACATCTTCATTTCTGAATCATGATTATGCTCACAGATAGGAAACATCAAACTTTGTTGGGATAATATTTAATCCTACCTTTTCAGTGTTTATCTGTGGTACTTTAACAAAAAGAATACATCTTCATAGAAAATGTAGTTCTGTACTAGGCAGTATTTTGCAATTGTGAGCATTTTACAATTCACTTAATTAGTGCTCAGTTTTTACTACATTCTGACTAAATTTGTACCCTAGTGTTCTTGTGTTCAGTGACCTTACCTTCACAGTGTGTGTTGACAGGCTGCCTGTATTCTTCATGGTACACATATTTTGACAACCCTGGTGATATTAATTGGTCTCTCAGGAGCTTTCTATAATAAATCTTTCTCACTGACAGTCAGAAGTACGTATGAACTCTCTGCCTTCCTTATCTTCATTGTTCAGCAGAGCCATACAAAAGAGAAGGATGTGAGGTAAGATGGCAAATGTGGTATCATTTTTTCCTCCTTTACACTTCACTATTCAGAATGTAAGAAAACCACAGTCATGATCAGAGAGGGTTGTATGACCTCTACAGGTCCCTTGCAAACTCTGGAAAAGAACCAAAAGTTCTCTGAGAACACATAAAGTTCCTTCAAAACACAACCAGACACACTACATAGTGTGGGTCCAGTACCAAAGGCAATTTGTCATATTCCATGCTTAGAGGTGGGAATTAGCACTTCTGAGATCATCAATTTCTTTGAAACCACTTGAAGAAAGTGTTTGTTGGGGGGGGGGGGGAGGAGGGAAGGGGCCAGGGGGATATGTTGACATCTTGGTATAGGCTAATACTTGCATAGGGAATTAAATCTCACTTAAAGGATAGCAAGTAGCCATCTGGTGGTGATGGGAATCTCTTTTGCAAGGATCCTTGCAGTGACATCTTCAGCTGTATCGACGATTATTTGAATCACTGTTTTGCTTGAATCACTGTTTTTGTTTAGTTTTCATAATCCATCCAGCCATGGTCATACATGTCCATCACCGCACTTGCGTAATTCATTGGTATTGGTGCAACTTAACTACATGTGAAACATCTCTGAAATATCTTAACTACATGCAAAAGACTCTTATGTGAACTTTTCTGCAGGAAAAGCTTCTATTGACCATTTACAAATGTCTTATCTATGCATAAACTAATAGGTCCTTGTCTTGCAGCAAGGACACTTTGGGACAAGTTGCCCAAGATGTTAAGCAACACATTAAGAAATATCAAGTGTACTAGACATATTAAGAGTTACTTTGGAGGAAATTTCTAGAACCATTCCAGATTCCTACCTGTAATAATCTGTCAAATACTTAATTATGAAGGTCCCATCAGTCACCCAGTTTCATTCCGTTGTCTCGAGCCAGTCCATTAGCTCATCTTTGCAGATTACTGGTTGGAAATTCCTAGGCCATCCAAGGAATCAATGATGTAAAAGCACTGGGACTGTATACAGACTACAGCCCAATTGTAACTAAAGAACGAACTTGATTTTCATACTGGTAACTCATAACTCAAGTGTCATAGCTCTTTCCACAAATAAGAACGTTCATAAAATTAAACTTCAATAATTTTAAAATTACAAAAAGCACTTGCATTTTATTAATTCATATATAACTACCTCCTATTTAATATTTTTATGCTGATAAAATATTCATTGGCAGATTTGGATACAAAGGTTATTTTCAAAGTTTAGAGTGAAGTATGTTTTTCTTTATGGATAGTTTGTGAACAATTTGCTGTGAATATTATTGCTGGGCTGAAAGTGTCATGCTTATTGAAACTATGATCATATCTTGTTTCTTGTTCTAGATTATATAAAGTTGATAAAACACTTATAAAATTTTTACTCTATTTTCAAAAAGTGAAATTTCAAAGCATTCTTTTTAAAAGTGCAAATATTGCAAGCATAGAATCTGACATTCACTTTTGGCAAATATCATGACCTCAAGCTTCCACCTAGTTTTGGCTGCAGTAACTTGCTCTTTCTGAAGGACCACACAAGTTTGTGCAAGGAGATCACTTACACAGTGAAATCATTGCCAATCTATTATAAAATATGCAAAAGTATAAAAATAAAATGCTTCTGTTTTTCCCTTCAGAATCTTAAAAATCTTTTGGATTAGGAAAAGCAACTACTTTATGAGTACTGGCTGCGAATGAGTTGTCAGTGTTTAACCAAGTTCACAGAACATTACTTTATGCTTACTGATATATAAGGATATTATTCATTACTACTTTAGTGCATAATTAAGTCTTGAATATATTATTATGTATAATAATAGAATTCATAATGCAGGAATTATTAAAAAAGAGCAATTTAAAAAGAATAGACTATAATGATGGAAATTTTATGGTCCATCTTATCAAAGCTTACTTAAAACAGTTATAATTATATATCACTGATCAAACATGTAATAATTATGAACTAATAATGCTCCATATCCTATAATCTTCTGGCACACTATAAGGGCTATGTATGTACAGTAAACCTTTTCGGAAAATCCTCAGAGCATTTTCAAACTTCTCAGGAGGTCCCAGTAATGCTGCAATGGTTCAATTCTCTCTTAAAGAAAAAGAAAGAATCAGATGTTACAGGTAACTAATTTTGATTCCTAAAATGCAAAGACTTAGACCTCTCTCTTTTTTTATTTTTATATAATCAGTCCCAATGAAAGGAATAGGTTCATGTGTGCTTACACCTATACACATGTTGATAAATTTTCAGATTCAGAGTATAAATCTGTTCTTGAAAAGACTCTTCTAACTTGCAAGCCTTTAACCTAAACAAGCAAAAGTTTAATAACTGTTATTCCATATTCAGATCTTCTTCAAGCAAATGCCAACTAGAACACTTTATTCTTATAGGAATTTTGGAGGTTTAACCTTTTTTTTTTTTTTTTTTTAAGTACCAACACTAATTTAAAATAGGCAGAAAAGGGAGTACTGTTTTTCCTGTTAGTATTCATATCTGATTATCTTTCAGCACAATATGGGATGATCTAGGTTCTAGTTATATTTTCTGAGTGATTTTTTTATCACCCATATTTCATTTGAAGAGATTATGTTTTCTTTCCACAGATTTACCTAAAAAGTCTTATTTTGTTCATGTTAGTCTTAAGAAACAGGAAACTGAGACAGAAGAGTAGGCATTAAATGCCCCATTTGAACTCTATTCTTTCAAGTCAGCAATATTTACTTGTACTTTCTGAAAGATTTCAGGTGAAAATAGTGCCATGTAGAAAAAGTTTAAGGCATATATGCAGCTTCTTTGGTGTAGTTTGACTGTCACTATACATGAGGGCAATGAGAGTTTATTGTGAATCTTAAGATGTGTTAGTTTTTCCTGATACTTCCCAAAAGCTCTATCACTGCTCCCTGAAGATGCAGTAACTTTTTTTTTTTTTTTTTTTGAGATTTCGTGGAACATTTACTATGCCTTCTGCTTAAGCAAGAAGACCATGTAGCTTTAGGCTGTGGTCTTTTCAGTTTCCATGACCTAATCAATATCAGCTTTGCCCATGTCAAGATTTTATTCTTACATTTGTTCCTAGTAAGTATAGTTAAACATGTACTCAGGAGGATTATGAAACATCTGTCCTGCTCCACCTTAACTTCAGCAAGTTTGTGAATTCTTACATCACTCAGTGGGGCTGAGGACACATAGATTCACCACTCTTACCATCTGTAAAGATCAGAGCTACATTCCTTTCCAATATCAGGATTTGCAGTTGTTTCACTTGCTCAATTTTTATCTGCAATATAATGTTCTAATCTCTTCTGCTATACCTCTCTGTTGATACATTCACAACAAAGCTAGCATAGCCAGCAACTGGGACATTCATGTAAGTAGAATCTAGTGGCATGAGATTCCTGTCTGGTTTCTAAATGAACACCATAAGGTGTCTTTTTACAAAGACTGAGTTGGGGAAGGGAAGCTTAAACCCCAATTTCTATCTGACAATTTTATGTTTAGGAACAGATTTTGGGATAACAGCATAAATTAGTAGTTTTTATGGCAGTAAAAAAATTAATGACTGTCACAAGACTAGGGGTAGTATCTTCTGATTCTAAAAAAAATAAAAATAATTTAAAAAACCTGTTAACACTCCAGCTATGTGGACATAAATATAATAACTATTTTGAAAATTAACTTTTGTGAATACTACCCTAATTTCTTAATGGCACAGAATATCATAGGAAGCAATGCTAATGTGTTAGGACTAACATCTAAGACTTCCCATGTCGCTAGTGGGAAGAGTGACACTGGACATACTTTCTAGGAGTGTCCATGTGTTTGTGAAAGAACAGCCGTATGCTGGGAACACAGTAAGAAAGTTAGTGTGATGGGCAACTATGTGTCTTTTCATTAAAAAAAAGAAAAAAAAAAAGCAGTTTAGCTACATAATGCTGTATTTTAATAAGGTGTCCTCTGTATTTATAGTAATTACCACAGTTGCAAACATATAAATAGCAGAAATATTTTCTCCTGAAATTTCATTTCCACATTTCTAAAGTGACTATCAATAAAATATGCTGTATGAGAAATCTAGGTTCTATCAAATTTTATCATTTACTTCAATAACATTTGAATTATACCATATAGAAAGGTATTTTCAAAGGAATAGAATTCTTATCCCCCCCCCCCCCCTTTTTTCTGTCCCAATTTGTGATATTGCTTTACATACTTAAATGTTTGATGTATTCCACCAGATGGTTGGATGTATTGCAGTCAGGAGTACAGGGGTTTGCTTTTTATCTATCTGTTTTTTAAACTTCAAACATCTGCACTATAGCAAAAATGAGGTAGGGTACATCTGAAAAACCACTGTAAACTGCATAACTCAGATATTTTTGTTAGTTGCATTAAAGTCTATTTCAGTTTGGGCGTAGCTTGAATAATTTTTTAGATGTAGAACAAGCATGCTTCTTTCAGGAATTTAAGGCAAATGAAGTTGCCAGTTGGTAAGCTGTTTAAACACAAACAAAATTAGAAATTACCAGTTTCAAATTATCTTCTGTATTCCTGTAACTCAAAGATGGCATTTTAAAATGAGTCTTTGGTAGGAAAAGTACAAAAGCCATCTTGTTAAGAAAAGCACCTACTGCATATGAATGGGGATATTATTCAACATAAAATCACAAGGCCTTCAGCACATGAATTTAATGTGCACGTGCAGCAATCTTTCTGACATTATAAAGCTTCAAAGGATCCATTACTGTCTTGTAGTTTACAATCTGTGCACTAACAGGTTTCGTGATAGACAGAGCTATTACACACTCTATTGTGCCAATGTTATTACTTCAGAGAGAAAGAAATTAAACAAAAGATGTGAAACAGAAAAAAGATATTAACATGTAACAAAGTTGTTTAAAATATTACAATACATTTGGTATAATATTATATAACATAAGAGAGTGTGTCATTTGAATAAAGAATCAAACCAAAACAATTGTTTAGATTCACTTCTTTATTATTGTGATTGAAACCATTGCTGCTGTAAATTAGCTTGAGGGATAGCATTGCTGAAGCACACTCTTGAAAAGCAGAAAAGTGGCTTCTCAAAAAGCATCCTCTTGGAGAATATTTCTGAGGACTAAGGAAGATCTTTCATACCTATTCTGTATCAATTTCTTCTGAGCTATTTCTGAGCCCCACTAGTGACAGAAACATGCTGGACAGGAAATGTACATTTTGATTTTAGTTTTATGTTTTGTTGTGGTTTTACTTAAGCAGACAGCAAAATAAGTAAAGGCACACTTGGTAACAACCTACTTGCTTTAAGGCCTTCATATTCAACTCATGTTGATATCTACAGAGCAACTCATGTAGATAAAGTATAGGACCTACAACCTTGTCTTTTTGTCTTTTTGTTCATCTAACAGTCTAAGCTTCCATGCTGAAGTTAAAGTACCGAATTCTGACTCCATGTAAGAAATCAGAGAATTCAATGGCATAAAAATAGGTGATTAATTAAATCTGAGATTCCCTCAGGAATCCCACCTGACTTCCACCTGCCACAGCAGGATGGGCTTCTCTTCCATGTCCCATGTCATATCTTTCAGGACCATTCAGAGTCCCTTCATGTCCCAGAGCATGAAACAGCAGCAAGCACCTATGTTTCAGCAAGTGTACGTACAAAAGGAAACACTCCTAATGACAGTAGCAATGGAAATTCTTCATAAATGGGGCTAGAAGTTAAAAGGTGCTGTATAAATTGATGATATTCAGTTTGTCAAGGACAAATTTGCAAGTCCAGGTAACTGACTCTGCAGACTAAGTACATTGCTGCTTTTTTTCCTATTCCCAGACTGTGGTACCAAAAGGGTTCTTTTGTTCTGTTTGTTTTTTTTTTTTTCCTTGTTATCATCTCAGAAGTTAGTGTAGTACCTATCTAAAGCAAGTAGGATTCATTCAAAGAGAGTAAATTAACTTGTGCAGTCTACCATGTTTGTCTCTCTCATACAGAGCAATAATCTCCTATAATGAATTATTACAGTACTCTGTAGCACGAAGTACACTTCTAGGGTTCAGTTTCAGTACTTGCAGATCTGGAATAGCTTACACATTTCCAAACTGAGCTACACTGCCCACCCCTTTGGTGTATTTTAAAAGACATACTTACCAAAGGAAGCAAGTCTTTTCATATTTTGATCCTTTAACCACTCTCAAAAGTAAGAAGCTGGCAAAGCATCAAGATTGGCATGATTTTATGAATTTTGCACAGATGTTCATAAAATTAATGTAATCTTTATAATTGCACATATCATTTGGACGTTCACAGAAGGATATTGACTTTAATTACAAAACTCGTCTGAATACTAATGAAGGTGTCTTTATTTCTGTGTGAGTACAATCTATAGCTTTTGGAATATTGGCACTTTTCACAATATGATAAAATTCTGTAATGCTGCACAGTGAGTTTGGGGAAACAATAAAGTATCATTTTTAGGGGGAAAAAAAAAAATATGCAAGAGCATCTTTAAACTGCTTGCTCCTTAACAGCAAGATCTAGTTCAGTCCAGCTCCACGACAATAGATTTTTGGTTGAGTGCCAGCTGGATGACTGACATGAACAGGCCAAGCATGACATTTGTTAATGACATTTGCTTCAAACATATCAGCATACTTAAAGTCTTGTCCCATTTAACTGAAAACAGCATATATTTCCGTGTTTTGTTCTTTAAGAAAGGAGCCCAAATTTTAAGCATTTGGAATAATAAAGTCCCCTGTTATTAGTCTTCCTTCCTTCCTTCCTCCCTCCCTCCTTCCCTCCCTTCTTTCCTCCCTTCCTCCCTTCCTTCCTCCCTTCCTTCCCTCCCTCCCTTTGTCTTTCCTTTCCTCCTTCCCTCTCTCCCTTTCTTTTCCCCTCCCCTCTTTCCTCCTTCCCTTACCTCTTTCCTTCCCTCCTTCCTCCGTCCCTTCTATCCCTCCTGCCTATGTTGCGAAGGTATTTGTGGACAATCATTCATAACGCTAACTGCCTGCCAGTCCATTTCCCTCTCTCAGATTAAGCTGCTGTTATTGCTTTCTTCCTATCTGGTATTGGAGGGTGACAGATTAAGTTTAGAATAATTATGTCCTGTGGAATATACATTGATTTGCTGACAATTTCTTATCATTACCTGAAGCGCAGCTTTTGCAAGCTTACAGTTGCAGAAGTTATTCTAAGATGCTACCTGTTTGCCATGAAGGCATTTGTTGACGGATGGAGAGTAAATGGCACTGGGCAACCAGAAGCTATCAAGACATGACAGCAGTTAAGATGATACCCACTTTCCTCCAATGACTGGTTAGAGGGTATTACAAACACAGCTTACTTTCATCCTGGGAGACCAATGTAATAGATAAATCACTGTGACAACACAACAAAAAACGTGGAGAAGTTAGAAAGTCCAGTGTGGTTGGTAATTATCACAATTTTGCAAAGTCTTTGGTTTTGAAAGTACGAATTTTCACCATATATATTAGATCATGTATAATAATGTATACTGACCATATACCCTAGATAGCGTATAAGAAAAAAAAATGCTTTTATTTCTTCTACTCTCCAAGTTTTTTGTTGTATTATTCTCTTTTCTCTGTCGAGAATATTTTAAGAATTTCACACATGGAGATTGGGAACTTCTCATGATGCTTTAATTATATAAAAACTGCTTTAGTTCCCATTATAATGAGTAGGAGGTATGTTTTAATACTTCAAGGGAGAATTTAACTGCTCACTTCCCTTATCTCTGGCACATTTCTAATTCAAGCACACATTATAAAAGGAAATTCTCTCCCTTGTTTTCACCAAAACTTGAATGTTTTATTTTGTCTTTGTGTTAATGATGATGTCTCATGGCTCGTTTGTTCGCAGTAATAGTTTTACTCTTCATTGGTACAGAATCCAGAAGCATTTAGTTCTGTGGGTTAGTAGAATTTAAACCAGTGACCAAGACAGATCATTGGTGTCAGAATAGTTGCTCAAAAGAGCAGCAAGTGCACATGGGAAGCATGAAACACACTTAAAGGAAACCGCCCCATCTTCATCAGGGCATCACATCAGAACTATTGTCCCTGAAAGATGTCAAACATGCTGGAAGAAGTTCCAGAAGGTATTAAAATATAAACCTGAGAGTGGTTCCAGCTGTTCATTTCCAGACAGTCTTACTGACGAGGGTGGTACATCAAAGTGGAAGTCTCACCAAACAGCCACCAGGAAGTCACGGTCAACAGATTTCCTCTCAGTGTGATTCTATCCATGATCAGCCGCTCCTGAAGAGCACAACTGTCAGGGTAATAAGGCTACTATGGAAGTACAGCCACTGCAGGCATCCTCTGTACTAATATTCACCAGGTGATCTCTGTGGACTGGGAGATGCTATAGGTGACTTCGCACACTCTTGGTGACCTTGGTAGTCTTGGAAAAAGAGTTAGTGATCCAGGAATTTAAAGGAGATAGTAAAACTACATGATCTTTTGTCTGGTTGTGATTGGGGTTTTTTGTTTGTTTGTTTATTGTGCTGGTTTTGGCTGGGATAGAGTTAGTTTTCTTCATAGTAGCTAGTATGAGGTTATGTTTTGGATTTCTGCTGAAAACACATCTATGCAGTAGGGGAAAAAAGGTCAATGACTGTATGTTTTCTAAGTGAGACAGTGAAAGTATCTTTCTCCATGCAGATGTTCATGAGGTTTTGGGACCTCATCCTAGAGGAAGATGATGAAGGTGATTGTAATGCTGCACTGGAGTCTGTCATGTAACCTGTCATTCATAGTAATAATGGAGAAAATATTTTACAAATAGACAAACCATGCTGAACTAATGATATTCTCTCATCTTTTAAGAAAGAGGTAGAGACTAATAGTCACTATCCCACTCAGGCAACCCAAAGCAGCAAAAGAAGAGTTGCCTTCTGCTACCTATTACAGAAGCAGGATGCTGGGCTAGAAGGATGGTTCTTGTGCAACTCTTTGCCCATGTTGTACTAAATAGAGGGTGCATTTAACTCTGTGGATTTACAATTAAAATAATGCTTCTTTGCATGTTTTATGATATAGCACATGAACACAAACCACAATATAATTCTATTTCTGTTATAAAGAAAAATATTGCCACAAAAGTTGTGAAGTATCAAACTCTTGTAAACATCTTATAGGAATAAATGGGATCTGTAAGGTTTTCAGATGTAGTTCTGAAATTCAGTTCAAACTTGTGGATTCCTGTAGGGGACCTCAAGTTCTACATCAGCTTGTAAAATGTCAACGTAGTAAATTATTGACTACTGCCTTAGTTTATTGGCATAAAGCTATTAATTTTAAAAACAGTAATTGTTTAATTTAATTAATTACCTTCATTTGAGCAGTTATAGACATTTTTACAGATGAATCTGGTACTGTATACTGAAACTTACATCATTAAAATGTCAAGCTACATTAAATTCCAAGGTACTGTATTTCTTTTTATTATACAAACACATCAGTTTCCTTGATCTTTTGTGTACTGGTCAAATGCGTATTTGATTAACCAAATAACATTTGGCATTTAACTTTTGTTTTTCAACTATTTCCCTCTTATTATCAAAAAATAATTAACAAGCAAAACTCTACCATAAGAAGGAAATATCTCTGACAGTCTTCTCTATATATGCATTTATATTACCTTATTATTATATTATGTTATATTACTTATGTAATTATCTTACACTTGTTACTCAAAGTAAAAAGAATGCTATGCTGATTAATGAAATTTTCTTCTTTAGCTACTGCTTGCTTTTTATTATGGTTACGTTTCCTTCTATACTTTACTTGCTTACTTTTAATCTTTCAAATCCTCCCAAACTGTTTCTATTTTTAGTGTCTGCCATGCTTTTCCTTAGCTTGTGTTAGCTTTTGCCAGGTGTCTTAGCCAAGTTCATTCATTTCCAGTTATCCTTCTCATAATTTTCTTGATGCCATTCACGTTTTCTTCTGCTCTGTCACTATAGCATTTCAAAGCCTTCTATGTAAAATTAATATCAATACAAATATTGCTGAACTGCCATGGATTTACTTATCACCAACATTAACCCTTACCAGTTTTCTCTTTTTTTGTTTTCTCCCACATATCTTTCTAGACTTCATTTTGCCTTATTCCCACCTGGTGTAACTTAATGTAAGTTTTTATTAATATTTCTATCTTTTCTTCTGACACAATACATTCCAAGTGAATGTAAAGAACACCATGCAAATGAGAAAAGTTTAAAATATTACCATAAAGTTTGACTTCCTGCAAATTTACCTCAAAATCTTTCTAGAACATGGATTCTTCTTACATATATCCAGATTGCAAATGATAAGCAATAATAAATAAATAAATAAATAACCCACCCACCCACCCCAAAAAAAAACAAACCAAAAAACAAAAAACAAAACCACCAACCAAAAAAACCCACAAAACACCTCAAGGAAATCAAAGACAATGCAGATAAGATAGAAGTGCAACACATACTGAAAGACTCAGAAGTGGAAGAGAAACCATCTACTTTAATCCAGGCTTTCCTCAGGACTAATTTCCAGAGTTGAAAGCAGTTGTCTCAAATCAAAATAGATTTTGGTCGCATTTGCAATCTATTATATTTGAGCCTGCCCTTTTCTAGGTGATTACTCTATTAGTCTCCTTGCATAAGGGAGGAGAAGCTTAGTTTTCCAGGATAATGTCATTTGATATCATAGACAAATATATGAAGCTCTACGTAACATCTGCCTTTTGCAAAAGATTTGGCATAGTATATAGATAAGCACTTTAATGCTAAGAGAAGTTCCTGAGATCATATTAATTTGGTCATTAATAGCAATGTATCACAAAAAATAAGACATGATCACTAAAATGGTATGAACACTAAAATATTATGATTATCTCTTACTGTTTTTCTTCTTTCACTTTTGGTGTTTTAAATTCAAAGTGTTTCCTTCCAATTTCTTTTTCATGTTTCTCAATAAAACCTTTTAAAATGTCAGACTCATGTCTCCCTGTTTCTTTACAGAGATCCCATCAGCCATAGAATCCCAAAATTATTTGGGGGGCATGGTACCATGGGAGATATCTCATCAACCTCCTCCTTCACCTTTTGAAAACAAGGTCAACAGCCATATGTCCATCTAGTTTGCTTCCATCAATAGCCCTGCAAATCTTCTAAGTGTGTTAGTTCTTAGTAAATTTATTTTTAACTTCCTTTTTTACTGATAATTCAGGGTAAATTTGAGCAGCTTTCCAATAAAAAAAAAATGCAGTTTCCAAATCTTTTTTTACATTGTTTAATATTTGATGACTTTTCCTGGATAAATATAGTTTTTCCTACTGTACTGTACTGTATTTTACATTCATTAAGGCACCATATACACTCATTATATATTGCATGAACATTGCATGACAACAGGTGCAGCAAACTTTAGCAAACCTTCTGAAAGTCCTAGCATGGATCTCAGTCATACAAGGAAATCCAGATCTTTTTAAAAAGCTTTATTTCCTTCGTATCTTTTTCCTTTTTCCCTTCTCTCCAGCTCTTTCTTCCCCATTAGAATTATTTACGAGTTACATGAAGTGAAAAAATTGATGCCTTTGCAGTTGAAAAAAAATATAATATGCTCTAATTAGTCATCAGTCATTTTGAAATCCACTTTAAATGAACAGTGAAATCTCAAATGTTATTTATTAATGTTCCTCAGACAAAAATTTATTTTGTTCAATGCTCTTAAATAGCTTTGGAGTCAGTGTGTGCAAATTTACCCCATCATCATTCTATTGTGGGAAGAAAAAAAAAGTGATTGGACAATCTGCGGAGAAAGCAAGAAAAGACAATTATTTTATGTTCCAGTCAGTTACTTTCAAGTGACAGTCCTAATGGAAGTGGGGAATGTATTTGATGCAAGTTAGACTAACAGTGTTGAGCTGGCTCCAAAGTCACTGTTTTACTTACTTGAAGTTAGAACTAAGTCAGCAGTTTGCTGGGCTCAAGGTAAGGAGGATTCACATAGGTCAATCATTTGGAGTGTAATAAACAGCAGATACAGTAATTCTGCTTGGCAGTTACACTGCAGGCATCGAGAGCTGCAACCACAAATCAGCAGTGCTTACTCAAATGTTCCATGACTCTTATCACTTTTTCAAAAGGATGTCATCATTCAATGAAATGAACATGCTGTCACTATTAAAAATATGGAACTAAGCTATAGCTCTAAAAAGTTGAAAGCCACTTGAACCTGTATCATTCTCTACTCCACTAAGCCAAACCACTTTTATATTTTTTATGTTTTTGTGCAAAATCTTTCTAGCTTTGCTTACCTGGCATCTTATTTGTAGAGGACTACACCTGGAGAAAGACATAAAACCCACCTCAAAGTTAAATAACACAAAGAGAAACAGAGCCAAATAATAGCATTTCTTGGGGGAAAAAAAAAATATGTTTTTTAGAGTTTGGAAAAGTTAAAACATGCCAAGTCTGATTCTTATTTAAATACCTGCATTTTCTTCAGCTCTTTAGCCTGAATTTTAGAGAGGTTTAAGCATCATATACGTTGTCAGCAAAATGTATAGGAAGCCTTGTAAGTGAGGATCAAACACTGAATTTTTGTATCAGCCTTTTAATTAAGGAAAGAAAACTCAAATTCTATGTAAGAAAGGTTGATTTCTATGTGAAAGTTTGCTGTGTTCTTTTAGGAAGACTGCCTGTAGATATATATAAAAAAACTTTAGCTTCTCAGATGTTTTTTCAATTTCAGTTGGAACTGCAAATCTAACAGAGCAGTAATGTAGCCCTAATCTTTGAGGGTTATTCAACAGAGAGCATTCTGTATTCAACATTCCAATTTACAAACTTGCACCTATAAAGAGAGAGAGAAAAAACCAAACCATTGGGGTTGTATGAGGCATGAGAAAGAGATGGCTTTGGCAATAAAATCACCAGGTAGAGATCTTCCCAGAGCCTTGCCTTCTCTTCTCTTCTCTTCTCTTCTCTTCTCTTCTCTTCTCTTCTCTTCTCTTCTCTTCTCTTTTCTCCTCTCTCCTCTCTCCTCTCTCCTCCCTTCCCTTCCCTTCCCTTCCCTTCCCTTCCCTTCCCTTCCCTTCCCTTCCCTTCCCTTCCCTTCCCTTCCCTTCCCTTCCCTTCCCTTCCCTTCCCTTCCCTTCCCTTCCCTTCCCTTCCCTTCCCCCTCTCCTCTTCCTCTTCCTCTTCCTCTTCCTCTTCCTCTTCCTCTTCCTCTTCCTCTTCCTCTTAAAAAGCCCAACTCTCAGCCTGTCTTCATAGAAGAGGTACTCCAGCAAGCTCCACCTGTTCAAACAGGTTCATATCTTTTTCATGCGGGGACCCCAGAGTTGAACACAGTACTCCAGGCTGGGGTCTCAAGAGAGTGGAGCAGACAGGGAGAATCACCTCCCTCAACCTGCTGGCCACCCTTCTTCTCCCAGCAGCCTGTATCGTGGCATATTTACATTTGTGACTAAAAGAGTGTTGATAACATACCAATGTTTTGGCTGTTGCTGAAAAGTGCTTGCACAGGATAAAGACATTCACCATTTCTTATTCTACCCTACAGCAAGTAGGTTGTGGATGGGCAAGAGGGAAGCGTCACATGTAGGACAGCTGGCCCAAATTGACCCAAGTGATACTCCATACCATCTAACACTATGTTCAGCAATAAAACTGGAAGGAGGAGTCTTTCCAAAGTATCTGTTGCTTGGAGACTGGCTGGGCATCAGTCTGCTGGTGGGAGGTGATGAGTGATTGCCCCTGCATCACTTAGTTTTCTTTCCAGGTTTTCCTTCACTTATTAAACTGTCTTTGTCTTGATCCAGGAGCTTTTCAAAATTTTGTTGTTCTGATTCTCCCCCTCATCCCTCTGTGGGGATGAAGTGAGTGAGTGGCTGGTGAGTGCCAGGTTGCTGGCCAGGATCAAACCACTACACATCACATAGCAAAAATCCAGTGATTATATAATCATATTTTGTTATGCTAGTCTAAAGAAATGTCTGAATATATTAAAGCAGAAAAGTGCAGAAATGATAAGTAAATCAAGAGCTTGGTCTGAAAGGGCTTTTCATCTCTTCCACAAGTAGAAGCGATAACAAGCTTATAGCTCAGGCACTAAGTTCAAACAGAAAAATATGAAATGAAGGGATCTTTTACAGTTTATATAATACCTTGTCAAACTATAACAAGCAAAAAAAAAAAAAAAAAAAGAGCAAACAATAGGATAGTCTTGATTCTACAGAGGAAACATTGTAAGAGAGAATCAAGAGGACATGCACCTTGGCAGCAAGTAGCGTTTTGCTGGACTCACTTTATTTCCAGACATTAATCCAGGGTTGTATACACACAGTTTTGTCTCTGGGTTTTTGTGAAGCATTTTCACATGAATCAGTTTTTATATGAAACATTTCTGCATTATAAGAATTTCATAAGCATACTGAAAAAAATGCTGCTTTAAGATGTAAGTCATGTAAAGTTTCATATTTAATTACATAGCTGGTTATGTCTCTACTCCCTTTGACATACAGGTTTTCCTTCATAAACAAACCCTTTATTTATAACTAAGTATAAAGAACATTTCAAGTACAGAATTTGTAAGCCTTTTCACAAGATTTTTGTAAAGGACAGAAGTGATTTTTAGGGAAGCTGGCTTCCCTGTCATGGCTGTGCCCCCATAAGCTAGCTTGAGTTCTCAGCAGAGTTTTCCTCCTTCCTCCACTACAAATGGCTTTGGTGATCTCTAAAACCCATGTGAATGCAAACAACACTCACATAGAAATGAATAACATAGACTTTCCTGTTCCTCTTATTTCATTAACCAGGATGCACATGGACTGTTCCAGTAGCTGTACCTAGACACTTTATCTATCCAAGGGTGGACCCCAGATCCCAGTTCCTCTAGCTGCTGGTCTCCTGACTTCTCATCCTTACTCTCCAGTTGTTCCACTGGAAGTTCTCTAGCAATTTAACATATACACACATGCGCACACACACGCATGCATTCATGCACTACATAACACACATGAAAATACACAGGAGTGGAGTTTAACAAGATGGTAAGAGAGAGGTTGTGGTCAGACCTGAGACTTGGGCATAAAAATGCTCTGACCAGCATCCCCTCTCCGTTTTTCCACTCTGGTTTCTCTCTGATCTGTCTTGATCCCTGTCTTTCCTTGCCTTCCACTCTTCCTATAAACATCCCATAATAAGCTTTGAAAATTCCCATAACCTCCTTAAAGAATATCTTCATAAACAAACCTCAGATAATAAAGCCATTTCAATAAGAATACACATAGAAAGTCCTGGAAAAAGAAAAATATCTTTAAAAAGCCCAAACACAACAGATCATATCTATTTCGTGTACCCCCTCATAAAAACCATTAAAGTAATCCACACCCATGATTTATGTATACAGATCATATAGGTTGGGTTTTTTTCAGAAAAATGAATGTGTTTTATGTGTGGAAATTTTCCAACAAATCTCTTTCTTGGGTTATGAGATTATATATCACATGATGAGTTTCTGCATCCTCAAACTACATAGCACTCTAACAGTAAAAGCCCAAACCATCATCTACTTCAAGTTTGAATAGCTTCAGTCAAATCTTTGTCTTGCTATTTAAAGAAAAAATGAAACAAATTTAATGAGGTCTGTTTTAATATCATCAGACAAGCAAGATTAACCTTAGTTGAGACCAGCTGTCTCTGAAGATTTTCCTTGCAAATGATGCATTTTTAAAGGTTTTATTTTATGAAATATTTCACTAAAAGCATATGAACAAACAAAAAATGTTGTCATGTGAGACCAAAAAATTATAGTGTGGTAAATGATTGTTTATACAGTCATTGAAACCTCTGTTGATTTCAGCATAGATTAACAAGGAATTTTTAAATATAAGGTTGAAAAGGAACATTTACAACTTACTTTAAAAAGAATCTTTTTGATGTATGTAAACTAATTTTGTACATCTTTTTCTCTATAAAATCTGCACGGACCCTCTTCATTAAAGCAGTGGATAACAAACTACCTGCTAGATTAGGGTAGAAACTGAATAAGAAAAGATAGGTTAGAGGAAGATTAAACTTCTAGAAAACAAACTTCATCAGAACTCAAGCCTGTCAAAGTCATTCTTTGTATATTGTTTCATATTCAGTTCTTTCTTAGATAACTATATTTATTACACTTGAATCAAAATACTATTGTAAAAACTACTTTCAACAACAAGTCAAACCAACTGGATAAAGGAATTATTTCTTGCTAAGTCATGATGTCACTCAAAGGGGTTGTTAAGGGAAAATGTTCAAAGCAAACCTTACCCATACATGTATGGGCATTAGGTAGAGAAAAAAAGCAAGGAGCACCAGAATCAAATACAAATAGATCGGCGAACAACATGTTCTAACATAAGTACAATTATTCAATCATGTTATAAGATAGACTTTGCTAAGAAACTATATTTTTGTCTTTTAGTGCTAGGAGAGTCCTAATATTGCCATTTGCATACAAGTTGGCTTCCTCTACTATATGTACCTGACCCAGTCATGGTTACTCTGCACTCCACATCATCAGAAAAAGCTATATGGAACTTCACTAACACAATTTATATTGTTCTAAATATAACCCATTCAATAAAAATTTTTTGATAGTGTAAGTTTTTGAATGTGCTTCAACAGACCTATAACTGAGCATCCAAAACATTAGAGCAGAGTAATATACAAAGAAATATATCCAAATGAGAGTTTCCTTTGATAGATCTGGTTCATGTTAAGCTTAAAAAAAAAAAAAAAAAAGCAAGCTTAACGTAAATATCCTTGCTTTCTCGCTTTCTTTACAGTTTCAGGTTGGCTGTTTCTGGGTTTGAGTCAAAAGACTCACTTAAGGATGAAGTGAAATAGTGTAGAAATGTGAAATGCTGATCATTAGAAATGTCTCTGACACTATTCATTCAAGAGCACAAGAGACCAAGAATATATGAATATGTTTTAACTAAATGGGTAGGCATTTGAAGTAGATCTTTCACAACCGGTAGAAAACACACACACACACACACAAATCCTATACGTATAAAAGAAGAGAGAGCAAGATCCAGAGTACATACATTTCTTACTAATGGGTGAAACTGTAAACCATTAACATCACTAGAATTACACTGCCTTATGCCAGCTGAGAGTCTGAAAATAAATATTTTTGTTCTTTTAACATAGTATATTAATAAAGAAACAAAACCAATGGAAATGTATAGATTAGCCTTTTGTGAAAATGAGGACATACTCTATGTTTCCCAGTGTCTTTCTTATGACATGATTCTCTTTTTAGTGAAATTAAGCTGTAGTTTAAATGACTTGTCACACAAATTGATAGAAGAAATGTTCATCAAGAGTTATTGAATAGAAAGACAGAACCTGCTATTCAGGATGTCCATTAGTTTCAGATTTAAGGAGCCCAGAAGATGTCTTAGGGAGACACTGTTACAGGCTTGCCTGTATTTTGTCTCTGAATGTATCCTACTGCTGGCTGTTAGAGGTGAGATCTCAGCCTAGGAAGTCCAGCTCTGTAGAGTTGTTCTTTTCTTATGAAGCATATCAACACTTAGCATATTTTAATATTATGAGGCAGTTTCACTGGAGGTTGACATGTCAATTAGCAAAGTAACAGTGGCAACGTTTCTCTGGTCCATGCCAAAGGAGATCAGAGAATAAAAGGAAAGGAAGAAAAAAATTGCAGTTCCTTAAGAACTAATCAGAATTTGAAAAGACAGAACAATTGCTTTAAGGGAGAAGTAAAAAAAAAAAAAATTAGTTTTTTTGGCATCATACTGAAATGTTCTTTCGGTCTTAACTTCTTAAGATGAAATTCACCATATTTCACCAAAACAAGAGAATGCATTTGGATGTATATTTGTCCCTCAAACCATGAAAGATCATTAAAGTTTCGGTCTTGCTTTCTAGTCTGCAGTCTAGCTCTTAGTCTGAAAGGGTAAGAAATTTATCAGACATATGTTGAGATTACTAAGACTACTCCTACTCTAGTCTATTCCTGATTTGCCTAAGTATTAATATTCAAATATATTGAACTGTAAGACTTTATGATCAGTTCAGATCTCACAGAAAGAAAGCTATGTTGAAAGCTTTAAAACTATTCAGATTTCTGTATGACATTCAATACAGTTTCCATATACCATATTTGAACAAAGGTTACAGGGCCTTATTAGAACCCCCACAAGAGGCTGAATTTCACCTTGATGTGAAATCCACCTTTTTCTTTAAAAGCCATCGTAATTATGAAAAACAAAGGAAAAAATAATCCACAGCTAGTTACCAAGTGTAAAAAAAACACCAGCAAAACTTAAACTGGGAGACATTACTTATTAACAAAACCACAGTTACTATATACTGTGAGTGAAGTAGGAAGCTAGTGAACCTTTCCAGCTGTATATCTAAAAACTCAATATGTCTGTAAATAATAATAATAAAGGAAAGCATTTAAAAACTGCAGAAATACCTGTATTTCAATAAAATTATTATCTATTTTTAAAAATACTTTCCTATTACTTGTTCATTTTTGACACTTCATAGATGTTTATCAGTGGTCCCAGCTAACCGGGGAGGTCCCAGTTGACTGGAACTTAGCAAATGTGACACCCATCTACAAGAAGGGCCAGAAAGAGGATCCAGGGAACTACAGGCCTGTCAATCAGACCTTGATGCCAAGAAAGGTTATGGAGCAGATCATCTTGAGTGCTATCACACAGCATGTACTAGAAAACCAGGTGATCAGGTCCAATCAGCATGAATTTATGAAAGGTAGATCCTGCTTGACTAACCAGATCTCCTTCTATGACAAGGTGACTCACTTAGTGGGTGAGGGAAATGCTGTGGATATTGTGCACCTAGACTTTAGCAAAGCCTTTGACACCATTTCCCACAGCATTCTCCAGGAGCAACTGGCTGCTCATGGCCTAGATGGGTGCATTCTTCACTGGGTAAAAGACTGGCTGAATGGCAGAGCCTGAAGAGTTGTGGTGGAGTTACATCCAGTTGGTGGCTGGTCACAAGTGGTGTTTCCCAAGGCTCAGTATTGGGACCAGTGACTTAGGGAATGCTGGGGATTCCTCAGGGATCCCATTGGGGTTTCTTAGGGCATCTGGTAGGAAACTCTTGCTCTAGTAAATTATAAATCCCATACCTCATTTACTCAAATTTATTGCTATGCTTTGCCAAAGACATTCAAAGAATTTGCACACCACTACAAAATCCAGCTGGATGAAGAGTGGGGTTCAGGTTCATTAGGTTTTGGGTTCCTCCAAATGTGACTGTTGACATTTTTTAAAGCTTTCCCAAATTTACCTCCATCTACCCTTCAGCTGCTGCAGTTTCTTTCCTAAGTTTGAAATGGTTTTTCTAGTTTGACCATAGCTAAGATGACCAGTGAAATTAATAAGACAATTGCATGAAGCAGCAGAGGCAGTGCATGTAGGTTATTTAACTGGAGCATCCGGCTCTAGAAAGTGTGGAAGAATTGTATGTGTGCCAGCTGGAGTGGTCAGGTTTCCTGGCTCCCACCTTCAAATTTAAGAGCTGAATCCTGATCACACCACAAAAGTGTACTATTTTCTGCCTTTCATTTACTCACCACTGTCACTGTACCAAACAACTGAATATTTCCCAACAAGTGCAGCTAAGATTTAGAGAACATTTATTGATTAAAATTCATAGTACTCCTCTTTTCACTTTGTAAGAAAACATAATTCGTTGTGAATCCTATCAGCTCTACCTACACAGAAAAATTAAAACTTGACTTTCAGACACAGCTTACTGTCAAGTACAGATTTTTTTTTGTTTCTTTCTCTCTTCTTAAAAATGTGAACAAATATCTCATGCGTTGCATGCATATCTCGTGCATTGAACAGGTCTGAATACCCTGTCATATGGTTATCCAAAATCTTCATTCTATTTTCATAGAAATATGCATTTTACAGCTTTTATATCAAGATGACATTTGATTGATTCTTAACCAAGAGGAAAACAAGTTGATTATAAGTTTCACTTTTTAATCACATTGGGTTCAAGGTTTGCAACTAAGTATTTTGATTCACACTTCACAAAGACCTATGACAGGCAAAAAACTTTCTGCAAAAAGTTTCTGGAAGCGATATCCTCATTGAATCCAACATTTATGACATATTGTAACAAAAAACAAGTACAGTAAAGATATAACACTGAGAATGCTGTTTGCCTTATTCTTCCTCAGCAGGTAGTCATATCCTGAACAGAGTAGGTCTGTGCTAAGTTAGTTGAAAGTGACAGAGAACATAAATCATGACAGTAAGTAGACTTGGAAGGCAGCTGTTGAACTGAGATCTTCCTAGCAATAAAGCACCATTAGGAATGGTGGTGTTATTGCTACCTATATATTTTTTGTTTCTCGTATGTGCCATCAGGATGAAAAACTGCATGACTCTACGGTATCATGTATTCAGGTAGAGTCAATTATGTCAAAGTAACTGTGCAGTTCATGACATAAAAAGGTTCACTTAGCGTTGAGAAAATTCAGATTGCTTGATCTAAAATCGAATTAAAAATTATAGGAATCTGGAGTTCAAGAATATTAGGTTTCCTGAGTGTTGGCAAGAGCTGTCTTCTGAAAGGTTTTGTTTGTTTATTTTTCTTTTATTTTCCCTTCTTTTCCTATTCTTGATAATTACAAGACCAAGTAAGAAGTTGCTATCAAACACCAGTGATAGAACCCGAGGGAACGGAATGAAGCTGCAACGGGGAAGGTTTAGGCTGGATATCAGGAAAAGTTCTTCACTGAGAGGGTGGTTGGGCACTGGGAAGTGGTCACAGCACCGAGCTTGACTAAGTTCAAGAAGCATCTGGACGACGCTCTCAGTCATATGCTCTGATTCAGCTGGTCCTGTGTGGGGCCAGGAGTTGGACTCGATGATCCTTATGGGTCCCTTCCAACTCAGGGTATTCTATGATTCTATGAAACAAAAAAACCTTTGTGTTTCCTGCAAAATATAGATTCTGATACTCTTCATGTTAAGCAACGCTTGTCTTCCTAGGACTGTCCGAGATAAAAGACTTTTCAAGAGTAGTAAAAAACTTGTGTTTCATATTCCATCCATTCCATTCTAGTTTAAATAAATAAATAAATAAGTAAATGTTTGGTGTGAAATTGTATTCTCTTTTTAAATGACAGGTACACAAGCAAAGAAAATTCCATGTTTTCTGAAGACCAAGTCTTTCACTACCTAGACAAGCTTTAGCAAATTTCTCAGTTACCATGAAAAATCCAGCTTCAAACATAAACCAATTACAAAACCAGCATTGTGATTATTGTAATAAACTCCAAATGTTTGTTGATAGCTTGTATAACTACCTACTTTTTCCAAACTAGATACCAGAACTTCCTTGATTCGTATCATCCAAGCATGAGTATTTCAGCATTAAATTATGCAAGACTTTAGCTCAACAGAGCTGCAATAGTGGTGTTTAATATTGAACACATTCTAACCATGGAAATGATTAATATTTGAATTATAAATGATTAAATGTAAATAGCATTCAGTTTTAAGCAGCAGGTCAGTTTTAAGCTCAGCCCTGGTGAGACACATCTGGAGTGCTGGGTTCCATTCTGGCCTCCCCAGTAGAAGATAGATGGACACATACTGGAGCAAGTCCAGCAAAGAGCCACAAAGATGATGAATGGACTGGAGCATCTGGTGTACAAGGAAAAGCTGAGAGATCTGGGGTTGTTTATCCGGGAGAAGAGAAGGTTCAGGGGCGTCTGATCAATGCATATAAATAACTGATGGCAGCAGTAAAGCAGAAGGAGCAGACTCCTCTCAGTGGTTGCCCAGTGAGAGGACAAGAGGCAAAGGGCACAAACTGAAACACCAGAAATTAGATTTAAACATAGGAAAACACTTTGTTTTTCTGTGAGGGTGGTCAAAGACTGGAAGAGGTTACCCAGAAAGGCTGTGGAGTATTCACTCTTGGAAATAGTCAAAACCCAACAGGATGTGGCTCTGAGCAACCAGACATAGCTGACTCTGCTTTGAGCAAGGGGACTTGGACTGGATGGTTGCCAGAGCTGCTTTCCAACTTCAACTATTCTGTTACTGTTTCTGCTTCCACCAGTTCCTTGAGCTATTTGGTCACTAGTTACGGGGATATGCAATGTCACTGGTATTCTGGATTACAGTTAGAGGGAGGATTTTTTTTTTTACTTTAATTATTTTAAAAGTAAAGAATAATTCCATAAAAGGGAAAAAAGTAGTTCAAAATTTATCCCAACAATTGTGCTGTTATGTAATACTGCATACCTTCAGAATTTTACAGTTTGTTGCAAAATTCTCTTTACAGTACTTTATTGCCTGAAACAAGAAATACAAATTAAGAGATGGAAAACTTGTGACACTGTTTTATTCAGTACTTGTAGAAGTCCATTTGGAATGCACAATTTGTTTGAGTTGACCACAACTTAAATTACTATGCCTGATATTTCTTTGGTATGCAAAAAGAAATTTTTTATAGTGAAAATCTGATAAATCTTATTTTAGAAACACAGTAGATGACAGCAAATATTCCAGTCTAGATATTTGGAGAAATTAATAGAAATTATGGACCTTAACATTCTGAAAAAAGTGCCTAATTTTTTTTTAGAAGAACCTCTTTAAAACTGTGGAGATTTGGATTTTAAATCCATTGACCAAATAATGATTTTGTTCTATTAAGATAAAAAAATAAATGTTTACACTGTGATAAATTGTTTAATATTTCATTCTTATATTTTACCTGCACAGAAATTGATATAATATATTCCTATATCCCCAGCTGATTTTAAAATTGTTTGATATTTTCTTAGGAATATGTATCTGAAATCTTGCACATACCAATAGATCAATTTTGTCAGGTTTGTATATAATCTGAAAAAAAAAAAAAAAATAGTGTTCAGAGGAAGCAAATGCACTGTTCTTTTATAGGCTCCATGACCACCTTTCAAACATCCCCTAAGGATAAGCTAATTCACTGGATCTATTTCATTTTCCCAAAAAATGCAACAGAGAAAAGGTCTTGCTTTTCAAAGCATGAAGTTTCCTGTCTAAATGGCAGCATCAAAAACCTGTGTTTACTCAAAGGTAGATGCCTTCCATGAATAAATATACCCCAGGAATGATGACATTAATCCCAGTGCAGAAGACTTGCATATGCCCTTTTGCATGGCTCAAGAATGGCACTAAAAACTTGATTTTTCCTGTGATATGATTTTCTCTCATTTAAACTTGTTTGTGTTCTAGTCAGATGTCAGCTATGATTACATAGAAGGAAATGATTTTTAAATTATAGAAAAATAATCATTAGAATGGGATATAGTCTGAATACTACCACTGACATTTTCAAGGTTGGTAGGAGTCTACTACACAAGTCTTGCTATTGAAACTACTGTTGGGGCCCTGAGTACACCAATAGCTCTGCAACCACTTACCCTTTCACAGTGTTCTAGCTCCTTATGTTCAAAGTCTGCTCTGCTGTATCACAGTTTTGTAACCACGGACCAGACTGCTGTAGCAACAACAAAGTTGTAAGAAAGAGCTACAAGGAGCCTCGTCAGGAGTCTCCCTTCCTAACTGGAGAGCTACTGTTCGAGTTCCCTCCTTTAGTCCATGTTGAGCAGTGCTGTAGGTGTGCCATATCTGGCCCCCTGCCCTGCTGGAACTCACCTTCCCTGGTTGGCCTGACTTCCCAACTTGTCACTAGGGATTTGTCTTCCTCCTGGTGATTATTCTTGTCTGAGTAGCAAATAGTCTATGAAATGTACATATATTGACCCTATTTATTATGCTTAGACTTGTAGCAATTGTCCAAGTTAAGCTAACAAAAAAAAAAAAAAAGAGGCTTCAAATATCTCTAAGTTGCCTTTTTACTTTTTGGCTGAATTCAGAATAAATTATTAGAATGTTTCTAGTCCTCTTTTAACAGGTTGTTAGAACAACCTTGCTAATGTATATATTTTTTAAATTGGTATTTTTCAGACATTCTTTCACACTCTAAAATATTTTCCATTAGAAAGTTACTTTACCAATAACAGCCTCTTAAAACCTTGAACTCAATAATTTACTAACCTTACTACCTGCAGCCTTTCCTCCTGAAAATGTTTTCCCTCCTCTTCCCACCCATTCCCTTCCCTTGTTGCTCATTGACACAGTCTGAAAATGCCTGTACAAGTGATGTTTTGATTGCTGTGACTGCAGCATTCTCAAAACCTGTTTTTTTAAAGGTTCACAGCAGGTTTTGCATCCACATGTTAGATATTGAACTGTTTTTCTTTTTCTTTTTTTCTTTTTCTTCCCCACAGGAGAACAGGAGACTAGCTTAGGCAAAGAGCCTGAGAATAGAAGCTGGAAGTTTAGTGAGATCAATCCATCACTGGTTCCCAAGGAATGAAAAAGCATCCAAATCTACAAAACTGGGAATTTCATATAAACCCTCTGTGAAACAACAAAGCTACAAGTATTGTTGCGATGAATAACAGAAAGTTTATAATGCACACTGTTGGGGTTCTGCGTAGCTTCCTCTGAAACATCCAGTACTGGTACGCACTGGTGTAAAAAACCCAGTAAGGAGTGAATGCCAGTCTGCAAGAGATCTGCACTTTCTTTGTCTAAATGAAATTGTTTTAGTGACTAAATCTGCAACAGGTTTAAATTTTTCAGAATAGGAATAGAAAGTAGCTGTAGTGTGAATCAAGGCTACATACCAGCCACTATGAGAGAGCTGACAACTCTGGAAACCACAGCGGTCTGACTTGAAATGGCTCTGTAATCACCCTGGGCAATTACAGCTTAGGGGATGTCTTTAACGTGGCCCTCCTTAGCATTTTGTGAGGGTCATGGTCTCTGCTCATAAAGCTGTGTGGACCGTTAGGCCATACATTGAAGAGTCTTGCAACATTTTTTTTGGAAAAAAAAAAAGAAGATATTTTTGTCTGTCTGGTGAAGCATAAATATGAAGAGGTATGAGGGGAATAGTCTCTTAATGAATGTGTGTAATTCTTACTAACAATTATTAGAACTCTGTGCTAGTATTTGGTATTGTGTCATTGCTAGTACTTACATCTTAATAGAATTTGAAAGGCTAGCTTTTATTATATTATGAAAGAGAAAAGCTGCACACAGGGATCTTCTTCAAAGCAGTTTAACTTAATCATGAGTAAAGCTATAATTACACTGGCTCATTTAAGCCCTACATAGTTAGACTATTAGCTTATTTTCTTTTTTTTTTTAAACAAAAAAAAACCAAACAAAAACCAACCAACAACAAAAACTTAAGGAAAACATTTTTTCCCCTACTCAATGGAAAAGAAAAAAAAAAACATTCTATGTCTCTATAGACTTTGTGCTTGTCTCAAGGGAAATACTTAAATATCAAAAGGGAAAAGTATTATTTAAATCATTCTAGAACACCTCAGCCTAAAAGTCTTGTAGTGAAGCCCTGTGGCACATTGTATGTCATAGATAACAATCCATTTTAATTAGATCTCAATTTCTGTTTTCAGAACTCAATGGTAAAAATGGCTGTTGATTGCAGTAATGAAAAATTGTGCCATAATAAAGTATTTTTAATGGAAATTATGCGTATTTTCCCAATTTTTCATTTAACTCTTGTAAAAGTAATTTTTATCTGTAGGATCATAGTTCTGTGTGCGTGAGAGCATGATCTGAACTAACCACTAAACTGAGGTCAGTAATGTCACCTATCATAGATGATTCAAAATTGTTCAGCTGTGTTGTTCACTTTAGGACTTTTGTACTTTCTATAGTTGGAAATTTGCAAGCAATCTGTTTAAAGACATGACATCACACGATCACTATGACCTGTGAACACCAGCAACACCAAGTAAGATTTGTTTTGAAGGTTAACCACAAATTGTTATGAAAATACTGTTTTCTCCTTGACGTCATGTTAAAGGCTCCTTTGTTAAAAAGTACAGACCTAATCTCAGCTGAACCATGGCTTTGATCTGAGACCTGTTTTTTCCAAGTTAGTTTATCAAGTCAAGAAAGTTATTTAGTCAGAATCTGCTAGAAAACCAAGAAACAGCAACAAAATATTTTACCCCTAAATATAAAAATTGCTCTTGTAAGTAAAAGTGAGCCATATACTAGACAGCTTCCTGACCTTCTGTCTGTGATGATCTCAGATCCGAAGAAAGACTTTAGAGGAATAGCAGTAGTATCTTGTCTCCATGGTGGAAAAGGCTCATGCTATGAGTTAGACAGCTACATGTGACCTTTTCTAATCAAACTAACTTTAATGTATCTTCCAGAAAAAAGTTATGCCATAATTTGAAATTCTAGAAAGTAAATTTGCACCAGTATTTCTAGAATAATATTGATAGCATTTCCATTTTATAAGGTTTTAGGTTTTCGGTCATACTTTTTTTAAAAAAAAAAAAAAAAAAAAAGAACATAATACGTCATAGTAATATTGTGGCAAATATACCAGTTTACCTGACATATTATGCAAATCAATGAAGCTCACAACTGAGATAAAGGAAGATCTAGAAAAACATTTCAGTCTTCATGGTCACTGTGATTCCTGTTTCTTTCCATTGAAAATTTCTTCAGTAATTATTATGTTTTGTTAATTTTACTAGAAAGTAAAATAACATATACATAGCAGATCACAATATTTCAGTCTTTTCCACTGTTCTTCCAGCTCTACCACATTGTGCAGGGAGAAAGACTGAGAGAGGTGTTATTAAAAGACACTCTAGCATGAGCATTACAGGTAATCTGACAAATATTTGTTTGTCTGTTTTTATTTAACAATGATCCTATTTCTTTGCCCATTTCAATTATCACAGCATCTTTGTCAGTCTTTTCTAAATAGCAGATAACTACAAACTACTATAATTCTATTAAAATCAGTAGAGCTACTCCTAATTTACATTTCTTGAGATCAAATCTAATTGCCATTGATGTTGAGAGTAACACCTTGCATTTGTATATTGCTCTTTACCTGCAGATCTCAAATGGCTTACAAATGAGATAATTATCTTCATAATCCCAATTTTGCAGAGAAAGTAATTGAAACACAAGAGGTGAAGTGACTTGTTCAGCATCTTTTAAGTCTCGTACATGTATTCTTTAGACCACATTACTTATTTACAACCTTTTCACTAGCATATTGGACCCCTGATAAATCAAGCACCACATTTATCATCTTTGATCAGGGATTTCAAAATTCTCTCATGTCCAAATCATGGATTGTTTTGTTGGGTTTTTTTTTTAAGTTTTTTTAATGTGTTTTATTATATTATTATTAATAATAACAATAATTATATCTTTGATACTTTATTATTTTATTTTTAATATCATATTGAGAATGCTTTCCTCTATTTAGTTTAATTAGGTAAAGCCAAAATAAAGGAGTAGATACTTTCTATAAATTAAATTTTAAAAAAATCAGTTTTGAATGCACCAACTAAAACTGAAGATGAAGCTCAGTTGAGTAAATGGTGACATTTAGTCTTTTTCTTCAGAGATTTGGATTGTGAAATTATCATTATTTCTAGTATTTTCTTTTAAGGTATCTAACCACATTATTTTTTCATAAATTCTGTGGAGTTTAGAAGTCAACTAAAGTCTTGAAAGTTCATGGAAAGATGAGGAAGAATATTCATATGAATATATTTTTGTATAACATTGAAACCACTTCTCTCTTAGAAAGCAGGGAAAGTCACAAAAATATTACAGGATTAGAACAGAAACATTCACTTCTCCCTTTCCAGTGCACAAGAAAAAATTTCCTTCCATATTCTGGAATAAAAAAGAAAATATTGTTTCATATTATGAACAGTTAGCACGTGCAACTCATTTGTACAATGTATAACTGAAGAATAGAATTTATCTGGATTCTAAAAAGGAATGAAAATTTATATGTATAACAACAATCAGAACTAGGAATCATTTAAACAACAACCGAGAGTGTTGGAAAGGATAAATTATTTAAAATCTCAGAATAGAAACCAAATGATATTACTTGAGATTACAAAAAAAAATTTACTGAGGTGAAGAATACGTTGTTAACTCATCATGCCCTTTTCTTCCCAGCATGGTATGAAGACCACCTTGCAGGTGTATGGACAAATCAAATGCATTCATCCTACTGATGAACCTTCTCCAGACTAACATGTAAAAGCAAGTTCTGGTCATAGGAGCTGACAAAATGGGGTTTCCATGAAGGCTAAACAAGTTGTTCAGAGCAGTCTTGAATCTTCACTGTAAATCTCTTTGGGGATTTTCCCCAGTAAATTTTTCACTCACTATATGCTTAGGTAACCTTTCTCTTCAAACACCCGGATTCACAATTTTTGTATCAATAACATTTTTCAAAGCTATTATTCTGTTTGTGTCAGTTAGCTGCAGTACTAAATCTGCATGACACTCAATTTTTTCTCAACAAATAAGAGTCTTTAAGGTCTATACCCTGCCTCTGAAATCTTCCTTAATGCTGTCGTGTAACTCAGGAATGTAGAGGCCTACAAACTATATTCTCACATTAGGTATCATCTCTGGTTCTTCTCTTACCACTGTTTCCAAGTCTTTATGCAGCCAAATGCATGCATACAGTGTACCAAATCCAGAAATAAAGATATATTAGAGTGTGTTAATCCCGCCAGGGGTTCTCTACAGCTAAGGAAATAACCACATTAAAATCTACTCTCTTCCAACATGAATGTAAACATTGATTTCACAGTAAATATACTACCCTTGAAGAAAACTTTGTACATGGTCCCAAAGATCAAATTTCTCTATTGTTGTCTTTGTCTTGTATTTGAACTAGCTCCAGAAATTTCATTAATCTGGTCTCACTAGAAAGTCAAGAGAGGTGAGTTGCAATTACAGTCCTTCCGCCTGCTCTGGTTTGCCTTTTCAGGCAAGCTGATGGCAGGTAATTCCCTCAAATGGACTGCTCAAAGGGTTTTAATAATTTTGTTAATGCAATTGGAGCATGTGTTACCACAGAAGCATCAGATTGTTCCAATAAGAGGAATGTCATTAACATTCCAGAAAAAGGCAAAAATTGCAGAGAGAGGGCATGTTGTCTCCTCTTTCCTCTTAGTTCCTTGCTCTGATATTGGCTTGTCACTATCTCCAGCAGAATTCCCAGGTAATGCAGGTTTATCAAGTAACTTATTTTCATCTGAGATCTCAATACCATGAGCCAGTATCTCACCTTGCATCATGATTTTGTTCTTCACATACTATTTTGAGAAGGCATCACTGGTGCTTGAAATCTGCTTGAACAAGGACTAGGAGGAAAGTAGCATGAGGCATACAAATGATTCCCTAGAAAGAAGTCTCAGTAGGTTATCTGATCAACATTTTGCCTGGGGTAAAAATACTTAGATTTTTCCCTACAATTGCTTCTAGATATCACTAACAAATCCCCAAAATGGAGTCTGTTGCCAGCTTGAAGTAGAAGGATTTTACTGCTCTAATGAGTCTGATAGGTTCATTTTATCATTGCACTTACAGGTATTTTACCCAAATTGCTGCTATAAAGAAGGTACTATACAAATAGAAATTGTTTTTCTCTCACTCAAGAAAGCAATAACACACTTCAGCAGGCAAATTGAAACATGAATATAAAGATCTCATGGCTGATTGAAGATATCTGAACTTTGATCTCTTGGATTGTATACAGAGATACACACTTTCCTTGTAACATCTGTTTTTTTCATGCACAGTATCTCTAAATATTTAATCATAATACAGCATTAGTAGGTAAACATTATCATCATCTTGCCTTGGGTATTAATTGACTAGACATGTTTCACAAATTTGGTCTTGTTTACTCAACATAATTTTTGGTTCCTGTATTTTCTGGGCAACATTTCATTAAAGACACACAATTTTGAAAGTGTTGGGAAGTTGAAATATTTCTCATAGCTTCTCAAAAGGACTTAAACATTGAGATATGATTCCCAACAAACGAAAATGGTAATTATGTACCCTGGACCTTTCAATTCTGAGCTGATTGTAAATCAAAGGGTCTGAGTGTCAGGGTTCTGAATACCTTAATGACCCTGACCAACCTCACCTGGGGCTTCCCCCTTCCTTTCATGGGCCCAGGGGCTCCATTTAAGGTCAGCCAGCGGCCATTAGTCATGGCTTGGGTTATGTCATAATTTTACTGGTCTGCAGTCCTTGTTTCTGAATAGACCTGGAGTCCATCTGGACAGAAATCCTGTCTCCTTTCACTTCTGCTTACACCTTCCTCCTTGTACTAAATGGACTTTTGACCTAGTTAGTCCCTTAGCCTTGTCTGGTGCTGTTGTACACCTTTGCCAGTCCCTGGTTCTGCCCACTGTTGTCAGTCCCCATGGGACTGCACCTGCCCATGAAGGCATGGTCTGCACTAGCATCCCCCTCAGCTCCTGGCTTGTTCCCCTCACAGGGCAGTTCAGTTGCTCTCTGACACTCAAACACAAGTGATTTATTCATGCTGTACAGTCAGAGTCCATATCCCTGTCTGAATTACACTTTTGATTAATTTAGTATGTCAGTATGAAATAACATTTTTCACATGGATCAATCAATTTATCTGATTGCCATTCATGTTAACACTGGAAGGCCCAATGGCATGGCTTACTGTAACAAATTACAGAATTCCTCCTTTGAGTAATGTATTAGCCTAGTAGCATTTCTACTTCAAAAGTCCCCAGAAGCCATGGCTATCTGGTTCAGAATAACATTATTATCCTAAAATTAACTTCTGAGATTACAATGGGATCAAGAGTTAAATGTATCATGCAGGAAACTGTGTACTTATTTTTTCTTCATGATACTAAGGAAAGCAGGAAGATACTTTTACATCTGTTCTGTGTTAAAAAGCAGAATTTGCATGGGATGTGTACTGGCAAAATAATAAGACCCTCTGAGAACTGTGAGTATTCATCCTTTTTTATCATCATCTTGATTAGATTTGCCATCTAGTTAACAGGCAACATGGAGAGGTTGCACACAGCACTTCTGCCATTCAAGCAGTATGTTGTATGCATTTTTCCAGTTTCTCCTACTCCATCAAAATGCACTAATGAGGTGCTTTCCTGTTGCCCACTTCTCAGTACAGTATATATCTCATAATAGGGAACTTATTGAAGAAAATGAGATACCTCTTTTAATTCTTCAAAAGACAGAGAATGGTAATGGTTTCAGGAAGGGAAAACCTTGTTTTGAGTGGAATAAATACTTCTTTTAATGAAAACTCCTATATTAATTTGGCAGTATGGTAGCAGAAATGGACTTTCATAAGGGTTCTGTGGGGTTTTTTTGCATTTGTTATGATTGGTGGAGTCACCATTGTCTCTGAAAGTGAGAATAACAGTATCTTGCTATGCAGAGGTACTATCTGCCTCCTCAGAGAAAGTCTTCTTCAAAGTGATTGTAAAGAGACAAATGGTCTTATGGGACACTTTGTCCCACAGGAGTTGTGAGATTTGAGATATGGAAGACAGCTGGGAAGGTGACTCTTGCAGAGTCTGAGAAATCATAGGTGTCACAGTTAAGAGCATTCTTTGAGAGTAAACAGTCTTTCTGGACTAGGTCATCTGAAGAATAGAGGACAGACATCGGAACCACTTCACAGAACATTACAACCAGTGGCTGTTATCCTCTATTCCCCACTTTTTTTCACTGTGATTTGTGCAAGAATGATGCCACAGGTTTCAAGGTACAGGCCTCTGATGGATTGTTTTACTACTGCTCTGGTCCCCTCGTCCTTCCTATTCACTTGATGAGGAACTGTCCGTTGTCTGGAGTCCCTGTTATCTTCTTTGTCTGTGGTGTTTGGTTCCTTTTGTTATGTGAAAGGTGGCAATTCCTTGCATATGAAACAGATGTGCTTCATGGAATGTGATTTATCTTAGTCACCTTTAATGCAATAAGTCTCTTCTGAAAGCTAGTTGATCATCCTGTTCACTCTTCACTAAATTCCTTTTCACATCTCCTTCTGTTAGTTGGAAAGGACACTGTGTGATGAACTACCTTTGTGAGCTGCCCGAAAGGTTTTTGTGGACCAAGTGTGGGAGAAGTCGCTGATCTACATACTCCAGTACTTTACACCAAAATCTGTTGTTGCAAGATTACTAAATTGAAATATAATTTTACATAGATTTACACAGAGTTAAAATATAGCTCTGCAAAAAAAAAAAAAAAAAAGAAAGAAAAAGGGTTAAAAGTATGCCTTCAGTAGTAACCTCTGAAATAATGTATTAGCTTGAAATTGCATTTTTTCATGCTTTCTTTAATGTCTTATAATGGGGCTGCTGAATTAACCCCTGGCTCTGAAAATATTAATTATTCTGTTCATTCAGTGACAATACCTGAATGATATTAGCTGGTGCAGCAAAAGATGAAGAAAAGTCACTAATACAAGGCAATTATAACATTTCTTCTGTTCCATTAATTCCTGGCAATAATGCACCACTGCTATGAACCTTAAATCAGAGTGGAAAGCAGAACATTGCTCACTATATTGGTATTATTTTAAAAGTATTTCATCTCCACACTGAGAAAAAAGCACTTGACATTACTCCTTATAGCAGAAATTTTAGGCAGAGTACCTCGTGTTCGAGACCCGAAGTTTCTCATTCTCCTAGCCAAAATTCTGTGCAGTTTCTGCTGTCTTTAAACTATGTACTTCAAAACCCTCTGTCCCTGATTCCAGAATCCAGGAATTAGAAACTGTTGGAACCTTTCCTATGCCAAATAATAAGTAAGATACTAAACAGTTGTCTTCCACTTTTGTCATACTTGAAACAGGTTTATCAATTAGTTTCATGGATATTCATGAAAGGGGAAAAAAATAGCAGTCTAGACTCTCTAGTGTAATAATGAGTTTGTGTGGCAAGGTTTTTTTGGGGGGTGGGGGGGGTGGCTTCTGTGAGAAGCTGCTAGAAGCTTCCCCCATGTCCAACAGAGCCAACGTCAGCCAGCTCCAAGGTGGACCCACCACTGGCCGAGGCCAAGCCCATCAGTGATGGTGGTAGCACCTCTGGGATAGCATAGTTAAGAAGGCAAAGAAAAACCACCAAGAGCAATTGCAACCAGAAAGAGGAGTGAGAATATGTGAGAGGAACAACTCTGCAGACACCCAGTTCAGTGAAGAAGGAAGGGGAGGAGGTGCTCCAGGCACCAGAACAAAGATCCCCCTGCAGCCCATGAACGAACCATGGTGAAGCAGGCTGTCCCCCTGCAGCCCATGGAGGTTGATGGTGGAGCAGATATCCACCTGCAGCCCATGGAGGGCCCCATGCCAGAGCAGGTGGATGCACCCAAAGGAGGCTGTGACCCCGTGGGAAGCCCAGGCTGGAGCAGGCTCCTGACAGGACCTGTGGCCCTGTGAAGAGAGGAGCCCACGTTGGAGCAGGTTTGCTGGCAGGACTTGTGACCCCATGGGGGACCCATGCTGGAGCAGTCTGCTCCTGAAGGTCTGCACCCTGTGGAAGGCACCCACGCTGGAGCAGTTCATGAAGAACTGCAGCCTGTGGGAAGGACTCACATTGGAGAAGTTGGTGGAGGACTGTCTCCCATGGCAAGGACCCCATGCTGGAGCATGGGAAGAGTGGGAGGAATCCTCCCCCTGAGCAAGAAGGAGCGGCAGAGACAGCATGTGATGAATTAACCACAATCCCCATTCCCCATCCCCCTGTGCTGCTGGTGGGCAGGAGGTAGAGAAACCAGGGGTAAAGATAAGCCCAGGAAGTAGAATGGGGTGGGGGAAAGGTGTTTTTAAGACTTGGTTTTATTTCTCATTATCCTACTCTGATTTGATTAGTAATGAATTAAATTAATTTTGCCAAGTTGAGTCTGTTTTGCCTGTGATGATAATTAGGGAATGATCTCTGTCCTTATCTCAACCCATTATATTTTCTCTCCCCTGTCCAGCTGAGGAAGGGAGTGACAAAGCGGCTTCAGCAGGCACTTGGAGCCCAGCCAGGGTCAACCCACCACAAGTGTATCCCAGATTCTTTAGCAGTATGTATTGATCAGTCTCCAAAACAATACTTTACTTGCTGTTCCATCCATAGTCCCCAGCACATTATCCCTAGCCTAATTCTGCTAAAATTTTGGACTTTAGCGTAGCATGATGTCTTTAACCCATTCAGATATTTCCTTTACAACGGTTCCTGTATTTACTTGGCAGTCCCAGCCTAAAAGGTTGAATTTCAGTGCTTGTCTCCCCTTTAAGCCAATCCTATGTCTTCTTACTAGTCTCCTGATTTGTTTTTTCCTTCCAAATTATGCATTCCAAGTTCTTCTCTTTTTTTTTTATAGGTTTGCTCTGTATTTCTACAACCAAACAGCAACAGGACTGAGATAATTTCTTGTTCCTTCTATCATATTTTGTATCCAGAAGAACAGTGGACACAAAAATTGAAGAGAAAATAATCTAAGATGGAGAGCAGATTTTTTTTTTTTTTTTTTCAAATCAGTTGTCAGGTACTCTAGGGACCAGACAGTCTCTACTTAACACCTGTAAGTTCAGATTTTGCAAAGGCCTATAACTTAGCCAGGTTCTTGCAGATTTTCACTGAAAAGGCAAACGTCGGTCACAGGGTAACTCACTAAATAAGTTAGGACTCTGATCCAAAGCAGTGAGGTGAGATGAGATTTCACAGAGAAACAAATAATTGGTTATTTTCCATGAGAACGAAGCAATACATTGCTCTGGATTTCTCATTCTTGAAAGCAACTAATTCACTGAAGCTGACATTAAGAAGAAAAATTCAGCAAAGAGGTAATAAAAAGCCTGAATGAAGTGGAAGTCTAAACCAGACACTTGGAGCATTTCAGAAAAAGTTATTGTATTTTGTCAAGGTAAAACCAACTAAAATAAAATTTTGCTATGAGAACTGCCCTTTACTATGTACAGAATCTCTTAATAGAATACTATAAATCTGTGCAGTAAGAAATAAGTTGTGTGAGTGCTGTATTTTAATTGCTGTCAGACTTTGCTGTAAATATGAGTCCAAATATTTCACATCTTTAATAAAGGAACAAGAATTTTTTTCTGTGCTATTCTGAATGGAAAAAAAAATGATGTGTGAAGTGAGAGTAAATTAAAAAGCACCTACAAAACAAAAACAAAGATCCAAGAGAAATTTTAAATATAGAAGCTTCCTGTACAATAACCAAATTCCTGTTGAAATGTCACAGGAAAGTACGTTATTGTGTAATGATCTCAGATGGCCTCTGTTTTACATTCAGTGCACAGTCCTGTTCAGCTTACATATATTCAGCCATTTTGAATAGCAATTTTAGAAGTATTTAACCAAGTCTAATACTTAGAATAAGAAGGCTAAAGAAGCCTTACTTTCAGTACTTTCTTCATGCAAATTATTTTATTTGAATAATAATGGGACAGTTAGTTTTATTTGAAGTGTTCTCTGGCTTACTCAAGCACATAATTACGTAAAAGGCACCTGAAAGCAGACACCTAGAGACCAGAAAGATGTAAGCAGAGCAGTCTGTATGAGACTTCTTTTTCTGAGAACAAGGGACTCAACTCCTGTGGAGTAAGAGAATTTATTTTTGTGCTCACATGTGTTTTTAATGATGTAATTTCTAGTACTTCAGGTCTGTATTTTGCTGTTTGTGCCTTATAGAAACTGTATGGTATTTACAGGAAAAAAGTTTTATGTCTCAGTGTAAATTTTGGGGAGAGGAAGAAATCTTTTTTCTTACTATACAAAAAAGACAGAAAAGAGAACAGAGCATCTAGATGATGATGACAGCAAGAAGAACAACAACCCTGATTTGTGAATAAAGTCAGATATATGATGAATTTAATTAAAAAACAAACAAACAAAAAAACCCCCCAAACCAAACCTTTATCTAGTTTAATGACAATATGGGTGTGCTGGTTTTGATTGGGATAGAGTTAATTTTCTTCATAGTAGCTAGTATGGGGCTATGGTTTGGAATTGTGCTGAAAACAGTGTTGATAATTCTAGCACATGTTTGTTATTTCTGAGCAGTGCTTACACAGAGCCAAGGCCTTTTCTACTTTTCACATCACCCTACCAGTGAGTAGGCTGAGGGTTTGTCACAGAACCACACAAACTAGGCCAGTCCAGTTAACAAACAATCAAACAAAAAAATATTTATTTTACAAGATAGAAGGGGAAAAACTAAGTTTTGTTCTAACTGAAACCACTCTGGCTCCAACAGACATTAACAATCCACAGGTTCAGGATGTCAGTCGGGAAATTAGTACTACACTGCTGACTTAAGAGCTCCTCGGGTTTATGGTTGATGACCCAAAATGTGCAAAATCACTCACCTGTGTAAGATGAGGTCTCTCAGTCTGTACAGAAGATGAGGCACAGGTAGCATCCCAACCCACAGGGAGTGCCTCCAACCACAGACCTGCTGCCCTGAGGGAGACAACTCAAGATAGCCTCCTCGCGGGACTCCATTTATACCCAATTTGAATCTGACCTGTGGTCATATATGGTCATGTAGGTCCCTATTGGCCAAAGCCCTCAGCTTTGTCTCTTGTCAACTGAAACTGCCAATGCCCTGGGGGTGTAATTCAAACTGTGGTGGGAAGGTTTTCCCATAGGCTTTGTTAGAGTGGGTGCATCTGCCACAGGGTGCACAAGAAGTTGGGAGGGTATACAGCTAGAACAGCTGACCCCAACTCACCAAAGGGATATTCCATATCATATGACGCCATGCTCAGCAGATAAAGCTGGGGGAAGAAGAGGAGAGGACATTCAGGATGATGGTATTTGTCTTCCCAAGTAACCATGACATGTGACGGAGCCCTGCTTTCCTGGAGATGGCTGAACACCTGCCTGCCCATGGGAAGTGGTGAATAAATTCCTTGTTTTTCTTTGCTTGTATGTGTGGCTTTTGCTTTACCTATTAAACTGTCTTTATCTCAACCCACAAGTTTTCTTACTTTCACTCTTCCAATTCTCTCCCCCATCCCATCATGGGTGGGAGTGAGCGAGCGGCTGTGTGGTGCTTAGCTGCCAGCTGGGGCAAAACCACAACAATGGGTGAGGTCATTTAGGAATAACTATGAAGTTGTACACTAAAGCAAGTAGCCAAGTAAAGAAAATGGAGAATTTTCTGAAGTAATAGAATCATGATAATATAGCAATGGTGTGAGGTGTTGAGAAAAATAATAAAGAAAGAAAAGGCATGGATTAGCCATGTATGCTAGTGTTATTAACATTATTTCTAGTATAAGAACTACAGTAAAATTCATTTGGGTCAAAACAAGTTTAGGAAAATAAGATAATATAACCTGGTATAATGCTGGAGATTTCACAATAAAGAGATTTAAATGTGGTCAGACTTGTATCTGTTAGCAACCAAAAAAAAAAAAAGTGTTAAAGAGGTACATACAATTGAAACTATATTAGAATGAAACTCTTGGCAATATGCACTTGCAGCCCAGAAAGCCAATTGTATCCTGTCCTACATCAAAAGAAATGTGACCAGGAGGTCGAGGGAGGTGGTTCTGCCCCTCTACTCTGCTCTTGTGAGACCACACCCAGAGTTCTGTGTTCAGCTCTGGGTCCAGAATAAGACATGGACCTGCTCAAGCAGGTCTGGAGGAGAGCCATGAAGATGATCAGAGGGCTGGAGCACCTCTCCTGTGAAGACAGGCTGAGATAGTTGGGGTTGTTCAGCCTGGAGAAGAGAAGGCTCCCTAGAGACCTTATAGCAGCCTTCCAGTACCTAAAGGGGGCCTCCAGGAAAGCTGGAGAGGGACTGGTTACAAAGGCATGTAATGACAGGATGAGGGGTAATGGCTTGAAGATGAAAGAGGGTAGATTTAGGTTAGATATTAGGAAGAAATTCTTCACTATGAGGGTGGTGAGGCACTGGAACAGGTTGCCCAGAGAGGTTGTGAATGCCCCATCCCTGGAAGTGTTCAAGGCCAGGTTGGATGGGGCTTTGGGCAACGTGGTCTAGTGCAGGGTGTCCCTGCCCACAGCAGGAGGGTTGGAACTAGATGGTCTTTGAGGTCCCTTCCAACCCATGATTCTATGATTTCATGACACCTAGCTATCAATTGGAAACCAAATGGTAGTAATAACTGTATTCCATATACTACTGAATAAGATAGCCACAACTGTAATGAAAATAACCAAAAAGTGGTTTTTAACTTATTTTAAGAAGTACTGATAATTTTAGATGGGGTGGTTGCAGAATTTATGGAAGAGTTAGTCACAGAGAAAAATTTTGTATTCAAAGGGAATCTCTAAAGCTTGGAGCTCAAAAAACAAAAGACACTGGTCAAGCAAGAGAGTTCATTAATCAGTTCAATAGACTGAGGAGATGGGGATTCAAATGTCAGGGCTTTCTGGACTTCTTTTTCTGTAAAATCAAGGGTTTTTTACCTATCTGCAGAGGAAGTAATCATAACAAACTTGGTTGGAGTGCTACATCCAGCTGAATGAACAAACATCACAAAAATTATATTAAGAGTTAGTAAAGATTCTACAAACACAATAAAAAAGAGGTAGCTCTCAAATGACACTAGACACTTGTGTATTGTAATGGTATCTTTCTCTACCCAATTTTAATTGCACTGCAGCCATACTTCCTATTTCCACTGTCTTTTTCAATTTGGATAGCTGAGGAATCTTTTGTTATTGTGTATATGTCGTACTACTAATAAAAAGATATGTCTGTCGTAAATCTTGCTGCTAATATTTAGAAAGCATGTGCATGTTCTCCTGACAGAGCTGTTTACGATAGAGGGCTACAAGAACAGTTAAGGGAAAGATGACAGGAGTTCAAAAGGAGCTTGCGTTGCTCCATCTGCAGAGGGGGATGACTGCTGCCTTTACAACCCAGCGAACGAAGAGGGAGCTGGGGATAAAATAAGCAGTAGGGTGAGACAATTTCATAACAAAATGTGAAGAAAAGTAAGAGTGGAGGTGGATAGGTAGGTTAATTTAACAATAAGCGTATAACTTTTAATGAAATGTATGGGCTTAAGGCTATTAAAATCAAGCCTAATTCTGGTCCAGTTTTCAATGTAAATAGAATGTAGCTTTCATTTAAGACACTTTCTCATGAGCGTAAACAGACAGAAATTTTCCTTAAGAAAATTAAGCCTACTTCACTGTCGGTGATTTTGGTTCTTCTCTGATTAGAATACAGAGACAGAAACTTTCTTATTATAGAAAATTTTAGGAGATTAGTCTGCATATTGCCTTTGTCTAGGCCTTCTTTAAGTACCCCTTAAAACATCAATAATTGTATGGTCCATAATGATGGTTCTGTTGTGCTTAATATATCAAACCTTTCTCTGTCCTTCTGCTATCATTAATACACTTCTAAGAATGGAAGTAAGAATAGAACTATCAGAAATTTAGAACAAATAATGTCAGCAGAAGGTATCTTGTAGATAGGTTTAGGTTCCCATGGTGAAATGTTAACTGCAGTGAAATCACTGACCAAAACCAGAGAAATCTCTTGCATTTTCCCATACTGTCTGTTGAACTTAAATGATAAGTTCCTCATGGCAATGGGCTTTTATTTTATATTAAATGTATACAAAGTTACTCTTTCATCAGTAGTGAGTAACAGCGTGTGAAAGAAGTAAACATAATAATACGCTCAGGGGTTTAGTTAGTAAAATGGTCACACTCCACAGCACTTTAGCTAGAATTTACAAAGTTAAACAGTTCAGTGATTTTATTTAATCCCCATGACACTAATGCAGAGGTCAAAGGGACTGTTATTTTCAGGGAATAGCCATGTTAGTAGAAAAGCAGGCTAGAGAATTGCCCAGTAAGAAAAGTGACAATAAGAATATAAAACTAGAGACAGGAAAATAGTACAGTAAAAAAGGATATTAATTTTGAGAGAAAAGAAATAGAAAGAAAAGAGGTAGCTCCAATACCTAAGAGGAAATATTTACTGGCAGTCATTCCTACAGTCCAGTCCCTACAGATAATGCGTACAAGAACATAACGTTGAAGAGCAGGATGGGAGTCTTCCACAGGAGCCACCCCGCCAGCATGGCTCCTGTGCCACCCTGACATCCCTCAGCATAAAGCCTGTGGGAGACCCACCGTGGAAACAGAGCATCATTATCCAGCGCAAATTGATTGGACCTGGCAGGCCACTTTACTGTACTGTTTGGTACACACTGCACGTGTTTATCTATAAACATATGCCATAAAACAGTGCCAAATCTGTCGCCTGCAGGTAAACTGTAGTTTGTATGCTGATGTAGTAGAGGAACCATAGAAGGAAAAGCAGCCAAAGCTGTAACCCCTTCTTTACCCTATTTGTATGCAGTGAGCACAGTATTCGCTCACTTCTATCTGAATTACCTTAGACCACCTGTACTCCCAGGTAAATTATACTATCAAATAACCTGAAGAAAAAAATCAAAACTGAAGCTCAAGGATGGCGGACTAGGGGAAGAAAATATGTAGAACCAGTAATAGAGAATTGAGAAGAAATAGTAAAATTAAGATCTTGTGTAAATTTTTCCTCGTACCACTAGCAGTAACTGTAGTATAACCACCAGCAATACTGAGTAAAATTATATTTAACAGACAACCTATGGGTAGTATGCCTGAAAATATTACAATAATGTATTAATGACCTAACAGTGGAAAATATGGTAAGATACTTACAATCTAAATTAGTTTGTCTTTTGAAGCATTATCACTTAGATGAATAGTTGTCCTGCAGCACTATTTTTTTCTTGCCTCATATCATGATACAAGATATATGATCCACAAATTACACCTGCATTGTGGAATCTTATTCAGGTAACCCGATTTACCTCAGAAATATTTCCCACTCTGAAGACTGTAATACACCCAAGTCTGCAGAGCTATTTTGGCTGAAATGTAATTTACAGCCTTGTAAATAATGAGAAAGGCATAAGTGAAGTGCATGACTTAGTTTATCTCCTTGTAATCAATAAAAATGTGAGGAGACAAGCCGTTCCTGAAGATCTTATCCATTCTTTGTCCAAGGCCATTTTCAATTGGAGGTCATGGGGAAAAGGCATGGGGCATTGTATCAGAAATTCCAAATTCATTCAAGGTTAGAGGTTGCTGTGGTTGGTTAGTTGTGGTGGGTATTTTTGGTTTTGGTTTGGGTTGTGTTTGGTTGATTGGGTTTTTTTGAGTATAGTTGAATTCTGGCAAACAGAACGCTTTGGGTGTGGAGGAAGATGCCATTCTACAGTGGCTGAGGAAGTTCCTGCCGTACAAACAGTTGGAGGCAAGGGAAAGAGTCATACCTGTTTTCTTGGACATACCTGTGTGTCAATTTGTCCAAAAAGCTTCACTTCTATGCATCTCCAAAAGTGCCTTTAATTGCCTATTGTCTATTTTCTGCCTAGACTGGAACAAAATCCGTCAGAACTATCTATAAGGAATCTACTTTACATTATACTGAAGTCTCTATAGTGATCCCTACATCCCCTTAAAAACTCCAAATAAGCTGTGTTAACCCCTTTCCTTTAAAAACAAAGTTGCCAGAAATGGTGGGTGATGTTACCTCTTTATGTAATATCACTGTGATTAGTCTTTTAATCTAGAAAATTAATCAGGAAGGTTTACTGATCTCTGCTTGAGACAGACAACTCACATTTACAGACCTGCAAAGGGTTAACTGTTCACACTTGCAGACTCTGAGCACTTCAAGATAGCAGCATCCTGCATTTTGTAATAGACTAGCATATAAATTCTCGGTTGGGACAAGATTTCAGGAATGCCCCTGTGCTATACTTTTCTATTTGGCAAAACTACAAGCAGAATGCTGCTTTTTTTTTTTTTCCCCCCCTTTCTATTTTCACCTCCATCATTTCCCCTCCACACTTGTACTCAGAGATTTTGGTTTCCACAGGAGCCTGAAAACTAGATGTTGCAACAGTCATTATCAGAAATCTTGGAATTTTTATTATTATTTTATTTGCACTCTCTTTTTATGGTTATTTATAAGAAAATCACAGTAAACACACACAACTTGAGTGAGGTCTTCAAAAAGTTTGGGTGTAAGCAGATATGCCCAAAAGAGAATGTCTCTGACATTTACATAGATCTTTCAATTGTAATTCCCAACATCTAGCTACAAAATTTTGTCACCAAAAATGTATCTGCATGTTTACATTTCTTGCTCTGTGAATGATTTCCTTAGGGCAGTAATGTCTAATTAAAACAAAGCTTCATAGACAAGGTGAAGTAAGAATCTCACCTGGATTTCAAACAATTACTTTCATGGTTACAATGTAATACTACTTTGCCGTGCTAGTGCTTCACAGAATATACTCACTGCCACTTTGGCGGATATAGTATTCTGATATGTGTTTGAATTCACTGTATTTTTATTGTGAATAGAAATATCCTGTACTATCCAAAGATTTATAGTAAATGAATCCTTCCTCCTTCTTAAACACCAAATGTCAGAGCCACTGACAAAACCATGGGAGGAGGTTGTTAAAACCAGGTGTCTGCTGGTGCAAATAGACCAATGCTCTCTGGAGTGTGACAAGGAATAAAGCCGAGCTCTTTGTTACAAGAAAAACGTAAAGCATTTTTAAGCATCTGAGTTACGTTTTTCTAATATTTGCCATTAGCTTTTCTTGCAGAGGGAGCAATAAACCACAAGATTGCTAATCCAAGTAGGACTTGATAGGATGAACTTTAACAATTCCAAAAGAATCTGAAAGGACTCTGTATAAAATACACACACACAGGTAAAATCAAGGGCTGTTCTCAGACCGTATTTCTCTTAAGTGCCATACTCTGAGGAATAGGTGGTATCCATGTATGTTTTCTCCTTTTTATATTTTTTCTTTCTTATCAGAGAGAAAAATATTCTGTAACAATGTTGATTTTTATCCGTAAAAAGATGTTCAGACAATGGAAATTTGGTTTTAAATAATATATCAACTTCTCTCTCTATAGAAAGATTCAGACTTATGGTTTATCCATGGAGAATTAAAGCAGTATCAAATAATGAAAAATTCTTATAGAATGGAAATTTTGATTTTCCAGAACTATTGTTGCGAAAAATTGCACACTGTTTTTTTTTCCATCTGATCACAGCTTCAGGCAAGAGAAAGGAGAAATGCTAAGATTAATTTTTAATTATAAGTTTTAATTATGACTTTTTAATTTTATGACCAGTTAAAATGTATTTTATTTATATTTTAATTATAATTTATATATTTTATTTTTTACTTATATACTTTTAATTTTTTTATATAAAGTTAATGCCCAAGTTAGTTTCTCATTGAGATATTGTTGCCTTAGAATACAAGATTAGTATATATTGAGTGAATGCTACAGTTGGCTTTTTAAAAACATAAATATTGTTATTAATAATTTGAAAGCTGGATAATTTTAGACTACTCAGGCAAGAATAGTTCCATCAGTTTGATGTATGAGAGCAAACAGAAACACATTTATCTTACTGCTCCTTGTCACAAAGTTTGAATTAAGAAAAGCTAAACAATTAATGGCAAATGCATTAATTTTGTTTCTTTAAGTTCTAATCTAAAAATAAATGGTTTCATATAAAAATTCAGTCTGTTGTTGAAGTTATCGAGAACTGTAATATAACCAAAATCAATGTTAAGGATTTGACTTACAATTATAAACATATTTTGTACATGGAATCTAGAAAATTGTCATCTGTTCTTAAATGCAAAGTAAGGTTTCAAACCAGCACACACTTTCATACCTGAATACTACTACTACTCCTACTACTCCTGCTACTGCTACTACTACTATATGTTTCGTATGTTTCATTGTAGCTAGAGCATATTAAATACCAAGACAACATGTTTTGGGGGTTTTTTTTAATATTTGCTCTTTAACCTGAAGGAAATTATCTATACTGAAAAATATGAGGAACAGTTTCAAATAAACAGTGTCAAAATAAGAAAATCAACATACAAGGATGAAGTGAAACGACAACAAAAAGCGCAGGCAAAAGTAAAGTACCAGTTGAAGGAAAGTTGGGGTTTTTTTTCTGTTTCCTTAAAAAAACCCCAACCAAACAAATAACCACCACCCCCAACCAAAAACCTAAACAGAACAAAACCCCAAAACAACAGACACAGTTTTAAAATTACATGCATTTTATAGTTTAAAATAATTATTTGTATTCAAATGCTATTGAAGACCACTTCAGGAGATCTGTTCTCCGAAACCCTCTGGGAAAGGTTACATCTACAGGGAGACAAGATTTACCATTTCCACAGGAACCTGGCAAGAGGGAGTATGAGAATCTAACAGAGGTGGTTTAGGAGCATCAACCATGAGAAATTATTCTTTTAATTCAAAAGAATTACATAATGTAAGAATTCTAAAGGCTTAAGAAAATATCTCTAAATTTTCAGCTGGCCCATAAGGGCTTTTTATGCTGTTCTTTTGATAAACTTTTATGATAATCCTTTAGAAATTGTTTTGTGTACTAATAAAAATTGAAATGGAAGAAAAGTTGCTAATTTCAGTTCTAATACAGTCACTGAATATAGGGGGGTGCTAACATTACAAAAGAAATTGTTATTTCCAGGAGATATCACACATGGAAGCCACCTGTTGTGGGAGGTTTCGTGTGGTTTTTGTCTACCATTTTTCTAGGTATGAGACAAGATACAGTTTCAGGGTTAGACGTTTTATCCCTGACTGAGAAGCGATCGACAATGGAACTGCCTTCCCCATGTGATAGGTGGTTTGTTGCTACCTTTGCCCAGATGCATATTTTGACACATGAGGACACAGAATCTCTTTTCTCTTCACAGGAGATTTGAGCTGGTCAGTAAAAAAAAAAAAAAAAAAAAGTGAATCAGCTTGATTTTTTGGGACGGGGGAAGGAAGGGTTGGGCATCGGGTTGCAACTGGAAAAATGTGTATAAAAGAACTGAAAAGAAAAACTTAAGAGGATCATTTTCAGTATTTTCTATTTTAAAACAAGACTGAGAAGACAGGGATAATATTTTTCAGAGCTTGCTTTCAGTTGTGTTTTAGGCCCTGCTTTGTCAGCTCATCTTAAATATAGCCCTTCTCATTTAAATATCATTTATATGAAAAAGGTCTAATACTTTAGCATGTACTACCTTACTGGTAAGGGGGAGAAGGCTCTGCCATATGTATGTAGAATCAACCAGCATTTCCCTTCCCCCTGTAATTAACAGAGCTAGAGTCCCAAAGCTTATTCTATAATGTACTGACATGAGCTAACATATGAGACCCTACAGTTCAGAGTAGCCAATTATACCTGCTGACTGTCTGCTGGTAGCCATGGTATCTGCAGGCTTTGCTGGTCGTTCTCACAGCAATCTCAGAGCTTAAATAAGCTCAGACACTGGCTCAGCTAGTTCAAAATTCATACCGCTCTGGCTTTTGCAGAGGGATCACACTGCCACTCATTAGGGACTGAAGCACCAGGCTGTGGAGCCCAGAGGGCTTTGTGCTATGCCAAGTAGCCTTCACAGGAACAGGAGGGATATATTTTTCTTAGGCTCATGCAGATGTTTCAGCAAAATTTAGCAAAATTCCAAAGCTTCTATTTATGCATCTGCATTTTATCTAAATTTCATTTTATGCCATGTCTGATTATTTTGTGAAAAACGTCTGCAAACAATGTATGCTGCAGTTAAAAGATGCTGCTTCTTTCTTTGTGCTGTGGGTCTCATTTCATTTGAGAAAGCAAAAGAAATAAAGCCAAAGCATTCCAATCTATTATTAATCACTGAATTTGCACAGGTAAATGTAATTGGCCAAGCACTCCCTGTCATGTCCCTGTTTTGTTTCATGTGTTTGTAATCTGAAAAAGATGCCTTTGGGAGGAAGGTTACTCTATCCTCAGTCTCAAAGTGTGAAAATGACTTATTTTCTAAATCTGAGGGAAAAGCAGTTGGATTTGAGTTTCTGAAAGGATTTGAATTACTGAATATGAATAGATGCACAATTTGAGCCAAGAATTCCCCTTCACTACAAGGAATTAACACCCAAAGGAACAAATTTATTGCACAAAAATAAGAAAAATTATCTGTGGCAAGTTACCCTTAGTTCTAAACACTGGCACTGCCCCACACAAAGAAAGCTGAAATATTGCCAAGTAGCAGGTGCACTCTGTACTATTCTGCAATCTGTTTCTACTGGATAGCCTTTGCAGAAGTGTAACTGAGAAGCATTAGTTCTTCTTCCATAGCTTCTTCTTTCTGCCTAAAGGAGTTTCATTCAAGTGTTGGCTGTGATTGTTCAGTTATGTCACTTCTGAAGAGAAGGATCTGTCTCTTTCTGAACTGCAGTTTTCTCTTACCTCTACTAACTCACATTCCTGTTAAGATTAAAGGTGTGCTAACTGGGGCTTATTTTTCTTTCTTAGGTCTCATAAGGTCCACTTGTTCCAATACGTGAACTGTTGTGGTGGGTTGACCCTGGCTGAAGGCCAGGTGCCCACCAGAGCCGCTCTCTCGCTCCCCTCATTCACTAGACGGGGGAGAAAAGGCATAACGAAAGGCTTGTAGGTCGAGATAAGGACAGGGAGAGATCACTCACTAATTGTTGTCACGAGCAAAACAGACCAAACTTAGAGAGGGAATTCATCTAATTTATTACTAGGCAAAACAGAGTAGAGGAATGAGAAAATAAAATCAAATCTTAAAACACCTCCCCCCACCCCTCCCATCTTCCCGGGCTCAACTTCGCTCCCGGCTTCAACCTTCCCCCCCTCAGCGGCACAGGGGGACGGGGAATGGGGGTTACGGTCAGTTCACCTCACGGTGTTTCTGCCGCTTCTTCCTCCTCAGGGGGAGGACTCCTCTCATCGTTCCCCTGCTCCAGCATGGAGTCCCTCTCACGGGGTGCAGACCTTCAGGAGCAAACTGCTCCAGCGTGGGGTCCCCCACGGGGTCACAAGTCCTGCCAGCAAACCTGCCCTGGTGTGGGCTCCTCTCTCCATGGGTCCACCGGTCCGGCCTGGAACTTGCTCCAGCGTGGGCTTCCCATGGGCCGCAGCCTCCTTCAGGTGCCTCCACCTGCTCCGGCGTGGGGTCCTCCACGGGCTGCAGGTGGAATCTCTACACCCCCTCATCCTTCCTCCATGGGCTGCAGGGGGACAGCCTGCTTCACCATGGTCTTCACCATGGGCTGCAGGGGGATCTCTGCTCCGGCACCTGGAATACCTCCTCCCCCTCCTTCTGCGCTGACCTTGGTGTCTGCAGAGTTTCTTACATCTCCTCACTCCTCTCCCCAGCTGCAACAGCTCTCTCTAACTTGTTTTTTTCCCTTCTTAAATGTGTTATCACAGAGGCGCTGATTGGCTTGGCCTTGGCCAGCAGCGGGCCCGTCTTAGAGCCGGCTGGCATTGGCTCTATCAGACACAGGGGGAGCTTCTAGCAGCTTCTCACAGAAGCCACCCCTGTAGCCCCCCCTGCTACCAAAACCTTGCCACGCAAACCCAATACAGCTGTATACAGGCCTCATTACATAATGTTAAATATCTACCCTAAGAACTACAAAAAAGAAGCGAACACAATTTATTTTTGCTGGGTTTTATTTGCCCTAACCACAGTTTTTGAAAAAGCACATTCTGAGCACTATTGTTCGTCTAAAAACGTAAAATTATACAGAGGGTCATATTTCATGCCTTGAAAGTCTATGCAAGCTCCACGATTTTGAGTTCTTTTTCCAAAGAAACTACAATCAATTGACATTGTGGAATGTCCTTGAGTATAATTCTTCCTCCATCAATTAAGTTAATGTTTACTATGCTGTATTAACTGAAACATAGAATAATAATGTGATTTTCCAGTGGGATAGATAAATATTGAGATAGAAAAGTTCAAAGCATACTAGCTTTCTGCATCATAAATATAATATTGCTCCAAAGTTATATATATATTTTTTTTTTTATTTTCTAGCTTCTACAAGTTTCCCCACTTGTTACATTCTGTCGAAATATTATCCAGTCCTGAGATGTTAGGTGTTTTCATCAGAAACTGTTGCCTCTGTAATCAGATAAGTATGCTAGAGGTTCAGTTTCTCTTTAGAGAGTGAGAGCAGGGTAATGGATAATTAAGCCTAAAGGTGAGAAGACAACAAAATGTTTTCCTGTTTTGTAAAATTTTGTAAAATGCAGCTTTCTTGGCCCTGTAGATTGACATGACATTAGTAGATCTATGCAACATAGCTGCATTTTCTTCATCACTTCACATGATTACTTGAACTTTTTAAATGCCCATTGGAGCTGGGGACAGCATGCATTGCCCCAAATCATGCCTGTCACAGTAATGCTACGTACAATTGCAGTAATGAGTCTTCATTCAAAATACAAAAATAAAACCTACATGAAAGTAAGAGGATTGCTAAAGGTGGATAAATTCTTTGTCATTGTTCTTATTGTTAGAGGTGACAGCAGTGAAACTGAGCCATCATTTGATACGTAATACATTCCATACTCTTCCATAGCCTGACTCTAAAATAAATACATAAACATAGACACACTTATGGACTGAAGTGTAAGATTTTGCAATAGACACTTGATCCTTCATCTCTAACCTGGTATTGAAGAGCTAGTACTTAGATCTAGTACTGATAAATCCAGTTATCCTGAAAGCATCATACCTTGCCTGCACAGAATAATAAGATAATCACATTTCCAAGAAAATATGAGTAGCTTCCTGTGATTTAGCTCCTTAAAATAAAAAGGCCAGTGTTTGCCACTGTTAATAAAAGATAAAAGGAGAGTTGACTTTTATCACTGCTTTCCACCAAAGACTTCTCTGAAAAGCAACCATCTTCCACTTCACTTGTTTCACAAGATTTAAACACAATTCTATAATCTAGAAGCTTATATCTGATCATCTAGTAAACCGGTGATCTTACATCCCTGAACAGTACCAGAGACAGCTACATCTATATTCATTTGATCGCAAAGAGTGTAATCTTACATTTTCCTGATCAAGAAGGCAGAACAATACCTTTTAAAATCAATATGACTTTTGTTTTTTTCAGTGGTAAGAAAGCACCATTTTCCATGAAACAGCCTGATCATACCAGTTCAATGAACTTGGAAATTTGCACATTTCAAATGTCTTTAATTTTATGGCAAATAAGTTCTACAGCCTTATTTGGGAGTCAGTGTGTGCTCTTGATAAAAAATTAAAAAAAAAAAAAAAAAAGAAATCCAAGCCTGTAAAGCTATTACATGAAAAGTAATTAAATGTGATGGAAAAACACATAATGTTCTAGGTGTATAAAAATGTAGTTATAGAAAAAACAATGATACAATGCTCTATTATACCTCAGAGGACTAAAGATAAAAGAAAACACAGAGAACTTAATTAGCTCAAACACCAGAAGAGTTTACCTAGATATATTAAAAAAAAAAAAAAAAAAAATTGTTTCACTGCACCATTTGGAGGATGATGAGAACAGGGCAAAAATGTCCTGTGCAACTTACCAACAGACAGAGTTGTACACAGTGGTTTAGATCTACTTATGTATTGCAGCGTGTTCTCCTTACTGTGTCAATGGAGGACTTCAGTGGTTATTCGCAGATAGGCAGATATGGTCCTGTCTTTGAGGGAGCAAGCTATCAATTCGCTCACGCTTCCCCGAGCGCAGAGCGCGCTGCTGTGGGTATTCCGTATGTGAGTTTCTGTCTGTTTCTGTAACTAGCTAAAGGAGAGCACAGGTAAAGGACTGACAGGTCTTGCTAATGAAAACCTAAGCCAGCCTGAAAAAATGTTTTTGATGAAAACACTCATTTCCTTAAAAGGCAATTCCATCCATTGTTATTATAGCTCCCAGAACCATAGCAAATGAACATTTAAGAAATGTTTAGTCATGCACTGCATGATTTTATTGATTTATTGGGTAAACATTAAGATCTTTCAGATATTGTTATATTGTGACATTTAACTGCAGCCTTGCATGCTATGCCACATAGATCTGCACAGCCCAAAAGAAAGCAGCTCACGCAAATGTAGTGTTCTTCAGAGCTTTTCAATTACCAAGTTTATTTAAATTATTTAATCTTGCTTTGCTCTGTATTTGCTCTGCATCCTCTGATTATACCTATTTTGTTATGAATTAATAATAACAAGACATAACACAAATATAAACAAGAACACTAATAATAATATGATGATGAATAAATAGACACCGGTGCTGCAAACAACTTACCAAATAATTTCAAGCTAAAATGAACATTTCTAAGATCATCCCTAAGTCTTCTTAGAAAACAGACAGATTATACAGTCATTGCTTTTATTGACCTACCATTTCTAGTCTTCAATAACCAGAAAATCAACCAGACATAATAAAACAGTAACCTTCACTAAAAAATTAAGGCAGTGCCTTGAACCATCAGTATGGCTACTGCAAGAACATGTCTATAGTACCTAACTATTTTTCCACCAAAATTTCAAATACATAACAAGTCTTACTGCTTCAAATTGACTTTTTTTTTTTTTTTTTTTTTGCAATGGGCAGGTTTTTTTCCACCCACACCATTAAAGTTAATAATGCATTGCATTGCAGTTAATAGGTGTTATTCATAAATTTACTTTTAAGTAGAACAAATTCCTTTCTACAATTTAATTCTTGAACCACTGGGAGCTTTTATTAAATTGGCTCTCTACATATTAATTCATCTTGGCAGACAATTTATGCTATTATTATTCTTATGGTAATGCTACATCAGAAGACAAAAACAAAGCATATGGGGAATCTATCCATGCCTACTTTGCTCTTATCACCTGCCTTACTGTTTATAATAATATTAAGTAAAGCTCTTGTGATGTAAATCATGTATTATTTATTCTTAATGTTTCAGGAGCACCTTGTCCCTTTTGTAGTTAATAAGGACTCTTTTTGAACTTTAAATAATACTAATAGCTGTGTTAGCTTTAGGGAAACAACACACAGTATTACTAAAGAGAAGTTAATTTTAGCTTTTGACTTCTCTTTTCTGAGGCTAAACAAACTACAACAACAGTGCTTATTCTCTTTGTGCCCAGTGTCGAGATCACACAAATAGGATAAGTCTAGTAAAGAAATTACACCAATTTCACCATTAAAAGAACAAATGACATAACTAATGTAAGGTAGATCTGTTTCATGACTTCCATTAGCTCTTCCCTACTTATCTCTTTCAGAGGTTAAAGTCAATTCCTTAAAAGTATTTGGGAACTGGAATAGACTGTCATGAGGTATAACACTGACTCTTCAGTGTATCTTTTTTTCTGAAAAGACGTCACTGTAGATGTTTCCCACAAATTTCTACATTTTTTGCTTTCTAAGAAAGCAAAACCAGGTTTGCTATAACAATGTCACAATGTGTTTTGAACTTAAATTTCCCAATTTATTTATCCAAGGTACCTATATTTTGTCACTCTTTAAAAAAAAAAATCTTAGTCAGGTAGGTAGTGAGTTCTTCATTGTCCCTGCAAATTATCTGTCTATATTATTAGGAATAAACCACCTACATACCAGATTTTTTTATCTGTTGCTGCTTTTCACATGTTTTGCCCTAGGACTGTGGTTGGAAGATGAGTGAAAGGGGAAAAAAAGGAATATTTTTTGTGACATTGATGTGATTAATTAATAGATTTATGACTGGCTATTACTTTGTGGAGTTGTCTATTCTGGTCTAATGAAACAAGCTATTGACTTGAGGTAAGTACATTGCATAATTACTGTGTTACTGTATTTAATATTTCCATTACTTAAAGTGCTGCTAGATTCCTAACACACCCACACCCTTTAGCACCATTAATTCATCTCTGGATGCTGCATTGTAGTAATGCATACATATTTTCTGTTTCTCAAATAATGAACTTTTTTTTTATTTTTCCTGGAAGGAGACATTTTCATCACAAAAAAACCCAAACCCCAAACAAAAAGGTTTGACAAATAATATATCTTCATTTTATCTCTCCCCTTACTTCTATTTTGTAAAGCAATAGGCATTGAAAACTTATCTGCTTAAGGAGTATAATGAGAATGTATTTAACACAAGAGTTGTTTTTTTTGGTTTTGTGTTGTTTGTTTTTTTATTTTTAAAGTGATACAGGTTATCATGCAATAGAAATAAATCTCTCCCCCCCAATTAAAAAAAAAAAAAAAAAGGTTTCAGGAGAGCATCAGGATGCTAAAAGGTTAGTTTAATTTTTATTTTTCAGTAAATAGTTCAGTGGTCAATGTGATCATGGTTTTCATATGTTTTGAAAATAGAAAAGAAAGAGCTCCATTAGAAGTTGGAAAGTATTTTTCTGTTCACTGAAAATTGAAGTAATGGCAATGCATTGTTAACCTGCTAACCTTACCCTGATTTAATGGTATCTGAAATAATGCTAAGATAATAAGCAGGGTCGAGTAGTTCTACAGTGTTCTGAGTGCAGCACTCTGTGTCTTCAATATTGTCTTTTTTGCCTGACAGTGAAACAATGTTGAGAGCAGTTTGTTTTATTTAAATCTCCTGATAATATAATAATAGCAAGAGTAAATGGCAATTAAAAAACTGATATTAAAAAAAATCCAAAGAAATAATCTATGGGTTGTATTGAAAGTAAAACTCATTTCATTATGAAAAGGACAAGGGATAACACTAATTGGATTAAACACCCACTGGACATTAAGTAAGGCCATTTCTAAGTCATTTTTTATGATGATTTACAAAAGACAAATTAATATGCCGCAGTGACGAAGACAGAAAATTGTCTTTATTCAATCCTTAAAATGATCTGAAAGCTGCTGTGGTCAGAAACATTAGGCATATTTCAGAAAGAAAGGATGTCCTTTTACATACAACACATGAAGAAAGGATTGGGAAAAAATAAACACTAGGGCAATTTCACATAACACATGCAAAGCACTTTTCTTCTAGATCAATCTATCCTTAAACATGCTTCGTTTCCCACAATAGTATTTCTGACAGAACTTTAAGATATTCACTATTCTTTACAGTATTAAAATTCATGAAACAGATAATAATTGGCAAGACATTGTGGACAGAAACTTAGATGAGACATTTTATGCTTTGACAAGTAGCTCTATGCTATTCAATACTGAATGATGCGTGAGAATGTTGCGGTCAGATTTGCTAGCAATATGCATCATTCTCCTTTGTAATCAATATCTTCAATGGCTGATGTCTAGCAGGGGACCAGAAGTGTGAGAACATTTAGCTGCTTGTCTTGCCATGCATTGTCATTTAACTTCATCTTAAAAGCTGCCTTCAGATGTCATTGAACAAAAGTAAGGTGATACAGACCAGTACCTTGAAATTAATCTCTTTTTCATGTTGGTATTATTTTTATCTTGATGTAAGTCAACTCATATTGTCACTACGACCAAAGAACAGTCAATAACTCATGTCACCAATCCTCTAAGAATTCTCTTTTGTTCTCAGCAATATATATATATTTGTAGTTACATAACTTTTAATTTGTTCTCGTATAAAGATGAGCACATAACACTAGTGTTTTTCATGTATCTGCTAAATGACATTGGGAAACTTCAGCTTATCATACACATAATATTTTAAGAAAATACTTCTACAACTTTGTTCAATTACTGCTGATCTACTGATAATACTACTTTCAAGCTTTGTAAAATGGATTGTAAGTAAAAAATTCCTCAAAAACAAAAAGATATGAAGTTCTGTTGTAATTAAAAATATTATTTTCCCTCACAATTGCAAGGTATATTGCTTACATTTCAGGAACTGATAACAGTTTCCATGATAATTTTTCAGCATAAGTAATGTTGCTTTCTCAGTCTACTTAGTACTTTGTTGTTTGTACTCGGCCAATGACAACATCAGCTCTTTTTTACAATAACATTGCACTGGTAACAACATTATTAGTCATCAATTTTTTCTTTTTTTCCCTCTCTAAAAGAAACCATCTCCATTTCATCTGTATGACCCTGATTTCTTTTTCATAGGTCATTACATTTTTTTTACCTTCATTAAAATGCTGTTTGCTTAGGTTGTCTCAATTTCTTCAATATGACTGCTGAATTATTCCTTACCTTCTTATTGTTATCCAGAAATCATGTACAGTGAAGTTACATTAACTTTCTCATCACTTATGAAACTATGAGTGGCACCGGTCTCTCTAGACCATACAGCATTTTTAAAATTCCTATAATTCAGTGAAGATTTCACACCGCCAACTTTTTTTTTATATATTGCTGTATATTCTTAGAGAAAAGTTGTATCAAGTTTTCTGATACATAAATTACATTTATAATAATTTATTCTACAACAGTCTTTTAAAATTACATTGACAGTAATCTATTGTATACCATTCTTTAATTATTTTTAACAAATCTGATATTAATATTTCTCTGCAGTTAATGGAAACATATAATAGCTATCACTACCTGAATCAGCCTGTTTGCCCTTCCTGAGTATTTTGTACAACATTAGCTCTATGTCTGTTTAACAAAATTTCCATAGTATATCAACATTCATTAAAAATAGATTTCAGCAAGCCACATATCTTCTCATTCAGCTCTTTTATAAGTCCCACATGCAAGTTATCAAGTTCTGATGATTTAAAATTGTTTATCCCCTATAAATCCCCCTTGGAATATTACATTCCTTTACTAATGGAATATAAAGCACTTTATCATTTTTATGTGATATATTCCTGTTTCCTTCCAAATACATAAATTATTTATTGAAAAATTCTAGCTGTTCTATCAGCACTTTCTTAATCATTGTGAAAACTGTTACCACCTCTCTCTTATTATAAGACTATGTTATTTCTAAGATTTCTTGTGTTCCTAACATAATTTGAAAGCAGCTGTTTTTTTACTCCTCCCAGCATTGTGTTTTCCTTGATGTCTTCATACCTCCTTGATATTCTCCATTCAGTAACTGGGTTGAAGTTTATTTACTTTTTTATGTTATTTGAATTATAGTTCTAGTTCCTATAATTCTTACTTACATTATAGAATAAAGCACGTTACAAGGCCATACAGATTAATTAATTATGTTATATGTCTTGGACCAGGTTCAAGATCAATAATTTATCATAATTAGCACCTGGTTAGGCAAGCTGTATTTAAGAATGGAGGTTACTTTTATACAAATGCATGTTTAGCTGTTAATTTATCTAGATAGATAGACAAGATATAATGTTCAGAGATTGTAAACACTTTTAATTTTGTATTTTAATTGTGAAAAGAGCTTTTGAATATGAACAGATATAATTCTGAAATGAGATCAAATACATATTTGATGCATTTGCAGATCATGATGCATGGTAAATGAAGTTCATGTTTATTTAACTTTCTTCTTTTTTTTTCTTTAACTTTCTATTACTTTTCATTTTAAGATTTTTTCTTTATCTGCATTGATGCATCTGCCACCCTAAGCAACAAGAGGTTTCATATTTACGATTCTTCTCACTTTTTCTGTATCCCCCTTTAATTTTTACATTTCTCTATTGTAATTTAAAATAAATAAAACATGTCTTTCTCAAAAATTAAAGATTCTGAAATGAAATACTAACTGAAAAGAAAATTATAGTAGTGAGACAAAAACAAAACAAAACAAAAAGTAGCTGAGATGACTGTAATGTATTCAGAGAGAAAATGGATACTGAAAGAGGAAGTGAAAAGAAATGCAATTTAATATATAGGTATTATTAATTAATTGATCATTATTTTCTTTAATTATAGACTTAAAAATAATTTAAAATTTGCATAGGAGTAAAAAAGTTTTCTCTGAAGTTTTCCTGTAAAAATATATATACATGCTTATCTGACTAATACCATTGAAGCCACTGAACCACCCCCACCCCCAGCCCCCCTGAGAATTTACCCTGATATGTGTATACATGCAAAACTCTGCACAGTAACCTCATCTGTCTGAGGAGTTATTTTCATTACTGTGCTTTCAAAAACTGGACTAGCAAAATCCATTACCCACTTTTTCATCTAAATGCTTTCATATACAATAAAATATATTACCTCAATATATAGTTTAATTAACTACAGTATCCATCATGGACCAAGTTCAAGGTCATTTGCTTAATGAAGCATTTATTTCTACTTCTATAACCAAAACATAAGCTTTAAATTGATTAAAGCTGTATATATCCTTTGTTTTCTGATTTCCTGATTTGTCTGATTCTAAGATATTTCTATAACATTTAAAAGTGCGTGGTAATTATTGATGTAATTTGTTCCTGAAACCTATTTGCCTCCAAAGATCAAGGAATAACCAGTAAAAATTTTCTGCAAGATGATGCATTAGATAAAATTAAACTGTAAATGGAAACTTTTAATGTATCTTCTTTTCAAATTGGGTAAAACAAATGGTCTTTTCTTCTCAGTGCTCAGTAAGATTTCTGTTTGTGTATGCACATGTAGGGATATATTTTTCCCAGGAATAACTATAATACTTAAAAATTGAAAAAAACCCCAACAAACCAACAAACATAGTCTGCACATACCGGTATGTGCATTTGCTAAAGCTGTAATTTAGCAAATGTACTAGGACTGGCTGGGATTACGTTACCGTCCTTCATAGCAGCCCATATGGTGCTGTGCAGTGTATTTGTGGCTAAACTGGTGTTGATAACATGACAATGTTTTGGATTTTGCTGAACCGTTCTTGTACAGCATCAAGACTTTTATTCTTTCCCCCTTCCCTGCCCCAAAGTGAGTAGGCTGGGAGTGTGAGTTTGGGAGGGGACGCAACCTGGACAGCTGGCCCTAACTAACTGAAGAGGTATTCCATGCCCTATGATATCATGCCCTGCGAGGAAAGCTCAAGGGGAGGAGGAGGAAGAGGCAATGTTTGTGATTATGGCATTTGTCTTCCTAACTGTTACGTGCACTGAGGCCCTGCTTTCCAGAAAGTGGCTGGACATCTGCCTATTGATGGAAAGTAGTGCATTAATTCCTCTTTTTCTTTGCTTGCGCACACAGCTTTTGCTTTCCCTATTAAACTGTCATTATCTTGATCCATGAGTATTCTTGCCTTTTTTTTAATTTTCTCCCCATCCTACAGGATAGGGGAATGAGCGTGAGGCTGGGTGGGTGTTTGGCTGCCAGTCAGAGTCAATCCACCACAACAACAAAGTCCCTGAGGTAAAGTTTAATATAGTGTAGTTTCCTAATTGCTTAACTTTTGTCCCTGTTCTTAAAATAGGGTCATAATTATAATTTAATATTGGAAAAAAATGGTATCTAGTGCTCTACTGGCTCTGCAAAATGTAGATATTAACCCATTAATAGGAAGAATAAGTAAGCATAAAAATAAGTTGTGTTTTGTTATACTCTTGTGTGTTGGGTTTGCGTGGCAAGGTTTTGGTAGTGGGGGGGCTACAGGGGTGGCTTCTGTGAGAAGCTGCTAGAAGCTCCCCTTGTGTCTGATAGAGCCAATGCCAGCCAGCTCCAAGACGGATCTGCCGCTGGCCTAGGCCAAGCCAATCAGCGCCTCTGTGATAACATATTTAAGAAGAAGAAAAACACTTAGAGAGAGAGCTTTTGCAGCCGGAGAGAGGAGTGAGAAGATGTAAGAAACTCTGCAGACACCAAGGTCAGTGCAGAAGGAGGGGGAGGAGGCGCTCCAGACACCAGAGCAGAGATCCCCCTGCAGCCCGTGGTGAAGGCCATGGTGAAGCAGGCTGTCCCCCCGCAGCCCATGGAGGAAGGATGAGGGGGTGTAGAGATTCCACCTGCAGCCCGTGGAGGACCCCACGCCGGAGCAGGTGGAGGCACCTGAAGGAGGCTGTGGCCCATGGGAAGCCCACGCTGGAGCAAGTCCCTGGCTGGACCAGTGGACCCGTGCAGAGGGGAGCCCACTCCAGGACAGGTTTGCTGGCAGGACTTGTGACCCCGTGGGGGACCCCACGCTGGAGCAGTTTGCTCCTGAAGGTCTGCACCCCGTGAGAGGGACTCCATGCTGGAGCAGGGGAACGATGAGAGGAGTCCTCCCCCTGAGGATGAAGAAGCGGCAGAAACACCGTGAGATGAACTGACCGTAACCCCCATTCCCCGTCCCCCTGTGCCGCTGAGGGGGGGAAGGTTGAAGCCGGGAGTGAGGTTGAGCCCGGGAAGATGGGAGGGGTGGGGGGAAGTGTTTTAAGAGTTGATTTTATTTCTCATTCCTCTACTCTGTTTTGCCTAGTAATAAATTAGATGAATTCCCTCTCTAAGTTCGGTCTGTTTTGCTTGTGACGATAATTAGTGAGTGATCTCTCCCTGTCCTTATCTCGACCTACAAGCATTTCGTTATACCTTTTCTCCCCTGTTTGGTGAATGAGGGGAGTGAGAGAGCGGCTCTGGTGGGCACCTGGCCTCAAGCCAGGGTCAACCCACCACATCTTGTAACAATTTACTCCTGTGAGGAACAGATTTATCAGGACTATCTCAAGTTGATCTCTATCTCTTACTTTCTTGCCATGACAATTAAATCACTCATTTTCTTAGGCCAGTACACCTCCAGCTCCTCTAAAACTCCTAAGTCACACTCACAGCAATTTTGGAGAAACACAGAGAAGATGTGGTGAGGTGCCAGAAATGGATATGAAGCCAGTACTGCAGCAGGGGATGAGAGAGCAAAGGGAATCGAAGATTTAAAGCTGCGGGTAATAAATCTCTCTTCACTACATGGCCTCCAGAGTAAGAAAGGAAAGGACCTACATTGCCTGTCTATTTTGTTACAGTCTGTGTTAGCTGTACTAATTAGCTTGGAAGAGACCAGGGACTTAGTATTTTACATTAATAATCAAGTTTCTTAATTATCTATTTTTTTATTTAATTTTTTTTACGGATACTGTATTTTCACAGGTAATATGGGTTTAAATACCAAGTACTTCTAAATTCTGCTGAGAAGGATGTGTTTAGTCATGGGAGCTATTTCCATTTATGGGCTGGATGGCAAAACCTTCATGGCTGTATGCTGCACTGTGCAGAAACATGCATATCAGTTTATGGAAGCAGATAAGGATGAAAACCTGCGTTGGCATCAACTAGAAAGGCAGCGGAGCTCACTGCAAGGATGGCTATTGGTAGGAACTCACTATCTGGCCTGAGTATCTCAGATAAACTCAAATTAGATTGCTCCTGCTCCCTCTGCTTCATTTATACTACAAAGGAAAACTAAAGCATATGCTAATTGGAAACATTAAATGGAGAAATCAGTTAGAGAAACTCAGTCCAATTATATATCCCATTTTTAAGGCTCTGAACATGCAGCTACATTTTCTTGTGTCACAAAAAGCTGATGCACTGAGTTGTGGTTCAGCTAAAAACAATCTGAAACATATCCAAAATGACCTTGCACGACTTTAAATAAAACTCAGAGAAGTGTTTATACATCTAATCTTTGGCTGGAAACAAACAGAGCTATGCATTAGAAGCCGATTAACCGAATAAGAGGCTCCAGGAGTGTGGGAGCTTTATCCATCATTTAGAACATTTTAATTAAGACCGCAATGAAATTCTGCCACATATTAATACTTTGCATTCCAGATTATAGTTAACACATTGCTGAAATCTCGGGGGGAAAACAAAACAAAACAAAACAAAACAAAACAAAACAACCCCAACCAAAACCAAAACCCACAACACAAAACATTAATTCTCTCTTCTCTGAAAGAGAGGGATCAATAAAATAAAATCACTTATGTTAGATTCAGAGATTCAGAAAGCTGTGGACCAAAACCAGTGAGCTACAAAATAAGGTAATATGCATCACAGGTATGCCAAATGGTAAATAAATGGTTTAAAGAAGAAACAGGTAATTCACAACAGTTAGTGAAATTGACAGAAGTCTTAAAAATACATTTTGTATTCTTCATAAATTAAAGGAAATATGCCTATTTGATAGTCTCCTGCACAGTTGAGTTTCTATTTACTTTATTCACTGTTGAGGTTCCCATTTGGTGCCATTTTTTAACTCATCTTAATAAACTTTCCAGAATCACTTCACAAGAAGCAGAAACAAATGCCTATCCATCTTTATTTATGGAATGGGAAGCTTCTTTGCAATACATTGGAAATTAAATATGTTTTTCAACATTACAGCGCTGCCTGGATTGGAAGAAATGGCCCATTTTTCAACTGCCTTTTCTCCTTATTCCAGCTAAATTTTTTCCTAGCATCTGAACTTGCTTCTTAATGAACACTGAAGAATTTTCTGTCGTAAGCAGCTAATTCTGGTAAGCAAGCATGATTGAAACACCTTTACTTCATGAAGGTAGAGGATCTGTAAGTCACCTTAGGAACTTCTAATGGGTAATCCTATTCTCTGAACATAGAGACAAACTTGCCTGTCTCAGCTTTTATGCAGTAATGAACTTAAAACCTCTGAGTGAAGCTAGATGTACCTCTGACGTGCCTGCAACAGGCTGAAATTCAGGTGGAAATTACTGCATGACTCAGTACTTGAGGAGGAAGAGAAAGGACACTTTGGAGCCAAGAGTTTAGGCTTTCTGGATGGCTAGGAAGTAAAGAACCATTATGGTGTCATTTTTTCATTGCTTTTTGTTTATTTATTTGTTTGTTTTAATTTTGAAACATTTATTTTTTCAATAGCCTCAGAGTAATTCTGATAATTAGTGAATTTAGGGTAGCATTTCAGACATTCCCCACCAAAAAACCCCATTCAAACCCACAAATGGGCCAAGGCAGAAACTATAAAAGGAGAATGGGAAGCGTAACAAAGGCATAATACTATAGTGCTGCTGAAATAGAGGACAAAAACCCCCTAAAAATAGTGTAGGGTGGAAATCAGTTCTTATCTGAATATTCGTTATCTTGCTTTCCACCTGCATAAAATATTCATAATTCCCATGAACTACAAATTAGGACTCTATTTCCTCAAAGTAGAATACAAAAGTTTAACTCTGTAAGATGATACTAGCAAGTTCATTCAATTTGTGAATACTCTTGTTTATTTCACTGGTGAATGTTGTTTCATTTGATAATCATATTGCTGTAATGTAATAACTAGGCTGCATCAAAAAAAGCATGACCAGCAGTGATTCTCCCACTCTACTCTGCTCTTGTGAGACCCCACCTGGAGTACTGCATCCAGCTCTGGGTGCCCCAGTACAAGACAGACATGGAGCTGTTGGAGGGAGTCCAGAGGAGGGCCACAAAGATGATCAGAGGGCTGGAGCACCTCTTCTGTGAAGACAAGCTGAGAGAGTTGGGCTTGTTCAGCCTAGAGAAGAGAAGGCTCCAGGGAGACCTTATAACAGCCTTCAAGAACCTGACGGAGGCCTACAGGAAGGCTGAAGAGGGACTGGGTACAAGGGCATGTGGTGATAGGACAAGGGGTCATGGCCTTAAGCTGAAGGAGGGTAGATTTAGATTAGATATTAGGAAGAAATTCCTATGAGGAATCATCTATGAGGGTGATGAGGCACTGGAACAGGTTGCCAGAGAAGTTGTGGATGCCCCCTCCCTGGAAGTGTTCAAGGCCAGGTTGGATGGGGCTTTGGGCAGCCTGGTCTAGTGGAGGGTGTCCCTGCCCATGGCAGGGGGGTTGGAACTAGATGGTCTTTGAGGTCCCTTCCAACCCAAACCATTACATCATTCTATGATTCTATTATTAGACAAGAAACAACTAACACAGGTGACGGGGTTATTCTGTTTTGTTTTGGTTTTGCTTGTTTTGTTGGTTTTCACAGAGTGTTGGAGAAAAGGTTGTGGATTCAGCACTGTAAATTCTTTGTATTACACACATTTGTTAAAATACCAAGAGCATTTCATCTCTAGACCTATAACGATAGTTATATCCCAGCTACATTTTTAAATGAGAAAGCTTCCTCTAGAAAATAACTCTAAACTGAAGATTTTTTTTTCTATTAAATGTTGATGTGTTGAATTACTTTTATTTCTTGACTCATATCTTTCAACAAAAGTTGTCAGAGCTTTAGCATGAGTCACAGGAAGCACTTACACAGAAAGTATTATTTTTTTTAAGTGAAAGAACTTATGTCTCATCCACAGCTCAAACTCTATCCCCACAAGATTTAGCCTTGAATTCTTAGTTGTTTGTGAACCTTCAAAATTTCTTTGATTATTATGAATCAAAATGATGGTTCAACAAAATACACATATTTTGTTTTGAATTCTTAAAAACATATGAATGGATCTTATTTTTTCTTAGGCAGAAAGACCTCCATGCAGCACATGTGTGCTCTACAGCATAACACGGCTTACTGTAGTCATTGAAATATTGTCAGATAAATATCTCCAAGGCCGTCCATAGAAGGGTGTTGTGTGAAAGACAGGAATAAGAGAGGAATAGTCTTCTCCAGATGCAGAAACGTTGACTTTTTTTTTTTTAAATTTATCACATCTAGGTGTTTACAGTGTAGGGCTTAGGGTTCAATTTGAGATACACACCTACATTTTGATATCAATGTGCCTGAATATTTGCTAAATACCTACACTCTCTTTATAGTCAGCAGAGTTTAACTATGTATTTAAGGGAATCTAGAGACTGACTCAGCTAATTCAATTACTTGCCTACACATGGGCATCTAGTCCTCTCTGTGACTCCCTAAGAATCCCAAGTTAGGATTACAAAGGGATTACAGATATCAGACATAAAAGAGATCTGAAACTTTCTCCAGCAAGAGATTGAGGCAAATATAGCAATACAAATAGCACTAAATGCCTATTTTCAGACATCTGAATGTCTCCCTAGGGGGATTCAGATCTCTCCCTAGAGGAATTCAGTGGCCTGTGCACAAGGTGTTTGGTCTCTAGCTGTCAGTCCACCAAGCAATGATCTCCTGTTCATTTCTTTGTCTTACCAGCCAGTGGACATCTTAGGGCAATTCAAATGACACTAGATTCCTGTGTATAGGAAACTGATATTTTCTACTAGTTACCTAATTTAAAGAGAGCAAAATTGCTTTGTAGGCTCCAGCAATGACATCTACTAAATCTTTACTGAGTATAATAGGAGCTTAGACACCCATCTCACTTGTAGACACTTATGTTATAGATAACTAGTTGATTATCTGAATCTGAATCTTGCCAGTAAATTAAATTCTGTTTTAACAGTTTAACAGTGTAGGTAATTATATACCAGTGAATAAGAACTGTTTAATATGGTCATACATATATAGCCACTGTGCTTCAGGTTAGATGTTCAATTAGCTTGCAGCTTGGATCATTAAAATAAGTTCTCTATCCTAGATAGTGTGTTGGGACGAGATTAAGACAGGTACTATATGAATTTTGGACTGGTAAATTAATGCTATGATTGTTACTTGCAGTGTGCCTTAACTATACATAGTACTTCCTTCAGGCACATTACAGACACTAAAATATATCCCTAGCAAACTATGAAATGGTCTTGTACGGAAGAAAAAGGGAAAATCAGAATTTTGATTAATTAATTCCTGTAATCTATAGGGGAGAAAAAACCACATACATTTATCAAAGGGGTTTTTAATAGCATCTTTTTTTTCTTTTTTCCTAGTGAATTTAAAAATTATCTAGTCAGACTACTTACTGAATAAACAAGTATGCAAGACAATTTTATTTAAATACTTTCAAAATAACTAATTTACCAGTTTGTGTCAAGAACTTAACTTTTCTATTCCAGTAGAGGTCTGTCCTTTCAAGTACCAATGGCAAAAGCATAGTCTGCATCATGCAATGGCTCCCGCTCTTGCAGTCTACCTCCTTCTGAGTTACAACACTTGAACATAGCGTGACATCTGTCTTCTGTAACGGGAACATTTGTAAACTTGCCAGTTCTTCTTATATGTAGAACAAGCTAGCCTCAGTCCCAAGAGTAAGAGAAAATTCATTCATGGCAGAAACTACATGCGAAGAGTTGCATCTGGCTGGCAGCAATTTAAGAAAAAAGCATAACATGTGAAGTCTAATTTTTTTGTTTCTCATATTAATATTGAGAAAAGTTTTAGAAGACCATTTTCTATTGTATCATAACAAATTAATTTCTTATCTCTGTAGATACTTTCAAATAGTTTGCAGCACTTGAGGTATTATACAGAATATGCTACTACAAAAAATATCTTATTTTCAACGTTCAACCTTTCAATATATGTATATAAGTGCAATACTTACTAGGTTGGGTTTTTTTAAATTGCAGATTAGATTAAGTATATGATAACCTGCAAAGCTTTTCATAGTTTAGATAGTGTTAAGAGTTGTCTTACAATAAATGAAATCTGTTTTCTGGAGCTTATTTAACTAAATCATTACCTCTCAAATAGAACAACATCTGAGAATGCAATGTTCATCCATTTTCTTAAAAGCAGGTGGCCATGTTCTGTGTTTTTCAAATTCATGTAATTGAACAAATACTTTTCAATAAAGCTTTGTATCTATAATTTCTTATATAATCTTATATTTCAACCTTTACTATTTATCATTAAACATTTATATATTTAGTTTTAAAAATATTTGTTTCAAAAGTATATGTTATGATTTCTAAAGGTAATTTACATTAAAAATTACCCAGTTATTACTGTATAGATGAAAATAAAAGGCATTAAGGAGACTCCAGTTCATCTCTATTAAGCTAATCTTAACATCCATGATACTCTTCTTAGTGCCTTTGACATTCAGACCTTGCAGGAGAGAAGAAGTGGGAAGGATGCAGTTATTGCTGTAAATCAATCCTTTTCTCTCCCAGAAATACTTCATGAAGGATTACACCATGCTGTTAGATTGCACAGGAACTGATCCACACAGTGAAGTGCCAGGAACTCTCACACAGACGGCTTTGGTGTGCAGCTTGGAGTGCCAGCAAAATGTCAAATCTCAAGTTGGTGGCAGGAAACTGTCTGAACAGAGCCTTAAAGAGAAGAATTTTTTTAAGCTTTAAACTAGATGAACTTAGTCTGTTGGCTATCCAACAAATGTGAGTGAAAAAATATTCCCTGCAATAATCTGAAATGAATTGTAGATTCTGAGTTTGACATGTAGCCTGGCAGCAGGAATGCTGACCATATGAGTAAATTAAATGCTTGCTTATACAATATGACTTTATATTTATGTAGAATTAATAAAATGAAAATCCCTAAATGCCAATTTCATTGATGACATCATGTTGTTATTTTCTATCAAACTTTCTAACTTCTAAACCCAGGAATGTATGGATATGGATATGGGTATGGAAAGGGATATATATTTGCATGTATAAAATAAGAAAAGATGTATGTAAATTTTCTAAAAGTCAAGGAAAAATATTTTTGGTATCTTAATTAAAAAAGTCTGCCTTTTGTGTTCATAATCTTTCTTTACTTGAACACAGTAAAACAAGTAAGTATGATGGGCTAACATTCTTCATTCCCATTGATCACAGAAAAAAAAAATATATAGACCCTCAAATAAAAGCAATTCATAGAATCTAAATTGCTTTATATTTGGCATTTAACAGGCCAACTGTGTGTACTTCTGCTAAATTTTTATTCCATAAATGTGTACCTTAGTTAAATGCATACTCAATGCATTTTACAAACCAAGGGAACCATTTATGGGAAATCAACTGGATTTCTCTCTTCCCCTCCAGTAAAGCTGAATCTTAAAAGAAATGAAAGAGTTATGAGACTGTAGGGCAAAATGAATAAAACTGATTCACTTTATGATGAACCAGGTGAAAATTTAAGGGTTTTGAAGAGAATGAAACTGGGTGCAATTTAAGGTGTCAAAGAAAAGTTTATAGTCATTGCTAGAAATAAACTGTGCTGAAATAAACAAGTTTGAGTCAGAGTGAAGGAGCCAGAGCTGTGCAATTGGCTACTTTAGATTCTTCCAAAATAAGAGGAATAAGGAAATGTAACTCCATTCTCAAAACAGAGTATTAAATATCATCTTGTTGAGCAGAAAAATAAAAATAAAATGAGTGAACATTGTGAAACCATCAGCTCATACACAAAATTTTAACTTGCATATTTTAAAATGGAAGGGGAGGCTGGAATTCCATTATACTGACTTATGTGTATGTATACGTACTTTTTTTTCCAGCTTTTTACTCTAGAAATCAAAAGGTTGCAGATCTGGAAAAAATATTACCTTTTTTTTTCTTTTTTCCCACTTATCCAAATGTCTTCTAGTGTGTATCACTGAAAATAGGGTATAGGAAGGACATTGAGAAGCTAAGTTGTAGGAACTTTTGAGTAGAGGGAATTTTCTAATCTCTGTATGAATGGTTTATAAATTCTGAAAAAGTTGTTCTGCTCTGATTGACTGAAACTTATAATCTGGAGTATTCAAATATTTGCTGTCATTTTAGGTTATGTGGTTCAGGTATCAAGCAGGATCAGAAATCAGATCCTCAAATGATAACTACAAAAGAAGAAAAGGGTTAAATTTTCCACAAATGTGTTGCATAAGGTGAAGTGGAACATCAAGACATACAAACTGATTGTCTATTTACCTGGTGTGAAACTGGACTCTGTCACATGGAAATAATAAGAAACAACAACTATAGCTAAGTTTCAGTGTCAAAGGCTTTCATGGGCCTGAAATGCCAAACTCTCTCAGTTCTTCTTGCCCCATACCTTCAGCTCCAGAGAGCTTTACTCTCAAAGATTTTTTAATAGCACTTATATTACACTTAAGCAAGGATATCGTACTGTAGTTAAACAATACAACTTTTTTGTTGGCATAACAAAGTAGATAATGAGGTCTCCAAAGAATTCCAGATTTCCTATGTACACGCTTATTTTATTACAGAAAGTTAAAAAAATCTCCTAAACTCTACATCCTTCTGCAGCAACTTTAGGTGCTTCATTCAGAGGAGGTTTGACTGACACTCAGGAAGGTGTGAAAGTGCAGTAGTCACATCTTCACTTTGAAATGAGCGTGAGTGGTAGGGTCACTGAAGTAGCCAAAGGGAGGACTAATACGTTTGGTTTACGTTACTTTTACTTCCAAGTTAGAGAAAAAGTGAATTAGGTTTGGTGATCTTATTGTAGTCCTCAGTGGAAGGCTGGCTGGTTTGAAATCCACCACACAACACAAATCTGACAGCCTTGGCACAGGGAAAATGTAGGCAACCGGTATTAGAGCAGCAGAGGTGTTGTAAGTCAGGAGCGGAGTGCCTTTTGCAGAGATGTATAGAGATGTTAATGCACAGCACCTGTCACCACTGTGCCTTGAACCAGCATGTACTATAAATCTCTCATTTTCATGAACAGTAAAATCCCCCAAACTTACAAAGAAATATAAATGCAATAAAAAATATTTTCCCCAGCCCAAATACAGTTTATTCTTTATGAATATACATGTGCTTCTTTGAGTATACTTTTAAACTAGGGACCTGTCAGGAGTTGAGTAAATCATAGCTAGAATATATGCAAGGTCCTTTTGGAAAAAAAAAAAAAAAAAAAAAAAAAACTTAAATATGAACATAAACCATTTTCTAAGGCTTCTGAAATACAGTGTGCTGGTTCTGAAAAACTTTGAAGTCCCCTTGAGGATCTCCACTATAAAGTAATGGGTAAATTTGCTTTACCACCCCCAGGGGCATGTTTTTTTAAGATTATCTGCTAATAAAATAATACAAAAATAGTACATATGAGAGAAGAAAAATATCTGGTTTGATATGAATCCAAACTCAGTAAGATTTCAGAACTGGATAGGTTAAGAACCTGTATATTCCCTTCATAAATATTTTTGCTCCACATTTTTTCACAAAAGATTTTTAAAAGAAAACCTATGTTTATTATTTTCATGTTTATCAGTTTAGATTTTCCTTAAATGTTTTGTCCCTGTTTTGTATTCATAAAATACAACCATTATTCTGATTTCTGTATAAATTAAAGGATTTATCAGATCACAAATATGCATTAATATAGTTTTAAAGCAGGATATGAAATATCAGTATGGCACCCATTTTCTATATGTTCCTATAAGACGCATTAGTATTCTTGTCCTCCATATAGCTTATAACATCTCAAAGTGCATATCATTATATTGCTCATATCCACACTCTTGAAATGGGCTGGATAAATAAGGCTAAGTAAGACAAAAGACAAGATTTGTTTGCATAAAGATTATGTTAAACTTGCTGGAAACAGTAGTGAAATCTCAGGAGGAGAAATAAAAAGCGAGCAGGCAATCTGTGCGTCTCTCATCTCCCTGCAATTCCTAGAGGTTACATATAAGAAGATTAGGAAACAACACACAGACACAATTGAAAATCTTCCTAATGAAAACAAATTTGCCATGTTTGATGGCTTATATAAATCATCATTTTTTGACAGCAACATAATGTGGAAAGACAATTTAATGCAATAAGAAGCTTTCACTTTCTAAGCAAATTGTTAGGGATAGTTCTGTTACAAAGAAAGAAGAATTGAAATGACATTGGAATAACCCAATTCCAACACTTCTAAGAAGCAGATAGGCATTGTTGGAAGTGATGCTATTCTTTTGATGTTTATTTAATTTTCCCAGTGAGATTTCAGAAAACAAAGTATCTTGAATGGATTGGTCAATATATGATATCTATGGGCATGGTGATGACAGTTGTATTTAGGCAAAACTGATTAGCACACACATCAAACATTTGAGACAGAAAACTGAAGAAGCCATATCCAATTCATTCCTTTGCTGAAGCAACCTTAATTGGCTTAAGCTGAAGAAAAATATTCATGCTGTGTTGAACTTCCTTACGTTCAGCTTTACAGCAGTACTTCTCCTCAAAAATACTTTACAGATCCTCTCTTTTAAAACATTGATATACATTAGATACTTGTCTCTGCCCTCTGTAATCTTTACACCTGATTATTCACATATTCAGTATCCCTTAAAGTGAACATCTTTCCTTGAGCTTGTAATCCCTTCCTTCTATTTTATCAGTGCTCACCTCATAGTGGTTAAATTTTAATTCCCTGTGATATTCTGAAGCCATGAGTAAATCAGACAAAAGTAACTTGTTACTAATTCTAGTAACTGGGAGATCATGAGCTACACTCATATTTGACAAACTTACTAGTACAGTTCAACTGTATAGTTCTGGGATTTATTTTTTTTTTAAATAAAAATTAGAAGTATTTTAAGAAAAAAATGTGAATACTGTAATTACTAAAAGAAAATGCAATCAGAAGTTACACTGAAGTTTATTTAATTTAGGCTGAATTAATGAATAATTTCTGCCAAAGGGGAATAAAATGTGTAATACTTGTACATAGGTGATTCTTGCTGAATGGCCACTGTTTTTCCTGTTTTGGAGGGAGTTAGGGTGCACTATTGACTAAAGACAAGTGATTTCTTTCACTAGGGCTACTATTTTATGTGTGAACACAAAAATTTCAGCTGAGCCTATGCCAATGATGAGAGACAGTTCAGAGTATTCTCTTTTTTGCTTCATTGGAAAAGCAGGTAGAAGTGGCTGCTGAGAAGTCTACCTTTGATGAGCAAACTGAGTGCTTGATCAGCTAGATCAGCAGTTTAAGGAGCATGAAGACTGTGACAAATTTGTGGTGCACACTCTAGCACTCACAAGCATGCCAGAGGGTTATAAGAAATGGCATACCTCCCTACATAGTATGGGGTAGTACCTGCTTGCAGCAAATGACACTCACTGTTCTCTGCTCTGACACCACAAAAAGAAGTGCTCTCTCCTCCGAAGTTTCTGTTGTCTCCTGAAATATCAGTGCCCTGCAAAAACACCAAATTCTTAGAGCTAGATGTAGATGTATTAGTTCAGTCACTACTGTTTCTGGCAAGAACAAGAACTGAGGACCTTTGACTGATGACCAAGGTCTACCTCTTGCCACAGTACAATGTCTCTCAGAGCCATCATCCACCTCCCATGACTACAAGAGGGTTTTAGATTCATTCTAGAAGAGATGGAAACAAAGACAGTAGATGATGCTGCCTACTTTTCTATCCTTACAGTTCAATGAGTAAGCATGACACAGTAGCAGTTCACCTTTACTCCCAAATCATGGTCACCAATCATGTAAGGATGCTAATGACTTATCTCTGGCCTTTTAATATACATTTTTCTCCTCTTCTTCCCATCTGATTGTAAAATTCTCTCTCTCCTTTTGTTTTAAACTTTCATAATTTTCCTTTCTCCTTTTTCAGCTTTTGTCTTAAATTGGGGATGAGTTATTTATTAAACCATCGCCTGACATTACTAGAAGTTCCATCAAGAGGTCATCTGACTTCTGGCAGGTGAATGTTAACTCTGCCAGATTCCTCTGCAGCCCATGAACCTGGTGAACCAGGCTCTTGTGAGGCATCCTCTCCCCATGTTGTCTCATTTCAAAATGGGAAGCCTGGAAGGACAAAACCCTGCTAGTCTCGGCCCTCTTCATGGGTATAGAGGCCTTTTCCTCCTCTCTAATAGCTAAGTCTTTCTTTTCTTAAGCGTGTGTGCTTTCCACCCCTCAGGTTCTCCTTCAGCAAGTCTCCTGGCTGTTTGGTGTCCGGAGATTGAATGATGTCCTATGCAGTAGTCAAGTGCACTTCCTTCTCAGTCCCTTTGTTTTGAGCTGTTGCCCTTAGGACAGCTTCTCATTAGAGCAAGAATCTGAACACAAGCATCAGCTAACTGTCCTAACCATGGTGCTCGTGGACAGTTGCTAATTAGGACCTTTGATTGAAGTTACTAATTGTGTAATGTATTTAAAATAATTAAATGTAAACTAATTAAGAAAAATTGTTGAAGGAAAGAACTCATGAGGATGAGACAGGGATATTCAGGGCTCACTCATGGGTCTCACAGACCCAGGGACAGTGAATGCTTTGAACTAGAACAGTCTCAGTGAATGGTTTGTCAGGTCAAGACTACAAGCTTTACAAACTACCTGTGCATTGATGGCATTGAATGACTAATAAACTTATTTTAAACGGCTAAAAAGAGAAGATGGCAAAAAGCAAAGAAATTTCAATGGATTTGTCTGGGGTTCAAGGAGGTGAAAGGAATGATGAAAGACAATTCATTTTCTTGTTTTGGATGACAGATGGATTTGAAGTCTCTTCTAAATACAGAACATTGGTTTTATTTAAAGTGAAACAAGTTGTCTTTCTCCCAAGTGATCTAAAAGATGTCTATCTGAAAATCTTGTCTCTGAACACATACTTTTGTTCATTGAGCTGAAAAATCAGTTATTCCAATAACCACGTGCCAGCAAATCACTCCTAACTATAAGCATGTTTTCAGAAAAGTCATTCCATATTAGAACAAATGACTGATAGTACTAAATAAAAAGATCATTGTTTATTTGTCAAAGGCGGAATTCTAAAGAGAAGAAATTACTTGTTGTGCAAAGAATTTTTCTTTATTTTATCTCCTTTTACACGTGCTTCCTTAACTACATTATCACGCATTATTTTTCCATTCAATTGTCAAGAAAAAAAAATATATTGGACAACATAAACGTTTAAACTAGCTTCCAGTATAAAACATAATTTTGCCGTGTGCTTTCAGAGAGTTTTTCCCTGCTTAGCCCTGGCTTAGTTCTCCTTAACTAGCACATTTTAGCTTGATTTGAAAATGAATCCCAGATGTCCTTGTACATGCAGCGGGCTTTTGGTACATCTATGCAGGAAGGGCACAGATGTGTTTGAAGCTGCCCTTCCAGATCCCATAAAAGCAAAATAGCAAGCCCAACTCCTCTTTGTAGGTCCTCACATGAGAAAGTGCATGGGGCAAGAGGGTGTGTACATGTAGGAGGGATCTTAAAATGTCTCATTCTCCTTACTCCAGTTGTACGAGAACACTTCCCTATGAGAAGTAGGGCTTCACAGAGAGTGCCCTAAGAGCTGTCGGAAGGAGAAGAGATACTATTGCTCACATTTGGTCAAGGGAGGTCCTTTCTGACCCTTTCTTGCCAAAGCCCATGTTCTTCTTCCTTAACTTTTTCAGTCTTCCACCCACACTCATCTAAATCATCTATCTTGGGAACTAAGTTGAAAAAGCATTTTAACTAGAAACCTGAAGATGTTCTGGCTTACTCTCCTTACCTTTCTGTTCTTGCTTCACTCAGCAAACTCAATTCAGTACTTATTACAAAATCTTACTTTGAATCTCTGTGTATTAATTAATACAAGAAGAATGTTCCTTTCCCATTTCCTCACTTTACAATTAATGAAGACTACCAAGAGACAAGAGACTTGAGGTGCAGAGCAGGACAAGAGACTATGGGAATAAGTTGAAAAAAAGAGGGGTTCATCCTGGAATTAAGGAAAAATCTTTTCATCATGAGGACAGACAAACATGGAAACAAGTTTCCTAGAGGCTTTACAGTCTGTGACCCTGTGGTTAGTAAAGCTTGATTGGATACAGCCCTGAGCAACCTGGTCTGATATCAGAGCTGACCTTCATATGAGCAAGGAGTTGGACTAGAGATGTCCTGAGGTCCCTCCCTCCCTGAATTATATTATGAAACCAGGTCTTTTTTATGTCTCAGCTCATACTCCACAGAAGTCATGAAAGATTATTTCTTTGGTAGCAGTAACCCAATGTGCTAATTCCTTACAGTAATTATTATCAGTGTTGCTATAGCTCATTATTAGCTGAATGAATAATTATCTTATGAAGCCAGGTCTTTTTTATGCCCCAGTCTGGTTGCTCTGCAAGAATTCAACAGTAACTGTTGAATTTTGACTAATTCTCCATATTATTTAAAAATATTATTAACATCAGAAATAATTTTCTATAAAACAGTCTCTTTTAACTTTGTGTCATCTTTTATTTCCTTACTTTCCTTCTAAATGTTAACTATAGGCTGTTGGCTTAACTGTGTACATAAGTTTAATTAATACACTGATTCTGTTTTTCCCACATCATCAATGAAGATCTTAAAAACTGACTTAACACATTGCTTTGCTCATACTCAACAGAAGTCATGAAAAATTACTTCTTTGGTTGGAGTAAACCAATGTGCTAATTCCTTACAATAATTGTTACCGATGTTGCTATAGCTCATAATTAGCTGAATATCAATTAGCCTGAAATATGACTGAGAAATTTATATTAATGTTAACCTAATGCTTCATTTACATTTACAGCTGGTTTTAATTATTTGAACAATCACCAAAAATTAAAACCTTCAGTCAGTGAGGTTCCACCTTCACAGATGATTTTCTGGGAATTTAGTAAACAAAGATGACATAAATATGATGAATTATTCCTAGGATTTGCCTTGCAATTACCTGTCAACTGCTTGTATTACAGCAGTTGAAAGTTATATGTATGTTTGTTAAGCTCTAATAAAAATATTACAAAAAACCCAAACAAACAAAACCCCCCAAACACCCCCCCAAACCCCAAATCCCAAACCTCCCAAACACCTTATTTCTCTCCTTCTCTCCTCTTTATTTGTGTCTCAGTAGAGTAACTGGGGACAATGTCACCTGTTGATCCTTTTTAATGTGATAAATTGCTCAAAATGTAGTGATGTACAAGCTTTATTGTCTCTTCATGTTTTACAATGCAATGAACTTATTTATAATATCTTTGTAGAGACAGGTTTTCCTCTTCCGCCTATCAGGTTTTCCTTTCAGCCACAGTTGATGAAATTTGTGAAAAGTATTTTTAACATCTTTATCAGAACTATTTTCTCAAAGAGCAAGCAGGAAGATAAAGTCTTCTCACTGGTACTTTAATGAGCCTTCTCAATTTGGTCACAAATATATGTAAGTTGGAATTTTCTAAAAATGTCTTAGAGAACTGTATTCCCCAAACTCTTTGAAGAATATGATCTGAGGGTCCTACTCCCTTATTGTCTTTCAAAACTTAGTCCAGAAATCCAAAACATAGCAACATACAAGCTACTATGAAGAAAATTAACTCTATCCCAGCCCAAACCAGTACATCTCGAAGAAGGAACTGCTGAAGAATTTTCAGTAATTCCTGGCTACAATATTTAACTATTCACAAAATCACAGAATTGTTTATATTGGAAGAGACTTCTTGAGATCTTCTAGTCCAATGTTGCTGCTCAAGCAGGGTCAGATAGAGCTGGTTGTCCAGGATCATGTCCAGAGAGGTTTTGAATGTCTCCAAGGATGGAGATTTCACAACTTCTCTGGGAAAAGTGTTCCAGTGTTTGACCACTGAAAGTAAAAAAGTGTTTTCATAATTGAGTGATGGAGCTGTGGTTGGTTGACTTTGGCCGGCTGCCAGACACTCACCCAGCTGCTCTCTCCCCTTCCTCAACAGCAGAGGGATAGAAAATAAGATGAAAAACTCATGAGTCAAGATAAAGACAGGGAGATCGCTTACGAATTACCATCATGGTCAAAATGAACTTGACTTGGGGAAAATTAATGTAATTAATTCCTGATTAAAATAGATTTGGATAGTAAGAAACAAAACCAAAACCTAAAACACATTCCCCCAACCTCCACCCCTTTTTCCCAGAATCAACCTAACTCCTTCTTTTCTCACTTCTCTCCCACCTCATGCTTCACTGCCAGGTAGTGTTTTCCCCTTTCTTAAATAAGTTTTCCCAAAGGCACCGCCATCTTGGCTGAAGGGCTCGGCTTGAAGAGGCAATATAAGGTTTGTCTTCACTTCAACCATTAGGTTAGGACAGCTGCCAGTTCAAAGTCAAATGCTTTCTTCAATGGTCTATATTGACTGGAATTTGAGTTACGTAAAGAGGCAGGTATCCTCTGCTGCTAATAAGTTGACAAGATTTGGGAACTGTCCAAAAAGCCTGGGACATTGAAGAAGACAGCTTTACTTGTAGTAGCATCTGGCAGTCTTTAATTTCATATCTTTAGAGATGTATCTAGGCAGGGGTTTGGAGGACAGACACTTAAGTCATAGTCAGCCCAGCGAAGTCTAATTAGGAAAACAGGGACAAATGGGGAAACACTGGGAAGATACATCAAAAGAATCCCAGCCACTTCAGCCAGTAAGTCAGCCTCATTGGGGGCACAACTGAAATGCCTCTATGTGAACGTACGGAGCACGGGGAATAAACAAGAGGAGCTGGAGATGTGTGTGTGTGCCTGCAAGGCTATGACCTTATTGGCATTACAGAGATGTGGTGGGATAGCTCCTATGAATGGAGTGTTGGGATGGAAGGGTACAGGCTCTTTAGGAAGGACAGGCAGGGCAGATGAGGAGGGGGTGTCACCCTCTATGTCAATGACCAGCTGGAGTGCATGGATCTCCACCTGGGGATGGATGAGGAGCCCACCAAGATCTTATGGGTCAGGATTAAAGGGAGCGCTGGGGCAGGGGACATCATAGTGGGGGGTCTGCTACAGGGAGACCAAGCAGATGAAGCCCTCTATAGGCAGATAGGAGCAGCCTCATGTTCACAAGCCCATGTCCTTATGGGGGACTTCAACCACCCTGACATCTGCTGGAGGGACAATGCAGCAGAGCACAAGCAATCCAGGAAGTTCCTGGAATGTGTCGATGACAACTTTCTCCTCCAAGTGATAGAGGAGCCCACAGGGAGAGGTGCCATGCTGGACCTTATTCTCACCAATAAGGAGGGCCTGGTAGGGGATGTCAAGCTCAAGGGCAGCCTTGGCTGCAGTGACCACGAAATGGTGGAGTTCAAGATCCTCAGGGCAGCGAGGAGGGCACACAGCAAGCTCACTACCTTGGACTTCGGGAGAGCAGACTTTGGCCTCTTCAGGGATCTGCTTGGTAAAATACTGTGGGACAAAGCCCTGGAAGGAAGAGGGGCCCAAGACAGCTGGCTAATATTCAAGCATCACCTCCTCCAAGCTCAGGAGCGATGCATCCCAAGAAAGAGGAAGTCAGGCAAAAACACCAAGAGGCCCCCATGGATGAACAAGGAGCTCCTGGGCAAAGTCAAACAAAAAAAGGAAGCCTACAGAGGGTGGAAGCAAGGGCAGGTAGCCTGGGAAGAATACAGAGAAACTGTCCAAGCAGCCAGGGATCAGGTTAGGAAAGCCAAAGCCCTGATAGAAATTAGTCTGGCCAGGGAGGTTAAAAGAAAAGCTTCTATAGGTATATCAGTGAGAAAAGGAGGATGAGGGAAAATGTGGGTCCCCTCCGGAATGAGATGGGTAACCTGGTCACCCAGGATATAGAGAAGGCTGAAGTACTCAATTACTTCTTTGCCTCAGTCTTCACTGGCAAATGCTTGAGCCACACTGCCCAGGTCGCAGAAGGCAAAGGCAGGGACTGGGAGAATGCAGAACCTCCCACTGTAGGAGAAGATCAGGTTCAAGAATATCTAAGGAACCTGAATGTGCACAAGTCCATGGGACCTGATTAGATGCATCCGCGGGTCTTGAGGGAACTGGCAGATGAAGTGGCCAGGCCACTCGCCATCACATTTGAGAAGTCCTGGCAATCCGGTGAAGTTCCCACTGACTGGAAGAGGGGAAACATAACCCCCATTTTTAAGAAGGGTAAAAAGGAAGACCCAGGGAACTACAGGCCGGTCAGTCTCACCTCCGTGCCTGGCAAGATTGTGGAGTGGACCCTCCTGGAGACTATGCTCAGGCACATGGAAAATAAGGAAGTGATTGGTGACAGCCAACACGGCTTCACTAAGGGCAAATCGTGCCTGACAAATTTGGTGGCCTTCTATGATGGGGTTACAGCGTCGGTGGATAAGGGAAGGGCAACTGATGTCATCTACCTGGACTTGTGCAAGGCATTTGACACTGTCCCACACGGCACCCTTGTCTCTAAATTGGAGAGACATGGATTCGATGGATGGACCACTCGGTGGATAAGAAATTGGCTGGATGGTCACATTCAAAGAGTTGTGGTCAACGGCTCAATGTCCAAGTGGAGAACGGTGACGAGTGGCGTTCCTCAGGGGTCGGTACTGGGACCAGCACTGTTCAACATCTTTGTCAGCAACATGGACAATGGGATTGAGCGCACCCTCAGCAAGTTTGCCAGTGACACCAAGCTGCATGGTGTGGTCAACACACTGGAGGGAAGGGATGCCATCCAGAGGGACCTTGACAGGCTGGAGAGGTGGGCCCGTGCGAACCGCATGAAGTTCAACAAGGCCAAATGCAAGGTCCTGCATGTGGGTTGACGCAATCCCAAGCACGACTATAGGCTGGGCAAGGAATGGATTGAAAGTAGCCCCGAGGAGAAAGACTTGGGGGTATTGATTGATGAGAAGCTCAACATGAGCCGGCAGTGTGCGCTTGCAGCCCAGAAAGCCAACCGTGTCCTGGGCTGCATCAAGAGAGGCGTGACCAGCAGGTCGAGGGAGGTGATCCTGCCCCTCTACTCTGCTCTTGTGAGACCACACCTGGAGTATTGCGTCCAGCTCTGGGGTCCCCAGTACAAGAAAGACATGGAGCTGTTGGAGCGAGTCCAGAGAAGGGCCACGAAGATGATCAGAGGGCTGGAGCACCTCTCCTGTGAAGACAGGCTGAGACAGTTGGGGTTGTTCAACCTGGAGAAGAGAAGGCTCTGGGGAGACCTTATAGCAGCCTCCCAGTACCTGAAGGGGCCTACAGGAAAGCTGGAGAGGGACTGGTTACAAGGGCATGTGGTGATAGCACAAGGGGTGATGGGTTTAAGCTGAAGGAGTGTCCGTTTAGACTAGATGTTAGAAAGAAATTCTTCACTGTGAGGGTGGTGAGGCACTGGCACAGGTTGCCCAGAGAGGTTGTGGATGTCCCCATCCCTGGAAGTGTTTAAGACCAGGTTGGATGAGGCTTTGGGCAACGTGGTGTTGTGGAGGGTGTCCCCGCCTGCAGCAGGGGGGTTGGAACTAGATGATCTTTGAGGTCCCTTCCAACCCAAACCATTCTATGATTCTATGATTCTATGAAATGAAGAATTTAATTTATAAGCAATTACTGAAGTAATGATAATAAGAAAACATTCTGTGAAAGAAGTACTTCATTTCAGAGCTAAGTTGCACAATAATTTGGATGGTTTTGTCTTGTGTTTCCATTTCCAAGTACCGAAAGAAACTGAGAAGCATCAAAATCAGGAGGCCCTCCCTAGCCATTTTATGTCAGTGGCTCTTAACTCAGGAGCAAGAGAATTTTCAAGCAATAGTCCTAAAGTACTCCATGTTGTTATTCTCCAAGATATTTTGAAGCAAAAAGTGGGCAGATATTGATATATGGGGTTGAGTCTGCAAGAATCAGACATATCTGTGTTTTCTGGGACCAAAAATATGCATATGTACCTGTAAGTTGCAGTTGCATTTTAAAGAATCTAAGAATCATAGGAGAATATAAGTTGGAAGTGACCTCAGCAAGTCTCTAGTCCATGCCTGTGCAGCTATGGGATCAGACCAGGTTGCTCAAGGCTTTATCCAGTTGGGTAACTATTGATGAAGGGGACTGCATAGCATCTCTGGATAACCTGTCTCATTGACTGTCCTCATGCGGAAAATGTCTTTGAATATGTTAATTTATGTCTACTTATTACATCTGATGATTGTTTTATTACAGAAGACTATCAGCAAATGTTTGTTCTACAAAATTGAAAATTTCCACAGTTGCAACTGAAGTCAAGTATTTTGCCTGACAGGAGTTTTGGAAGACACAATAGAAGACAGGTCTTCTTGGCTCCATAGTTCTCCAAAAACTCATTACCTTAGTTCTGCTTCAACCAAACCTTATAGAAGGGTAGCCTGTTGCAGGTATCCTACCTAATACATTTACAGTCAAGTTAATATTCTGTGAATCTTGCATCTCTTCCTGTGCTATCCAAACTTTTGATTCCTTTTTCTCCTGATGAGATGTTTAGTTTTGCCTCTTGGAATGTCTCATCTACCAACCCTGATAATCAAAACATCTTTCTGGAATGTACAAGGTAATATTTTTATAAGTTCTCTACAGAAAGAGGAAGAGAATTATAACATATGTAAATTGCCATACTCTACCTGTAAAGTCCATTAAAAAAAATAACAACACCTATCAGCGTCTAAAATTGCAAGAATTTTGTGTGTAGTTTTCTAATTGTTTTGCCTTCCTCTGAATCTGTAATTCCAGTCAGAGTAAAAAGACTTGCAGACCTCTTGCACACATTGTAACCACTAAGGGGATGCCCTCCTTCCTGCACAAAAATCATAGAATCATAGAATGGTTTGGGTTGGAAGGAACCTCAAAGACCATCTAGTTCCAACCCCCCTGCCATGGGCAGGGACACCCTCCACTAGACCACGTTGCCCAAAGGCTCATCCAACCTGAGGATGGACTATTTAAATGGATGGACTATTTAAAATATTCTTTATCTGGAGGATAAGCCTGGTCCTTTCCTGCTACCAAATTTATCCAGTGTATTAACGATATAGATTATAACCACAGATATCAATGAATAAATGTTTCTAGGCATATTTAATAATGTGAATATAATGCTATTAAGATACTTGAACAGCAATGAAATGTAATAACAGTTAACACCAATAAAGAAATTTTTTAGATTACATCTATTTTGCATCCTTTAGTCTCTTTCACTGGTGAGATTTAAATATTCTTTGTTATGCAACTAAATTTTAAGCAATCTTTGCAGATTTAGTTTTGTGTTATGACTTGCTTTGCATTTCTTCACTTAAACATGAATAGCTCTTGTGAGAAAATGTTTGGGGTGCTTTGGACAGGGGAGATAATTTACTCTTGTTTTTTTTTCCCTTTGAATTTGTACACACATTCAGATTTTCTACCAGTGTCTTTATGGTGTGAGAAGGCAGAAAAATTTTCATATATTAGTAGAACACACTTGTGTTTAAGTAAGTGCACCATCTAATTAATGTTGTGCACCAGAGAGTCCCTCGTTTGTCACACTACGTATCTGTGGTTAGCCTTGCAACCAGGGTGCATTACGAGGGCCTTGGAATACTTATCTCTGTCCCTAGTTCTCACACATGATTTTATGGAGTCTTGTGTGAATTTAACCGAGCCTGAAACAAGCTCAAATAGTTTAGAGCCTAAGCCATTAGTTTTAGACACTTATCCCTTAGATAGCCATATTTAGGTGAGACTAATGTTTTCCATTTAGTTTCATAAATAGTTTTGAATATCTGGACCTTATTCACTTGGTCCCAAAATTTCAGACCTATAAAACTGGGCAATTATGCTTCTTTTATTCTGCACTCTGTCTGTACGTTACACATGGTTGATTCCTTTACTCTCCAAGTAAAGGAATCATGATCTGGGCTAGAGAACAAAATCTAAATAAATAATAAAATTATCATTAGTGTTTTGTAAGGAAGGTTATGTACATCATCTTTTGTATTCAAATAAAGTAAGTATTATTTAATTTCTTAAAATCATACATCTGTCATCTTGTACATTTGCCTTGTTTCCTGCTAGATTCTTGGCTCTTGTGTAAGCATTAACAATGCAATTTAGAAAAAAGTGGGGAAAATAACCAACGAACCAACCCCCAAATCTTCTGACAGTGTTCCTAACATGTCTACATTTTCACAAGGTAATTATCAAAAAGGGAACTGCCTCCAATGTCTTCTCCAGAAAAAACAAACATCAAGCAACCAAAGCAACAACAAAAAACCCCACCAAACATTTTTATCTCTCTCCTTTTGAAACTTCTTATAATAATCATTTTCATTTTTTCCAGTATCTAACTCCAAGATCATATCTTCCAACCCTTATATTTCTAACATTGAAAACTGATTTGACTTGAATTCAGATCCTTTTTAGTGTTTGAAATTTGCAGTCAGTCACTGTAACACTGCAAGACCAAATATCAGTGTTTCTGTGCATTTCCTCAGATGTTGGATGATCATGTGAAATAATTTGAAAAGTCAGTTAGTTAAAGCTCCTCAGTTAAGAACAAATATACTCAATGTGGAAAGAAAAGTTGCTGCAACTGTTTCTAAATTCTTAACCTTATTTAATATCTACATTGCATTTTCCTGTGTATGATAAAATATTATGTCAGTATTTTAAAAATTGAAATTGAAAGAAAAAACTTCTAAAAATCTATATGAAGTTCTGGAGCTAAGGTTATGCATCTGACATAGTAAGGAAATTATTATGTATTATTTTGAATAAAAGACTAATTTGTACTTGCCTATTATTGTCTCAGAGAAATTTCAAGTTTAATAAAAAATATAAACTAGATGTTTAATTCTATACAATCAGTGAATTGGACCATAGACAAGCCCTCTTGTCCTTTGCATCAAAATAAACCTGGATAAACCCCTTAGCTTTGTTAGTGTTATTTGTGATGCATAACTGTGACATTAGAAGGAAGGTAGAATTTATAATTTTTTAATATTTGTACTGAACATATGATAGTAAATAATGTCACATAGATTTAGGACACAAAATAATTAGAAACTGGAAGCAAAAAATGCAGTAAGCTAGTATTCATACCTTGCCTAAAGGTAGTGATCTTCTTTTGGCAAAGAAAAATCAAAAATATCTAGGTGTCTGAAACATGACTTTAACTGTTGGAGACAGAGAGTTTCAAGTAAAAAAAAAAAAAAAAAGCCTCAAAGAAATAGAATGCCTTGAAGTATAATTGAAGTTTTGCTCATTAAGGGCAAACCTGTGAAGACTTGACATTTCATCAAGTTTTCAACTACATTTCCTAAGAAAATAGACTTGAAAAAGTTGAACAGAGAACTGGGATTTCTTTTGCAGTATTACCTTTTGACATGAGTCTTAGAGTCACTCTCTCCATTTTTCAAAAGCCAATAGTGTAATTGGGAACGTTTTAGCCACATGTTGCCCAAAAAGAACACAAGCTAAAGGAGGTTGCACTGTCATACTCATTAGAAACAAACGCTAGACATTGTCATTGTTCTAAGCACTTCATTGATTTCCTGCTCTAGACAGGCTCTGACTGTTAGGCACAGCTCTACAAAGGACTAAAAATTGAGGCAAACTAATCCAAAATAGACTGAGTCTCTAGCAAAAAAAACATGTGAGAGACAACAGTATGATAGTCATTGAGAAACATCACTTTTTCTGTATTTCCATACATGATGTTTCTGTAAAGACAGCAGTCACTTCTGTTCAAATGTTTCAGACCATACAAAACTGCAAAAATTTACTCTGAATGTTCAGCCCTAGGTGATTCAGATATAATTTTCTTTTTTTTTTTTCTCCTTTTTTTTTCTCCCTTTTGTAATTTCCCTTTCCCCATATTTGTAGGTATTAACTTGGTTTTATCTATATCTTTTCTGTGAGCAGCAGCCCACATTTGCAGCTTTCCTCCATTTGCTGTTTTCTCATATAAGATTACTCTTACTACCCTCTCCTCTTTCTTCCACACATCACCACTGGCAAGTTTTATATAGTCATTCCAGGAGGACAATTATGAGTCTTCTTTGAATATTGGTGTACAATTTTTATCCAATGACCAACATCTGTGCTATTAAGATTACTTGGATTCATTGCTGTCTAAAGACAGTTTTCTTACATAATGAGTAACCAGAAGCAAGTTTTAAACACTTATTGTTTCCAAGAAGCCTTATGTCGTGCACAATTATTTTTTTATAATTTTTTCAATGCAAAATTTATCATATCTGGTCAGTATTGCTACTGTGTTTCATACTCCAGTCACTGAAAAGCGAGCAGATTTAAAAAAAAAAAAAAAAAAAAAAGGTGCAATATTTATTGTGCAAGATCATCCTCAGGTTAATGATTTACAAATAAAAGCTTCATCAACAGTAAAAAAAATCCAAAACCAGAAAAACAAAAAAACCAACTAAGTCCCACAATAACAGTCTTAGCATTTTGAGACAAGTTCACTTGCAGGAGAAATGAGATTATTAAAACAAGATATAAGCTTTTTTAGAACAGAAAGGAAGCCAGCTATCCAGCCTGCTCTAAAACATCCCCAGTGATCAAGGGTCTGTATTTTTGCCATTAAGTTGATGCTTACGTTTTGGATCATTTCTGGACACTTTCATGTTACTGGGCACTGAAATTGTTATTTTCAAAATCTCAAGGGAACAACAGCACTGAGGTATGACTCATTCAAGAAGAGATAATTGTGTATAATAGTTTTGAATTTGATGTGTGTGGAATAGACTAAAGAAGAATTCAGATATTTAAACTGTAACCTGAATCCCTTGGTCCTGGAATCTAATGTGAAGAATTTAGACAGGAGTTATGATATTTTTTTAAAATTTTATTTTATTTTTTAAAAGATTGAGTTAAGTCTACAATCTCTGTCAGGAAGATATTCTGTTTAGAATATCCCAGTGCTAAAGCGATCACTTGGAGTGTTTCTGACCTCACTACAACCTTACCGTATAAGCCAAAATAACTAGATCAAAAAGCCCTGCTTTGAAAGACATCTCATAAACTGTGTGTTTAAAGGTCTGACACTAGACATGTTGGACCTATGGCATATCTTCACGTGGTCTGCAAAAGCCCAGCAAACCTAGATCTAGGCATTCTGAATGTGTTTAAAATATACACAAAGAATTCTGTACATGTATAGCATCAAGTCTCTGATGACATGCCTAACCAGGTGGATGCTCAGACACTCCAATGCTTTCAAGAAAGCTCTAGGAAACTTTCTAAGCCAACACTTTGCTCTGACAGAAGAACCGATTCAAACAGCATACAACTTTTAGATTTCTCTTTATCTAGGTTCAAGAGTTCTAATTAGATGTGTTCCAGATGGCTCTTTTCATGGTCTGGCAAATCTGTGACTAAAATATACCCATATGGATTAAGTCAAAGCAAAAGTCTCTGAGAATGCTGCTTTCCTGCACTGAGTGTCTCACTTCCACTCCATATGGACAGGTATAATAAAGAAAAATAAATCAGAACCACTGTCATCATAGAGCAAGAAGGAAATATTGAAAACCACCAACCATTTGGGCAGTCATAGTAATAATTTGCTATTTTGATTTGAGCCACTTCTAACTTTATATCTGTTCCTGGGCACTGTAATATTCTTTCTTCTCTCTCATTTTGTTTCTTCTGCTTCAGTACTACTTTTTGTATTCTGAAGGTGCTTCGTCCTAGACTTTTTTACTGGTGCTGATCAGCTTACTCAGAGCGACTACCAGAAATGCCTAATGATCTTCTAAGACTAACCCACCAATCATGCTAAAAAGTGTCCAGAATACTGGAGAGATGAAAAAATCTATTTTCTCAACAAAGCCAGACAATATAAAACATCTTGTTCACATCTTTCTGAATTGAATTATAGGATTATCTGCAAGAAGTTTCACAGAACATTAGCTAATTTATTCATAGTATTTGAGAAAACATCCAGTGCTCCTCAAGTAAATAATTTTCCCTTGAAATAACACTTTATAGGCCACACAATATATTTTAAAGAGAGGATAAAATGCAGAAAATTATAAAGGAAAACCTGCATCTTATAATATGAATATTAGAGACTATACAAGCCTCTCACTTGCTTTTACTTGACTCTTTATATTTTCTAGGATACTAATACAGGGTTAATTACTCATTATATACCATCCCAAGATAAATTTTTGGGGGTTGCCTTTTAAACAGTGCAGACCCTCAAAATTTTCAAGGTATTGTTCTACATTCCTATAGAATTCTGTATATTCTATATTCTATAATATTCTGGGTGTGCCAGCTGAATCATTTAAGCAGCAAAACCAGTCCTGTAGTGAGCACTGCACTGATAGATCTGAGTCCTTTGAAGCTATTGGATATCAGAAGCTATTGATATCAGAACATAAATCCATCAGTCCTGCAATTTGATGTCAATGCTTGGACCCTTGCAGCTGTGCAGAGCCTAATAGGCTTCTTCTAGTCATCAGATCTAGCTCTTTGGATTTTGTTATATAGGGGAACCTCAGGAGAAGTAGGACCACCTGCAGAACAAGATGGAACAAGATGACAAGACAACGTTTGTCATCGTTTAATGTGTTTCAAACTGTCACTTGTCTCTGTCTACCAGTTTGAGACCAACTGGCATCAAAGGTTCGACTGATATCTGCAAAATGTTGAAAGGATATAAAATAAACAAATTGGCAGCAGAGGAAAATCCTCTTTCCCTAACACCCTTCACTTACAGTTATACATTTTTTACAATAATAGCAGATACGATGTAGGTACTGTTTAGTGGGTACTAAATGTCAGTTAGAAATACATTTTTAACTTTGCAGTATTCCTGCAGTAGAGCATAAAATGTTTTTACAGCTTTTGGGGGTAATATATATATTTTTCCACAGGAAATGCTGTATATACATGATTTGTTTCATTAAAACAAAAGGTGGGTTTAGTAGTTTTCCAATAACTGTTGAATAAACACATTTAACAGATCCAAAAAGAAATGGGATAAATGTTTACCTTATTGTAAATCTGTGATCTGTGTGTAAACTAAACTACCTTATATTAGCCCTTTAAGTATTAAATTGTAATCTATTTACAGCTCTTTTAGAAGGAGGGAAAAAATAAGTGCAAAGCAAGAGAAGAGTAAATATTCATTGGACATTGGAGGAGCCACTGAAAGGTGAAGTTCTTCCAGCAAGCCTTAACTCATGAAAACATACCTGGCTTCGTTTGTTTAGTATATGCAGATCTACTGTACTGCTCATGTATGCGTGTTTGCACTGACTTGGCTGAGGCCTGAAGTTGAGGGGGGCACCTGGTATCACCCGATTGTGTGTATGTGGGTGAGAGAGAACTAAAACTGCCTGGTAGAGAGGGAGCATCTGGCATCACCTGCAAGAGGCGAGCTCAAGCTGTTGAAACCATCTGTGAAGAAGAGAGAGATACAGAGAGACAGAAAAACAGGTTTCAGAGACCAGCATAAAGTACCAAAACTGAAAAACTACGTTCTTAAATAGCAAATCTGCTCCAAATAAGTTCTTAACTAAGAACACTTTTTGGATGCTGATAGAAAGAAACAGTGAATACTCCCTGGTGACAGAGCTGGCTGTCTCTGCTGTCTGGGGAAGGCACATCATACATCAGGAGTCTCCACACACCCTATGTATGGTGCATGTCATGAGACCACAGAGGTCCATGCGCTGTAACAGGAAGAAGCCTTTTGACTTTGATTTATGAGGGGAAAAGGCAGACATGCCGATCCTCTAAAACATCTGTTTCTAAGTCCCACTCAGCCTGCTGATCCCCACTACTGAAATCAGTGCTGTCAAGATGTTTTTGTATCCCTTTGAGGAAGGAAATTTTGCCTCCTCTTTCTTAATAATATTTAAACTTGTATCCTTTAGACCCATCTGAAATATTTCTAGGTGGATTTCTAAAAATCATTGTGCTGTTCATTGCCTCAAACACAGCTAATGCAAACCCTCCTTATTGGAGCTCTCATTTTATGCAACTCCTTATCATCACTTTTAAAACCCTTCAAGGTTAATGCCCACCTCATCTGCAGCTGTATATGTACATCAAGGATGCAAATTCCCATTGACATGCTGGCTGGAATCCTGGCTTCTGATCGCCTATTTGTTGCATTTTTCACACAAACAATGTCATTTTCTCATGTTGCCATTTCTGTGTGGAAACGACTCAAAAAAAATCCTTACTTCCACTTTAAATCCTTCCTTCAAGCTTGTCTTTGTGGCAATGATAGAAACCACTTGTCAGTGATTAGCCAGCTGGTGCGACCACTGCTTATTGCACTGGTTACAGCTGTCTTACTGCTATTTTTGTGTTTCCTCTCCATCTGTCTTATCCACCTGCTGTCTCTCATTTCGAACTTAAATTTAAGCTCCCTGGACAAAAACTCTCAATTTGTTATGCTTGTACAGTGGCTAGCACAGTGTGTCCTTAGCTATATGTTCTCCTTCAATACAAACTGATATGCACTAAGCTGACTGAGACAGAGAGACAGTGCAGACTCTGGCATCTCAGGGTGTATTTACACTGTCTGTTCACTGATATGGAAGCCTGAGCAAGTTTAAATACCGCTGGTTGTCTTGGCAAATGACCTGGGAAGCAGGATGAAATAGCGCATTTTGAGTTCCAAGCTGTCATGACTGGACCATAGCAAAGGCTGAACAGGGGTGTCTTTACACAACAGTGGAAAAGGTAAACTGAGGAATATATCTGTTGGAGGAAGGACAAAATATATACTTTAGGTACTATAACACACATACACATATTTGTGCAAGTTACATGATATTGTACATAATTCAGAAGTGCAGACGCAATGTTTATATTGTAATGCCTTTTACTTTTCACCTAGTAGCAGAACAGGCTGGGTAATAACCACAGAATCTCAAAGAATAGAAAGTGGAAATTGTGAAGTTGTGTTTTACCTTCACCATTCAAAAATTTTCTCCTGATATTCTGTGCCAGTGCCCAATTTAAGAGGTGCTTTAGAGATTTAATGCAGAATTTTTTTTAAAAAAAATATTATTTTACTATTATTATTATTATTGTTCTTTTTTAAATTAAGAGGATATCCCTCTTTCCAAGAAGGCTTTCCTAAATATTCCCAGGTCTGATTCAAATGTTATATAGTACCAGGTCTCTATTACAGTTCAAATATAGTCCAACAATTTCAATTTATTGTGAAGTGATGCTGGTAAATCTGTACATATGGTTGAGAAGGCACTTCTGTGATAAACTCCTGTGTTTAAACATGCAACATTGGCTGGAGCCCCTCTCCTATGAGGACAGGCTGAGACAGTTGGGATTGTTCAGCCTGGAGAAGAGAAGGCTCCGAGGAGACCTTACAGCAGCCTTCCAGTACCTGAAGGGGCCTACAGGAAAGCTGGAGAGGGACTGTTTATCAGGGAGTGTAGTGACAGGACAAGGGGTCATGGGTTTAAGCTGAAGGAGGGTCGATTTAGATTAGATATTAGGACAAAATTCTTCATGGTGAGGGTGGTGAGACACTGGAACAGGTTGCCCAGAGAGGTTGTGGAGGCCCCATCCCTGGAAGTGTTCAAGGCCAGGTTGGATGGGGCTTTGGGCAATGTGGTCTAGTGGAGGGTGTCCCTGCCCATGACAGGGGGACTGGAACTAGATGGTCTTTGAGGTCCCTTCCAACCCAAACCATTCTATGATTCTATGACTGTGAAAAAAACTGACTCTATGAGATTAAATTTTTATATTCATTGCCTAAAGACAAATTTACATGCTCAAGTTTAGAAAAATTCCATTTACTTGTTCATAAATTTGCAACTATTTAAGAATGGAGAGATCATGCTTTAAAGAACTATTCAAGTGCTTTATACTTGTTTTAGACATCCACAGCTTGCACATAGGAGTAGGCTGAAATAAAATTGGGCTATGAATTTAAGGCACAAAAAATTAAACTGCATCTATCTGTACAGATTGTCTTATCCTGTTCTATGGATGTCTGCCAACACCTTATGTTTATTTATTTTATATTGAAAATTCCCCAGATCCTGTCCTTGGTAGTTCACTTCTTTGATAAACTCCAGATAATGAATGTAATGTAATACAACAATGACAGATCTAGCAAAGTTACTATGAATGACTGGAAACTTATTAACATCACTATTAAGATTTAGGATGACATTTAGGATGTCTGTGCTTTTATGACTGATTTCTGTGTTATCTTTTCTGAACTGACAACTTTATTTACATGGTGTTAAAAAAAGATAAAATAAGAATCCAGTCCCAAAGTTTGCATAAAATTCAGTTAAAAAAATTAGATAAGATGATATACAAATAAAAGGGTGGAACAACTGAAAGAACAACCAACCACCCAACCTCCTCCCCCAAAAAACATCCAGGACAAAAGCTTCAGAAGTTCTTAGATTTTGACCGTGAAAATTTCCTGACCTCTGCTCCCAGGAGCACTTCCTAGCAGCATCCAGATTCCCTTCCTGCTTTCCTCCTCCTCCCTCAAGCCTCCCACACGCCTTGGTTTCTATGCAAAGAAATCACAGACACTACAGGCTGAAGGGAAACAGTGAAGTGGTCGAGATCCTCTGGTCAGGGTGATTAGGAAACTGCAACCCTCAGGCACTCTGCAGCTTGCCCCAGCAGGTAATCATAAATTGGTACACCAGGGAGTAAGACTTTCAGACTTAAATGGAGAAAGGCAAAACAAGAACCACAGGCAGGAAACTGATTTGCAAATTCACAGGAGAATTGAGAAATATTTTAAGGCAGCTTTCTTTTTCTGTTTTAAACACGGAGGGATTTGCTATTAGAATAAAATGCTAAGCGAAGTAATAAAATGTTTTAGTTGACCCTGGCTGCTTTTACCATGCATATATTCTGGTCAGCTGGAAGGCACTGTGAAAAATTAAAGATTATTTTGACTAAATTACTTAGTATAGTATGATACAAAATTTATTATACCTTCTGGCATTAGATTTGTGTTAGAAGTGTGGCCAGGAGGTCGAGGGAGGTGGTTCTGCCCCTCTACTCTGCTCTTGCGAGACCACACCCAGAGTTCTGTGTTAAGCTCTGGGTCCAGAATAAGACATGGACCTGCTCAAGCAGGTCTGGAGGAGAGCCATGAAGCTGATCAGAGGGCTGGAGCACCTCTCCTGTGAAGACAGGCTGAGACAGTTGGGGTTGTTCAGCCTGGAGAAGAGAAGGCTCCCTAGAGACCTTATAGCAGCCTTCCAGTACCTGAAGGGGGCTACAGGAAAGCTGGAGAGGGACTGGTTACAAGGGCATGTGGTGATAGCACAAGGGGTAATGGGTTTAAACTAAAAGAGGGTAGATTTAGATTAGATATTAGGACGAAATTCTTTACGGTGAGGGTGGTGAGGCACTGGAACAGGTTGCCCAGAGAAGCTGTGGCTGCCCCCTCCCTGGAAGTGTTCAAGGCCAGGTTGGATGGGGCTTTGGGCAACGTGGTCTAGTGGAGGGTGTCCCTGCCCATGGCAGGGGGTTGGAACTGGCGATTCTATGATTCTATTTACAGATTTGAGTATTAAAGATTTAGTCTATCCCCTGCCAAAGTAAGTTTTTGGGGTTTGGGCTTTATTCTTTGTTTGTTTGAGATTTCCTAATATTGATTACTCTCCTGGGGAATAATCTGCTGGTCTTGGTTATTTTCAGTTTAGCAACTTTAACAAATCCGAGCATGTAAACCCAAGTGAAGTTCCTCTCTGTCTCCTTCCCTTTTGCCCTTTGAGAAAGTATGTATCCCTTTCTGACATTTAAGGTTAGAGACACAGAAAACCAATTTCACTGAATTGGAAGGGAATTTGCACCAGCAGTGTAATTACATCAATTAAATTTGCACAAAATTTTTCAAAAATAAAACAGACTATTTACCCGTCAACATAAGCATGTGGTCTAAAAACCTAAAATTTTAAGGTCCACGGTATGTCACCTAACAGCATTTTCAAGTGAGGGCATCAATGTTTATCTCCAATATTCAAGTCTGAAGTTAGCAAGTTACAATTGCTATCTTATGTGAAAACTGCCTCCACTCAGGCAGTGGTCAAAACTCCATGATAACAACCACTGTCACCCAGAATGTGAAAACAAATTTTCAGGTGACAGGCAGTGACAAGCAGTTACAGTCACATTAATTTCTGTAATTGCTCATATTTCTACTTTTACAGTAGCACAGTGTCCTTTTTTGAATGTCCTTAATAAGAAAGATGATTAAAAAGCCTGTACTGTTACTGATTAATCTACTAATCTACACTTCTTCATTACTTTCCACCGCTGTTTGTTTTCTGCATGTTCTGCATCAACACACTTAATTTCTTTTTTTTTTTTTTTAACAGTTACCAAAAAACCCCCTAATTTAACAATGTCTCTGAGTGCTCTCTGTTTCTTATTTGGGGCAATTTCAAAGTCATTAATTTGCTAAATTAATGTAGTTGGAAAGAACTAATTGTAATGGTATTTTTTTGCGGTCTTCTTGTCATCCACTGTTATGATAGTAAACCTGTTGTGCAGCACATTAATCAGATATAGGCTAAATTGATCCAGGAGATTTTAGTGCTCAGGAATCTAATGTTTGAAAGAAGTCTGGCACTGGGCTTCCCATGAGCTAACTGGTGCTATATGTGGATACAGTCATGGCCTCAGTAAACAGTACAAATTTGTAGGGGTTAACAAAATTCAGAAGATCCTTCTAGTCTTCCTTTAATAGCAGAAAACAGGAACCAGAACACAGCACTATATGAACTTTCCCTCCTATACATTGTTGCTTTGATAGTGTCTTCATCCAGGATCTCTCACTAAATGTTATTGCAGAAGTCTGTTTGCACAGTTTTGAGATGGAGATTAATAAAGAGCTGAGCCTGTGTTTCAGAATGCAGTTCAGTATATTAATTGTTCATAGAGCAATACGAAAATATCATAATGATCAAAAAGGCTGTTCATTCCTCTCCGAGGACCTTTCAGCTGTTATATGAAAAATGATGGATAAAACAGTCCATTGTCTCGTTTCATTGCTAATTTTCTTTCCAGCTACATAGTGTTTAAAGAAATAAAGCATGTTTCATTTTTTTTTTTTTTACTTTAGAGTAATGACCTGAATGCCTTCCATCTTTTGTAGTTATACAGAAATGAGAAATAAGTGAAGGGGTTTGTTTGTTTGTTTGTTTGTTTGTTTGTTTGTTTTTAAATGTATATTCTTATTTTTCTATCAGCTCTAACTCCAGTCGCAATTTTTTTCTTTTTCATTGGAGTACCTCCTGTGAATCTAGGTGGCCTGTTTCTTTCTGGTGTACTGTCTCCTGCCCTAGAAAAAAAAAAAAAAAAAAAGATAGCAACAAAACCAAGAAAACAATGCTGAAGAACACTAAGGCTATTAACTGAAGAACTCCAGAGACAGGAAACGGAATTCCTTCTGAAATTGGACTACTTCAAATTTTATTTGTATCCTTACCTCATTGCAGTCACTGCCTTTTTTGGCTACTTATCTGCATATGATATACTTTGGTGTCCATCACAGATTTTTTTTTTTTTCTTATTTTTTTAGAACACTCTACCTTCTCATTCTTATTTATTTATTTATTTTACCTAGTATTTATCTGCTATTCCTTTGTGCCATCGTCCTTATTAGGTTGAAACCCTAACTGTGAACTCAGTGGCATGACGTCTTCTTATCTTAGATCAAGACATCTAATATAAGAAATATATTTCTCAGTAAAGAAGGCAATCCACTAAATCATGAATCCATCACCTACTTCTTTGCATGATTACAAGAAGGGCATCTGAACTTGTTTTCTACAGTTTTGCTAGTTAAAACTGATCAGTGCTTTTCTACTATCTAACCTATTCCTATCTGTTATACAGAACTTCTGTTGTCTAAACCAACAGAAAGACCTGAAAGATGCTGATGAGAACACTCCTCAGGGTGGCACCCTTGGGGCAGAATGCTTTTCTACTTTTTCTATTTTGTTACCTTTGTGTTAAAAAGTATTACATCTCAGGGTTTTGTTGGTGGTGGTTTGTTGTTTTTGTTTGTTTTTTTTTTTTCTTTTAGTGCCTCACAGTACTTTGGGTTCATGCTTTGTTTTATTCATTTTAGAAGAAAAAAGCACATAACATTAAATCAAAGAAAAAGAAAAGAAGAAAATAGAATGAAGAAAAAAGCTAAAAGAAAAAAAGGAAAAAGGAACAAGGGAAAAGAAGAAATGAAAATGAGAAAATGAGAGGAGAGGAATGAACCTCAAGAGTTTGGCCACAGAATGAAGATTTCAAGAATGGCTTCTATGGAGCAGTCATATCCCAAAGATACACTTTTGCAAGGTGCTACTTGCTACCTCAAGTATTACTCAAGGAAAGCTATTTGTTTGGTTTGTATTCAGAAATATATAGATACCGAGAGGTAAAATAGTCAGAAGATACAGCACGTAAGCTAAGAGTTTTATTTTGCCTTTGAACAGTATTTGAGATTCTTAGATGTTAATGAGAATTATATCCACTCCATTGTTAAAACTGTTATTTCAAGGTTTCTGATGGTTTATATTATTAGTGTAGCAAGGTCAACAAATAATTACTGCTGTTCATTCATCTATATACTCTGTGATTTTTTTTTTGCCTCAAACACCATCATATCTATGAAAAAATAATTTAGTGATGGCTAGGACCAAGATCCATTTTTAGATTTTTTCCATCTCTTTAGACATATTTCTTTTCTCTGAGAAGAAATGAGAACAATCTTGGAGAAAATAAGACACTTGTTGTTTGAAAGCACCTTTGACCTATTTAAAGACAATATGAACTGTTGCATCTATACTTGTTTAAGGAGGAGGAAAAAATATTAACATCTGGAAAGAATCAGATATTTTGTGGGACTATAAACTGTTTTGTGCTTGCTTTTTAAAGCAACTTCCATGGTAAGCTTATGTGGTGTTTAAGAGAAGGTGTATTTTATAAATGGAATATATCTTCTGGAGTACTGTAGCACAGAGTGCACCTACAGAGGGACCTTCTGCCTGAATGTGAGGTTGTTCCAGCCCTGTGATGTAAAGTAAAATTAAAATTACCATCAGAAAGAGGCCAAGATGCAGAAGTAAAACAGTCTGGAGCTATTATTTTTCCAGTCACTGTTCCTGGCTTTGAGAAGGTTTCAATGCACAATATCACTGAATGAGAAATGCTACATTTCCTATTCAAACCAATCTTTTGAGATGAGAGTGACTATCCTTTTCCAGTGCATAACCTTATCTTGACACACCAGATAGTAACCGTGCTACTGTAGGATACTGTGTACTTCGATAAACACAAATTGGTCTCATCATCCTTTGATTTTAGCGCACTCCCTCAGCATAGGGAGGTCTGTGTTACAATCAATAATGAGACTGGTCAGTGTTATTTCTGTCTCTAGCAAAAGCAAGATGAACTCTGAAGTGTTTTAGGGCAGGGTGGCTCATATACAGGAGAGTAATGGAGTGTTTAAAGAGAGAAGATATAGGAATACACCAAAAAGGCCTTCCTTATTTCCCCTTGGAGATATGTTCTAACTCATGGGCAACATCCTTATAAGCAGAAAAGAAACATGAAAATATTGGTAGATACACCTTTTCTGACTAGATACTGTAGCAGACAAATCTCAGTTCCTTAAATTAAGAAGTAGAAATCTTTGATTAGTGTTTAATGTAGTAATATCTGTCTGATTAGAAAGTGAGACACAGTCTTTGCTCGACTATGAAGACACGGTCATGCTTTCTCAGCTACCTGACATGTTCTGGATATTGACGCACAATTTGAAGTTTTCATGGGAGAATAACAGGATAAGGATCAAAACTGAAATGGTGTAAAGAAAACATTCTTGTAGTTTTTATTGGGACAAATCCATATTTCTGAATTAAGCTAGTCATTAGACTCCTCACATCTCAGGTTTCATGTGTTCAGCTTAGGTGAATTAAAGGGTGTATTGGATTTGCATAGCAAGGTTTTGGGAGCCAGGGTGGGGAAAGGGGTGCGTTCCATTAGAAGCTACTAGCAGCTTCCCCCATGTCCAACAGAGCCAATGCCAGCCGGCTCCAAGATGGACCCACTGCTGGCCAAGGCCAAGCTCATCAGCAATGGTAGTAGCACCTGTGGGGTAACATAGTTAAGAAGGGGAAAAAAACCCCCAAACCAAAACCTGCATAACACCAAGAGCAATTGCAACCAGAGACATGAGTGAGAATATGTGAGAGAAACAACTCTGCAGGCACCAAGGTCAGTGAAGAAGGAAGGGGAGGAGGTGCTCCAGGCACCAGAACAAAGATTCCCCTGCAGCCCATGGACGAGACCATGGTGAGGCAGGCCGTCCTCCTGCAGCCCATGGAGGTTGATGGTGCAACAGATATCCACACTGGAGAAGGTGGATGCAACCAAAGGAGGCTGTGACCGACCCCATGGGAAGCCCATGCTGGAGCAGGCTCCTAGCAGGACCTGCGGCTCCACGGAGAGAGGAGCCCACACTGGAGCAGGTTTGCTGGCAGGACTTGTGACCCCATGGGGGACCGAAGCTGGAGGAATCTGCTCCTGAAGGACTGCACCCAATGGAAGGGACCCACGCGGGAGTAGTTCATGAAGAACTGTGGGAAGGACTCACATTAGAGAAGATCATGGAGGACTGTCTCCCATGGGAGGGATCCCACTCTGGAGCAGGGGAAGAGTGTGAGGAGTCCTCCCCCTGAGGAGGAAGGAGCGGCAGAGACAACGTGTGATGAACTGACCACAAGCCCCCTTCCCCGTCCCCCTGTGCCACTGCAGGGGAGGAGGTAGAGAAAATTGGGAGTGAAGTTGAGCCTGGGAAGAAGGGAGGGGTGGGGGGAGGTGTTTTAAGATTGGGTTTTATTTCTCATTATTTCTCGTATCACTCTGATTTGATTGGTAAATAAATTAATTTTTCCCCAAGTCGAGTCTGTTTTGCCCATGACAGTAATTGGTGAGTGATCTCTCCCTGTCCTTATCTCAACCCATGAGCCTTTCATTATATTTTCTCTCCCCTGTCCAACTGATGAGGGGAGTGACAGTGTGGCTTTGGTGGGCACCTAGCATCCAGCCTTGGTCGACTCACAGAGGGACTGTGAAAAAATGGAATTCAAAATTTCCTAAGGCTGTTGTTCTTAATTAAAAGCAATTTTAAAAACCTAGGTCTAGAAATCTATTGACAAGAAGATACAGTCAATGAAGAATGACAGGGAGCTACAGATCCTTGGAGGTTTATACATGTGTATATGTACACATATACAATAGAATAGTAGTTCTTGTGACAAGTCACCTATAGAAGAACTGAAGTCAAGTATCAGCCATATAAAGAAAGGAATTCTCTGATAGAAGAAAAATGAAAGCCAATGCAACATGCAAGTGTGAAAAAGAAGAGAGTTCTGTCTAAATCAGCATCCTGGATCCCTTTCCCCATACCACTTCTTTACCAGTAGTAATCTTTTTTATAAGTATATTATCACATCTGATTTCAAGCACAGAGGGTGAAAGAGATGAGAAATGCTTCCTCTGGTGGCTGTTATGCCTCACCCAAAAGGTACAACTTCAAGACAGAGAAGGCTGAGTTCCCATTTTGTAGGGAATGAAGAGGTGACAGAGTGATACTAAAGCAGAAAACTTCTAATCTCTTTGAAATCCCCAACCTGTGTCGTGACCAGATTAAATGCTAGATACTGCAAATTGCTCTGGGCTGTAAATGAGAGCATTTTAGTCAAGTGATTCACAGAAAGTGTTTCTTGTCTTTGTACCCATAGATCTTTGGTCTTCTCTTGCTGCATATTGGTATGAAGAGACAATAAACACAGAGAGAATTCACGGGTCACCTGTGGTCACCAGTTAGACTAATCCAACATCACTGCTGAAGTAACCCACCCTAGTGCTGCTCATTTTTAATGTCTGTGTGCATAACCATAGTTAACAGAGAGGGAAAAAAGGGTGATCTGAAGAAAAGTTTTTTACCTTCTATTGTGATTCTTAGTGGTCTCAACAAGTCAGAAACATTTTGGTGTTTTTAATTGGCGGGGGGGAGGGGGCTACTTATGGAAACATTCATTGCCATGAAAATCTTCCCAATTTTTTTTTTTCTTTTCTGACATCTATGTAGTAGTAGAAAAAAAACTACCAAAAAAAAAAAAAAAAAAGAGTAAGGAGAAAATAAAAAAGGGGGGAGGGAAATGGTTAATTTTATTATTTCCCAGTAGCTAATCAAATCTGAAAATTTTATATTCTTTATGAAGAAGAGAAGTTTAGGTAAAACTTGTTTGTTTTTTGTTTGTTTCCCATTTCAACAGGATTCCAGTGATTATTTGGCATCAGGAATAAATTTTAACTGCTAAAATGAGTGCTATGTCATGACAGCTTTATACCATGGCTGTCTTACACTGAAATTCTTAAATGAAATATATGTCTATGTCCATTGCTTGAAACAACATCAACATATTCTGAAGAAAAAAAACCCAACCAAATAAAAAACCCCACCACAAACCAAAAAGAAAAAAAACCCACAACAAACACCAGCTAATCAATCTTTATATTAGGTAAATAAGGCTAAAAGTCTTTTATATCACTTTGACTTTAAACTATATTCACACTATGATATTAAGGCTTCAACTTTTGCTGTAGGGAATGCTTTCTCTTTTTTTTTTTTTTTTTTCCAGCTAAGGTTCACTTTCTCCAATTTAGATTAGGCAAAAGAAAAGACAGAGATAGAAAAGTATAATTGACTTAATTTAGTTTAATTAACTGCAAGAGAATGGAGACAATTAGTTAATGCATCTTAATGAATTGAATTATGAAATGCGTTGCTCCCGATGGGAGAAAATGATCCCTGTAATGGGAAAAGTGGGTATGGAGCAAAAAAAAAAAAAAAAACCAGAAGATTGCTTTTTCTCTGTATTAGGGTGACCAGTCCAAAGCAACTAGAATATTACAAATATATCACATACTCTGTAGTAGCATTCAACATCTTGCAGATGAACCCTACTTTGTGAGTTCTAGGGGAAGTCCACACCCTAAAATTACCAAATGGTGGCAAATTCTTGATTTCTGAAATTATTGTCAACCTTAACTGACTTATCAAAGTATTTTAGTCAGTAATTGTAAAAGTATGAGATTCAGAACCTAACTGAAATAGAGAAAGAAATATATTAAAAAAAAAAAGAAAACTCACCCAACTACCTTCTATAGTCACTAAATACTATAAAAAAAACAAGTCAATTTATATATCACAATAATAGAATAAAAGTACACACATTAGTTGCATTAATCCTAATTGTTTATCCATGCTATCTAAAATTCAGCTCCTCATTAAAATTTGGAACCATAATATCTGAACTAGTGACCACGTAAAAAGTAACTGTGGTGGTGGGTTGACCCTGGCTGGGGCCCAGGTGCCCACCAGAGCCGCTCTCTCACTCCCCTCATTCACTAGACAGGGGAGAAAAAGTGTAACGAAAAAGCTCGTGGGTCGAGATAAGGACAGGGAGAGATCACTCACTAATTATCGTCACAAGCAAAACAGACTGAACTTAGAGAGGGAATTAATCTATTACTAGGCAAAACAGAGTAGAGGAATGAGAAAATAAAATCAACTCTTAAAACACCTCCCCCCACCCCTCCCATCTTCCCGGGCTCAACTTCACTCCCGGCTTCAACCTCCTCCCCCCTCAGCGGCACAGGGGGACGGGGAGTGGGGGTTACGGTCAGTTCATCTCACGGTGTTTCTGCTGCTTCTTCCTCCTCAGGGGGAGGACTCCTCTCATCGTTCCCCTGCTCCAGCATGGAGTCCCTCTCATGGGGTGCAGACCTTCACGAACTGCTCCAGCGTGGTCTCTTCCATGGGGTGCAGACCTTCAGGAGCAAACTGCTCCAGCGTGGGTCCCCCACGGGGTCACAAGTCCTGCCAGCAAACCTGTCCTGGCGTGGGCTCCCCTCTCCACGGGTCCACCGGTCCGGCCAGGAGCTTGCTCCAACGTGGGCTTCCCATGGGCCGCAGCCTCCTTCAGGTGCCTCCACCTGCTCCGGCGTGGGGTCCTCCACGGGCTGCAGGTGGAATCTCTACACCCCCTCATCCTTCCTCCATGGGCTGCAGGGGGACAGCCTGCTTCACCATGGCCTTCACCACGGGCTGCAGGGGGATCTCTGCTCCGGCGCCTGGAGCTCCTCCTCCCCCTCCTTCTGCACTGACCTTGGTGTCTGCAGAGTTTCTTACATCTTCTCACTCCTCTCTCCGGCTGCAAAAGCCCCCTCTAACTGTTTTTTTTTTCCTTCTGAAATATGTTATCACAGAGGAGCTGATTGGCTTGGCCTTGGCCAGCGGCGGGTCCGTCTTGGAGCTGGCTGGCATTGGCTCTATCAGACACAGGGGAAGCTTCTAGCAGCTTCTCACAGAAGCCACCCCTGTAGCCCCCCTGCTACCAAAACCTTGCCACGCAAACCCAACACATTCCACCCCTAGCCTCTGTGAATCACATATTTAAGAATTATCATTAAAATACACATTCAACACAAAAACTTCACAAACATCAACAAGGAAAAAGAAAAAAAAAATAATTCCCCACACCAAAATCAAAACAACACTATCACAACACCAAACAAGAGTGGACAATCTACGCACATAATCTAGCTCTTGTCCCTTCACCACTATTCCACTCTTAAGCTACGTTCAGTCTATGTTTTGCCTGTTACCTCTTCCAATTACTATCCTTATCTCGATTTTCTCGAGCCCCACGTTGGACACCAAAAAGGACTGTGGTGGTTTACCCTTGGCTGGACGCCAAGTGTCCACCAAGCCGCTCTATCACTCCCCTCCTCAGCAAGGCAGGGAGGGGAGAAAATAAAATGGAAAAACAACCCCAAACTCATGGGTCAAGACAAAGGCAGTTTAATGTAGCTAAAGCAAAAGGCCGTACGTGGAAGCAAAGCAAAAAGCAAAAGATTATTCTCTACTTCCCATCAGCAGACGATGTCCAGCCACTTCCTGGGAAGCAGGGCTTCAGTATGCGTACTTCTTACTCCCGAAGACAAACAATGTTAAAAAAAAAAAAGAATGCCCCCGCCCTGTTCCTCCCCCTATCTCTCAGTTTCTTATTGCTGAGCAGGCATCATATGGTATGGAATATCCCTTTGGTCAGTTTGGGTCAGCTGTCCTGGCTGTGTCCCCTCCCAAGATCTTGCCTACCCCCAGCCTGCTGCTGGGGAAAAAGAAATATTGTAGAAACAGCCTTGATGTGTGCCGGCACTGCTCAGCAGCAGCCAAAACCCTGGTGTGTTACCAGCGCCTTGCTCCCTACCAATACCCAGCACAGCGCCGTGAGGGCTGCTGTGGGGAGAATTAACTCCATCTCAGCCAGATCCAATACGGTAACATAATTCTGATTTTCTACTTTTTCGAAGAGAAGTCAGTTTAAAATGGTTAAGTACTATTAAATAAAATAAAACCTACTTTAAGTAACTGAAACATTCTTACCTTTTTGAGTTTATAAATAATTTTGTTGGGGAAAATCTGTTCAATTTTGGAGGTTCCTTATAATATAGTTTTGTCCTTTTTCAGAATTGTACTTCACTGTGTAACTGGGGTGAACAGAAGAAAAATATCTGGTTACATTGGTATAATATTTTCCATTTATTTTCTTCTAATATTTAATGTATTTTATACATTTAAAATAACAAAACCACAGATAAGTTCACAATATTCCTTCACAAATGCAGTGCCAACTGGATTACTGAACAATTACAAATCCTACATCAACTCAGTTATAAATATTAACTCTAATTGTTACTGCTAGGTAATAACATTCATTTTGCTACAATCATCTTTTTTACCCCTCTAACAGGGGTACATGATTTGAGAAATTGCATCTTATTGAACCTTTAAGAATTTTATCCATAAGAAACTTGGGTTCCTTAATGCTCAGGTTTTCTGTATTTTCCATGTAAAAATTGTATTATGTCCCTGACACTATGCAAATGAAATTAAGCTGCTATTCAAGTACTCCAGCTGCATATTGCTTGATGGCAGAGGTGCACAAACGAAAAGAAAAAAAAAAATTTAGGAGGCTGAAAGAGGCAGTCTCAGCACATACAGTGGTTTATTACCTGGGGAGCAGAAAACTGTTGCAGGTCTCTGATATGCAGAATTAAACTCACTACTTAAAAAGACAAGAGCTTCTTTGTTCTTATTTGTGCTCTTTTGTGCACATTATGGGACATAGCAAAAAATCTTAATATAATTTCTCTTACATATCATAGGTAGAAACAAAAAAATACAAAATTAATCATAAAACATTTCCAGCTTCATTTCAACATCTTTCTAAGTGTTTCCACATCTTTCTAAATCCTATGATTTTCTCTGAAAAATTTATCACACTGCATAACTATCAGAATGAAACTGCAAATCCATTTCATGTTAAAGTGACTCTCTCATTGTTATCAACTGGAAAGAGTAGCGGTGGTCTGCATAGCAGTGCATTGCAGCACCCACCACAGATGACCCATACCACAGCACAAAACCTGTGAGATCCTCTTACTAACGCTCACCATTTAAGACAACCCTCTGCTTGCTACTAAAGTACGCGTGTAAAGGATCACATGTAAAATGAGCCTACAGTCACATCAGGGAAAGTCTTCTGCCTTTGTGCAGATTAATTTCATATGGAGGGCTAAAAATGAACAATATGTGTGAGGTTTCTAGAAATGGACTCAAAATGTTTCCAAAAGGAATTACAAAACTTAGGTGAAGTGTGTTACATTGGGAGTTAGCTAGATGGTGCTAAAAGCTACTTGTGTTGCTTAAGCTAATGTGACCAGAGACAACAGTATTTTAGGTCAGAGGTGAGAATAAACTGGACCGTTTGATTTGCCTGGCAGTTTAATGGTTGGGATTGGAGGGAGGGAGTAGAATAGTTTAAGTAAAAAAAAAAAAAAAAAAGCTTCGGTGTTCAAAATAATGGAAAAATACAGCACTAGAAGAATCAATGCTTTGCATAGATATTGTCAGCTGAGCACTGAAAGACCTGAACATCTCCTGGGATTTCAGAGGAGATGTCTAAAATGATAGCTAGGAGGAGATAACTACTTTCTCCATGTCAATTGTAGAAATCTAATTTTGGTACTTAGCCATATAAGATCATGATCAATTTTCTGTCAAAAAAAGGATGTACAAAGAATAATCAAATTATTAAAAAAAAAGTCCTCCTGACAGTCAGAGCCAGTATGTCTTATACAGGATTGACATGAGTGACACAAAACAGGAAAAGATGTTTCAAAAAGTTTAGTTGTATAATGTTTCTTCAGGTCAAATAGAAGTAGATGGCTGAAACAAATCAAAGGAAAATTAGATACAAATTAACTATTATATTTAACAAGCAAAAAGGAATGTCCTGTTTAACTTTAGTAATTCACACAGCTGCGGTATGATAGCCACATATTTATATGTGTATATGCATGTCAACAGCGATAAGAAACAAGCCTATTGACATGGGAACATGTTTTGAATAACAAGTACTAAAATCTGTTGTGGTATAATCTCATCCCAGTTGGTGTCTTCCTTTTTAAAGGAGAAGAGTATGCTCACCTACGTGTTCTCTTCCAGAACTCTGTTTCTATCCAGCAATAGCCTCTGCTATTACTGGCAGCAGCAGCCAGGAAATGATGTGCTGGTACTATCATTCAAATATTCTATTTAAGATTCTTTAGTCTTAAGTTAGTCAGACTTCCCAAACAGAACAGAGTAAAAATCAATCATTAGTACACTAAGCAGGCTGCTGCAGGTGGAACTGGTTGGGAATTTTCTGCTGTAATATGTCTTTCAAAAGGAAAAACAAAATTATGATGAGGAAAATTGTGCATGAAATCTACCTGATACAAGAAACTGGGAGTATGAACTGCATACACCCTAGGAAAAATTGGAACAGCTTAGGCAGAGATAATTCATTTCCATGAATTCCCTCTTAGAAAAGCGAAATTATTTGGCTCAACAAGCCAAACTGTTCACTCAGCGTGGTCCTGATTATAGAACAGGTTTGGATTAGATCTACTCTAAAGCTTTTACTCACAGGAGCAGTAACAGTGTCTCCCACGTGCAATTACAGACAGTTAAGATGCTGCTGCTGGGAGAAGTAGAAGACAGTGGGGCAGGCCACACCTCGCCTGCAGCAGTATTATTTCTCAGTAATGGACAGTAAGGTAAGAGTTAGAGGATGAATTTTGGCCCCTTGGGAAGTATTTCTTGGTCAAAAAGTTCACTCCCCATTTTCAGTAGGGGAAAGGTGATTGTCTTGGCATGTGTAATTGTCCTGAGTTCGGCTAGGATGGAGTTAATTTTCACCAGGAGCTGGGATGAGACACTGCCAGGACAGGTGACCCAAACTAGCCAAAGGGGGTATGACATACCATGTGACATCATGCTCAGTATAAAAGGAGTGCTAGTCAGGGAGGGGCAACAGCAGCTCCAGTGCACATGGCTCGGGGACAGTCCGGCTTTGTGATGGGTCTGAGCATGCGGTCTGAGTTGTACGGTCGTTGGGTGAGGAACTGCATTGTGTATCACCAGTTTTGTGTATTGTGTTAAATACTGTTCTCGTTGATTGTTTCCCTCTCCCTTCGCTGTCCCAATAAACTGTCTTTATCCCAACCCATGAGGCTTTGTCTTTGTCCTTCCCATCGCACCAGGGGGGGTGGTGAACGAGCGGCCGCCTGGTGCTCAGCTGCCAGCTGGGGCTAAACCACGACAGTAATTCAGTGCACATTGATTTCTGATCACTTGTTATATTGTACTGGTTTAGATATATCAGAGATTTTCCACAATACACTTTTTAATAATGCCAGAAATCTTGATATAAGGAAATAATTTGTAATAAAAATCAACATATCAAAATTTGTGCATAGCTCTATTTTATTTTTTTTTTTTTTCTGAAGGAAATGCAGAAAAGCTAAACCAGTTCCCCTACTGGAATTCTCTTTAAACAGCCATTTTCAATTCCAAACTCATCTCCCCTTCCTCTCTCCTTCTCTCACTCTCTCCTTTGGTTGGTGGTTTGTTGGGGTTTTGTTTGTTTGTTTTGTTTATTTGGTTGGTTGGTTGGTTGGTTTTTTACTCAAAGAACAAGGAAGATGAAAGCAACACTACCTGTGAAATTGAAAATAACGTACGTTTCATTCATGCTGGAATCATGGTCACCTTTCATACATGTGGAAACACATTGTCCCAAAGAAAGAGCTTATCATTTAATCAAATAAGAATTGGGAATCTGTTTTTTAGATAATTTAGATGCTGTACTACCAAAGCCAGCTTCACACATCAATTGATACCAGTACCATCATTTAGTACCAGTATCTTTGATGTAATTATAATGTAGTTTAGAAATACAATCTGAATATACTGAGAATAACTGATGTCATGGTGAAGACAGATCTAATATTCATTTGAAGATCAGTAATCTCCATCTTGCTTTTCTAAGAACGTCCATTGGGGTTTTGGTAATATTGAGCAGGAAAATATTAAGATAGATTTCAGAAAGCTAGTTTCCAGTCTATGTGCAAGGAATTTCTAGTCAGTGGCTTCACCACTGGACATCGTTATAACAATATCAGATTTATTTAAAGGCTAAGCTCATTCCTATTGCTATTTCTTTCAAAGAAGAACACATGTTGTTCATTTCTGGAACTTTAGCAAGGAGACTTCCTAGTATTGAAGGGAAACCAGGAATACATGAGACATTGGAGAAAAGATTTTGAGTATGATCTCTTACATTATGGAAGTTTTTTCCTACTTTTTAACTTATTTTTCACAACGTGCTGAGAGAACACATCATCATGATTCCTAGGTTGTCACTTCTGCAATTCAAGTTATACAGAGGAATCTAGCTATATTTTCCCTTTACTAATCAAGAGATGGATAGAAGGAATTCCCTTCTTCTGAAGCTTTAATGTTTCTGGGAAAGCAGATGAATCAGGATTCTTCTCCCCATTCACCACAAAAAATAAAATGACAACTGTTTAGTAGCAAGAGCAATGGACTGCAGAGTTATACTTTCAAGAGACTGAATGTATTTTCAACCAGTAAAGATTTGGAGCTTCAGCCACACAATCTTTACTTGATTATACTGATCAGTCAGAGTGACGCTGGACCACCAGTTCTGATTTTTTTTCAAACAAACTGTATGTCTCATCAGGTAATTTATAAGCTTCCTCAATAGGAGTTGAAACTGCGCTAATTCTTATGCAGTTTACTGAACCTAATTAACATTCACATTTGGTATGACAGCACATGAACAATTAATTTTATTTTTCTGATCTGGAATACTGACAAGGATATCTGCTCTTCTCCATTTCCAGATGAATGGTATTTAAATGTTTAATTCAGTTAGTAGGTTTAGTTTAGTGATGGTGGCATATATCTCAGCAGAGCTACTTGTATTTCTCTAGTGGGTTGTGCAACTTGCTCTGCTTATGAAATTAGACTGCTACCTATGCCTGGGAGATTTCATTTAAAGTTGGTTTGATTATGTCTAGACTGAACCATAGACAGTGAAGCATAAAATGATTTTAGAGAAAGTTTTGACATAATAGCTATCTGGTAAATACTTTTTCACAGTCAAGTTACTTGGCCATGAAGTAATTGCTGTAGTAAGCAGGAGCCTCTATCCTAGTCACTTCAGGATTGTGAACCCTATCAAATTAATCCGGAACCTGCATTCCTGTCTGACTGTGTACTGGTGAGATGACATAAGAGCAAACACTTTCTGTGGTGAACCTTAGACTGCTGAAAAGGAAGAGGTGAGGGTTCTGGTTTGTATCTGTTTGGTGGGAGGTTTAGGGGTGTGAGAGTGGTGTCCCAGTTTAGGAAAGAAGGACATGTGGCACCAGAACAAGGGATAGGAGATCATGTATCTGGCATCAACACCTCAGTTTCTGAAGTCAGCTCATGCAGGTGTGAGAGCTACTACTATGTTTGTCTGTGGACTTTCTAGACAGAAGTGGAGGGATACACAGTCAAAACATATATTCAGCAAACATTAACTTCTTTGCACATTAATCATTTGTGCATATGAAAATAAAACTGCTAGTACCTTTAGAAAATAAAAGAAAAAGAAAAAGAAAAAGAAAATAAAAGAAAAAGAAAAAAGAAAAAAGAAAAAAGAAAAAAGAAGAAAAAGAAAAAGAAAAAGAAAAAAGAAAAAAGAAGAAAAAGAAAAAGAAAAAGAAAAAGAAAAAGAAAAAGAAAAAGAAAAAGAAAAAGAAAAAGAAAAAGAAAAAGAAAAAGAAAAAGAAAAAGAAAAAGAAAAAGAAAAAGAAAAAGAAAAAGAAAAAGAAAAAGAAAAAGAAAAAGAAAGAAGAAAAAGAAAAAGAAAAAGAAAAAGAAAAAGAAAAAGAAAGAAGAAAAAGAAAAAGAAAAATTAAAAGAAAAATTAAAAGAAAAAGAAAAAGAAAAATTAAAAGAAAAAGAAAAAGAAAAAGAAAAAGAAAAAGAAAAAGAAAAAGAAAAAGAAAAAGAAAAAGAAAAAGAAAAAGAAAAAGAAAAAGAAAAAGAAACCCCCAAAACCTTGAAACTTCCAGGGATCATTAGTCTCACTTGCCCTGAACGTTCAAGATGATTTGCATATTTGCTTCAAAAGTAGCCAGCATTTCTGAGTATATGGCAATTTGTTACTACTTGTAGTAGCTCAGACCATGATGCCAGATGTCTGGGTAACCAAGCACAAGCCTTAAACATATCTTTAAGAATGTTTTAGGCGGTGAAAAACAGAATGTGGCCATTAAAATTTAGCTATATGCACACCCTGAAACAACTACTCTTACAACAGGTGTTGCATCAGACACCACTGCTGTTCATAGGGTACTAGAGCTAACTAAGTTTAGAAATTCCTGTGCTGAAATAAAGCACGTTTTCCAAGAAATGATTCTTGAGAGAATGGGTTCAACTCTCTCAGTAGCTGAGGTGTTATGTAAAGAAAAAATAACTTTTATCTCAGCAGGGGAATGAAAAGTCATCAGCAACTTGATAGTTTCCATGGATGCACAAATTTTCTTGTCAGAAAAAAGTTTCTTATAATCTAGGAGACTCCTCTTGATAACTTTTCAGGTTTTGAGTATCATCTGTTTCTTTCTATGTGAATTAGACCTCATAATTTTACGTATCTGTATGAAAAAAAAAAAAAAGGAAAATGTGCTAAAGTATGTCTGATGACTGGATAAGACTAAAGATTTAAATTACCATGTGTTAGTGTTTTTTAAAAAAACCCTAACTGTGAGAACAAAGGAAGAAAATGACCAGTTTATTTTTATCCCAAAATACATTGCAGTGTAGGCTGATAAGAACATCTCACTCAGTGTGTCAGGAACCTGACTGTCTTGCAAAGTTTTATCAATTCCGAATTTCTGCAGATGCTGATGGAAAAAAGAAATAAAAATCTCTGGTACTTTGCACTAAATGCCAGGAAGTAGCTTCATTTTCTCATCTTGGAAGAAAGATTTTGCTATTACTTTTAAGTAACAGATTACACCCACTAGGGAGCCACCTATTATTCCCTCAATGTCAGACATACATATGGGCAAATCTCAAGAAAAAAAATTCAAAAAAGGAAACAAAGCCCATTATATTTGCTTATAGTTTCTGCAGTTAGCCTGTTTCTGTAGATCATCACACCTATCCTTTTCCTCATTTTGTCAGAATGAAACATTCTGCTACACTGAGAATATCTTTGAGATATTCTTGAAATCATGGAATTAGTTATGAGTTAGTGGGTATATACTTGTTAGTTTTATTCTCAGAGTCTCAGATAATATGGGGGGATAGGTGTGTACTCAACATTTGATTTCTAGGTGATTCTGAGTTCATTCCTTTCTGAAGAAATATCTCTGCTGTCAAACTATTAAAACACACAAGGAACAAAAGTGACAGGAACGTGCAGAATGGAAGGAAGATGAAGATCAGCTCTTATTTGTGATTATGATTATGAACATTGAACTTTCCTTTTGTACTAGAAATGTCTGAGAAAGGAACATTATACAGTCTAACACCACAAAGCATTTTTAAACAAACTCATTCATTCATTGTATCATTCTTTTGACAAAAGAGAACGGTCACTGAGATGGTGTCAGGGCCTCGAGTACACTGACAGGCTGTAATGGCCCTGGCCACCTTCCCCTGGATCCACTTCCCCCTCTCTCCACATGTCCCAGGAGCCCCATTTCAGCTCAGTTCAATGCCTCCAGTCCCGGTCTGAGCTGTACTGTAGTTACACCCATGCTCAGCTGTATTGCCTGCTTATACTGAGATGGTTTGCATGACCTGGACCTCACTTCTCACCTTGCCTAGGCTGATGGTTTCTGGACTGTTGATGGTACCTCTTGTTATCACCATCTCAGTTCCAGTCACTCTGCTCATGCTGTGGGACTGTACCATGGTCCAGGCCACCACTGACTTGCCTGTGCTGTCACCCTGGCTCCTGGGCTGATTTCCCTCACAAAACAGTCCTGTTTCTGTTTCTACCTGACACATAGCTAGCTATGATGCAAGTTTTGATCTGTGATTGCTATGTATTGCTTGCTAAAACATAAAACTGACACAAATAACATTATCATAATTTAAAACTGGTTAATTTAAGGGATTCCATAAAAGATTATTGCTAAATTGGTGGTGTTTAGTTTGGGGATTTTACTTCTTAATATTTTTTAAAAAAAGAAAAAACAAAAAAGAAAAAAGAATAGGATAGGATAGGATAGAATAGAATAGAAAAGAAATGAATTGAATAGAATAGAATAGAATAGAATAGAAATGAATTGAATTGAATTGAATTGAATTGAATTGAATTGAATTGAATTGAATTGAATTGAATTGAATTGAATTGAATTGAATTGAATTGAATTTCAGTCGGAAGGGACCTACAACAATCATCTAGTCCAACTGCCTGACCACTTCAGGGCTGACCAAAAGTTGAAGCATGTTATTAAGGGCATTGTCCAAATCCCTCTTACACACTGACACACTTCAGGAGGCATCAACCACCTCTCTAGGAAGCCTGTTCCAGTGTTTGACCACCCTCTCAGTAAAGAAATGCTTCCTAGTGTCAAGTCTGAACCTTCCCCAGTGCAGCTTTGAACCATTCCCATGCAACCTGTCACTAAACACAAGGGAGAAGGGCTCAGCACCTCCCTCTCCACTTCCCCTCCTCAGGAAGTTGTAGAGAGGAACGTGGTCGCTCTCAGCCTCCTCTTCTCCAAACTGGCCAAACCCAGTGTCCTCAGGTACTCCTTACAGGCCATACCTTCCAGCCCTTTCACCAGCTTTGTTGCCCTCCTCTGGATGCATTCAAGTACTTTAAATATTCAGCAAGAAAAAATAAAAGCTTTATAACAAATACACCTATTTACATTCCTTCAGATCATGGTTTCATGTATTTTCCCTTCCAGTCAATCTACCACATAAAAAGAAAATAAATTTCTCCATGGTTAATGAAAAGCTGTAAAAAGCTGTTGTTCAGTATCTTCTCTCTGTATATTTCAATGTTGTCCTTTGATGCAATGAGGGGGAAAACCATTTCTGGTTATATAGCTCTGCACTGGTTTTCCTATTTGCTTTCTTGCCTAGATGCCGTATCCAATTCTTTCTGTTTGAGGGTAAACTCATCATTTTCATTCCTTAAAAAATTCATTTCTGAATCTTCAAGTATAAAAACTGTTTATCATCCTACCTGGAGCAAATGGATAATGAACATTTCCTTCAGCTGAAACTGAAGACCCATGATTTGATACGTTTAATATGTATTTGCATTTAATAGCTAAGAATTTAGTTTTAAAAACTACCGCCAGCCTGGCTGCTTGTGCTTCTTACTAAAGCCAGATGCAATGTTGTAGCCAATGGGACTTGTTCAGATACTCTTGCTATATCTTGTGCCAATGTTGTGAGGTTTTAATCTGGTTCTCTTTTTTCTGAGGGTTTAGAGCTTCTCATAATTTGTACTTCTGCACTTCTCTCCTTTTCTCTTAAATAGTTTACCAGCTCTACTAGTTCTACGTCTCAACAACTGGACCTGTTTACTTCCCTGGGAGAGGCAGAAGAAACTATTGGGTGTTGGAAAGAGTACCCTCTTTTCCTCTTCTTTGCCTGAGGCAGATAGATTTTAGTATACAAAAACCTTGATAATGGCAAATCCAGAGGAAGTATTTAAAATTAAAAAGGTCCTCCACATTCACAGCAGGGAGCACATATAATTCTTAAAAAATGCAGGTATCTTTAATTTTACAAGCAAAACTGTTCTCTAGGATGTTTTTCATTCAGTGTATTCTTAAAATATTTGAAGATCAGCCAAGTCATATAAGTAAAGGAATCAATAGCTCCAAATTTTTATTTAGAGAAAGTATAGATGGACTACAGTCCTTCTTTTTTCCTTTTTTTCTTTTTCTGTCCAAATGCTAGAGACAGTGAAAATACAATGATCAATCCAAGACTGAAGAAAAGTAGGAGAAAGGGCTGTTAGACACCTATACAACAGAAACTACTTTCTGCTTCTGATTTAGTTTTGAGGTCTTCTGAAAGGTTACAGTGGATGTATTGTTGCTGATATAATTCAATTATCACTGTCTTACATACCTCATAGAATTCCTCATATTGTACTGAAAAATATACTATATTCACTATGTTACAAGGACATATAAAGAAAAGAGTTGGGCTATGACTATATTCCCAAATGTATTAGAAAGCATTAGCTTTTACTCCTGTGTCTTGTGTCAGGTGTAGACAATGGAAGAAATCTGTTGAAACAGAAACTATTTCCATAGCATGAGTATGCAAATGTAAAAGTAATATAACAACTGAGTTTTTAGATTACCTGGGTTCTAGCTACAATAATTTTATGGTCTCAAATTAGAAGTGAAAGCGCTACTTAAAGACCATGTGTTGGGTTTGCATGGAAAGGTTTTAGTAGTGGGGGGGGAAAGGGGTGGCTTCTGTGAGAAGCTGCTAGAAGCTTCCCCTATGTCCGATAGAGCCAATGCCAGTCAGCTTCAAGAGAGACCCACCGCTGGCCAAGGCTGAGCCCATCAGTGATGGTGGTAGCATCTCTGGGTTAACATAGTTAAGAAGAGGGAAAAAACCCCAAAACATCAAGAGCAATTGCAACCAGAGAGATGAGTGAGAATATGTGAGAGAAACACCTCTGCAGACACCAAGATCAGTGCAGAAGGAAGGGGAGGAGGTGCTCCAGGTGCCGGAGCAGAGATTCCCCTGCAGCCCATGGAGAAGACCATGGTGAGGCAGGCTGTCCCCCTGCAGCCCATGGAGGTTGATGGTGGAGCAGATATCCATGCTGGAGCATGTGGAGGACCCCACGCCGGAGGAGGTGGATGCAACCAAAGGAGGCTGTGACCCTGTGGGAAGCCCACACTGGAGCAGGCTCCTGGCAGGACCTGTGGACCCACAGAGAGAAGAGCCCATGCTGGAGCAGGTTTGCTGGCAGGACTTGTGACCCCATGGGGGACCGAAGCTGGAGGAATCTGGTCCTGAAGGACTGCACCCCATGGAAGGGACCCATGCTGGAGCAGTTTGCAAAGGACTGTGGAAAGGACTCAGGTTGGAGAAGATTGTGGAGGACTGTCTCCCATGGGAGGGATCCCATGCTGGAGCAGGGGAAGAGTGTGATGAGTCCTCCCCCTGAGGAGGAAGGAGCAGCAGAGACAACTGACCACAACCCCCATTCCCTGTCCACCTGTGCCACTGGTGAGGAGGTAGAGAAAATAGGGAGTGAAGTTAAGCCCGGGAAGAAGGGAGGGGTGGGGGGAAGCTGTTTTAAGATTTTATTTTATTTCTCATTATCGTGATTTGATTGATAATATATTAAACAAGTTTCCCCAAGTCGAGTCTGTTTTGCCCATGACAGTAATTGGTGAGTGATCTCTCCCTGCCCTTATCTCGACCCACGAGCCTTTTGTTATATTTTCTCTCACCTGTCCAATTGAGGAGAGGGAGCAACTTTGGTGGGCTCTTGGCATCCAGCCAATATCATTCCACAACATACCAGCTAATAGACATCATGCAAGGTATTTACTTAACAACTTCTGCTTATAGATAGGTCTGAAAGAATTTTCTGCTGTCCAGGGAAATTAATCATGACACACTGTTTGGAATTTTCCTGTTTCCAGTAAAGACATTTTATTTTAAATTTGAAATAATATGCCAAAATAAGCATATTCAAAATGCTCAGTAATTACTGTGGAGCTAATACTTCCTATTCAAAAGATTTCCACCAGTATTTAGCTATAGGCTTTACAGCTATTATCTTTTTTTTTTTTTTGCAGGCCGAGTAAGCTGTTGAAAAGTAATGCTTTCTGCACTTTTCTCATTCTACCAAATGAGAACCTGCTAAAGGGCCCTGGCTTCTCCTCTTATAGTTTTTGCAGACATGCAATCCCCACTTTGGCCAAAACCTCCCTTCTTATGTCCTCATGTTGTATCTGTGCAGAACAGCACCTGAAGAAGGAAAACACTTTTTTTTTTTTAACTTCAGTCTCTACTCTGAGGGATGAGTTCTTGTAAAATTCAAATTTGTCTCCCTCCCCACCCTTGAAAAAATTTTAACTTTTTAATGTTTTCAGGAGTCAATCTTGACCTTATTTCCTTGATTTATTAATTGCCACTACCTCTGTGGAAATTACAGTATCTCTCTGATAGGTTGTGTGAAGTCATTCCCTCCCCTGACATTATATGGAATCTTGTTAATCACTATTAACTCATTAAAACAATTTTCCGTTTAGCAAGTCAATTTGCAATACTCGTCACAGAACCTTGTATTTTATATAAGCCCCAAATAACTAGCATAAATTGAATAATTTCTATATTTGTGAAGTATGCATTAGCTCAGCAATGCCACTGGCTAGTGATAGACAATCCATTTTGATCAAAAATGAGCTTGAAGTCGCTTCTATCCCTCTGTGTTTTTAGAGGATTTTTTTTGACATTTCTGCTCCTAACTCCTTGTCCCCTCAGGTAATTCGGGCAACAGAATCAGAGCTAGAGAAAAATAAAACCGCAAGGCTTTTCATATAGAAGAATTTAAGCTGTATTAATTAAAAAATAAATTGCTTCTAACGTCTTCTGAGTTACATGTATTGAACAAAAGTGACTATATGCATCATGGTGCTAAGGAAAACTTTTTGGTACAATAGACAATCATATCTGAATACGAAACATAGGCATTGGCCAGACTAAAAGACAATATGAAGCTTTCATATTTAGGTATTATTTATTCTACTTCTTTATAATGTCAGCCTTAAAGTTATTTTCTTTTATTCATCTGTGTCCTTTACTCTTCCTGACACACTGTAGTAAAAAAAATATATATGCTAAGTGATCTCCTATGACTAATGTGTTTAGAACTTAAAGGAAGAGCAAGTCTTCTCCAAAAGCCTCTGAAGCAAGCAGAAGGGAAAATTAATACACAGGTTTTTATTCTTGTAGTGACAAGTATTCTCATTTGGTGATTCACTTTGTAAAACCTAGATTAAGTGGATTCATCAAAAAGCTGTGAAAGAACATCTTTATCAACCCAAAAAACTACAGAAAGCTTTAGAAACACAAATAGAAGCAAGAATACTTAGTTTGTTTTCATTCTGTCTGCTACTTAGGAAAGCAATAAGTACTCCTGGGATTTCTTTTGGGAACAGATTGTGGGAATTTCTATTGGCTAAATTCTGGTATCCACATTCATTTTGAACAGTTCCCTGCTGAATGAGGGACATAATGAAGACTCTAAAATTTTAGAGTAACGTTCAGTTCACTGACATGAGAAATGTCAGAATACAAAACTTATATAAGTATATATTTACGGCACATTTTTTAAGATTTACTTATACTAAATTGCAATCCATATCCCCACACCCTCATCCTACATCTTAAGTACAATGCACTTAAGTCAATAATTACCTTTATTTTAAATCTAAATAGTCTTTAAAAAATTAGATTCAGTATTAGCAAAATTTTCTGAACATCTCTAGTGTCCTGTTTAAGGGTGTGACCAGAAAAGCAACTATACTTTTGAAGAGATTTTTCCATTCCTCTTCTGAAGATCAAAACCACCCTTTGATAAGATACTACATTGTCAACAAGCTATACTAATTTCTTTACAACAGACCGGAAACACAAATATGATCAAAGCATAACATTTTTCTTCATTCACTTCAACCATTGCAATGAGTAAGGTGCATAAACATCTTTAAGAACAGTAAGGTTTCGTCCTGTTCTAAGAGGAACTTGCACTGATTAGGTATCAAACACAAAATGCTGTAGAAGCATCTTCTGAAATGTGTAGATCTACCAGCCTACTACTATCAGTTACTGTTATTACTAATTTGGGAAGTCTAGATAGGGAATCCTTTGGTTCAAAGGATCTCCAGCCTGAGGAATACAAATCTATTCCATACTTATGTGCCTTAATCTGCCAACTACAACATTTTTAATGCAAAACCATCTCGATGGAACTAAAGCTTCCTGGAACTGGAAGAAAAGAAAGGAAATATGTGACTACAGAAAAATATTGGTCACTTAGTGGGGAAAATGTTCAGTTTGGGCTCCTATTGTCACCAATTTTTTTCTTTTTTATATCCCTTAACAATTTCAAATGAACCATATATATATATATATTTGAGGTTCCTTTAATCCAATTTCAATAAACCACATCATTATGAAGTCTCATGTGATATCTCATAGAATCTTGGTTCCTTGTTGCACAATACAGTAATTTCAGCAGGAGAGAACTCATGGAAGGTCATCAGGAGCAGCAGAATTTCTTGATAATGCTTGAATTTGGAATATGGAACCTTCAAATGATCTCTATTGGTAACACTTCCATTAAGTATGAACTACAGAACATTAAGAAATAGCAGAGCATCCAGTTCCTTAAGGTTTATAGGAAAGTGAGATTCATTGGGAGGTATCAGCACCATACAATACTTTCTTCAAAACAAAATCTGAATCTTTTTGCTTATTATTCTCATTTTTTAGCCAAACTCTGCAATCAAAATTCTGTATGTGAAGACAGATGTTTCAGTAGCAAGAAGCGTTGCTTTTCTTTTTTTTCTGGGGATTAATTTTTAACCTGAATTTTGAAATTGTGCCAGCAGTTTACTTAGTATGGTCTCCTTTACTGAATGCATATACACACATAAGCATACACCCCACAAAGAATCTGTCATAATGGTCAATTTATAATACTGATAGACTGGCACAGAGTCCTTTCATGAACTCTAAAGACAATGAATTATAAAGATCATGGCTATAGTCATAGCTAGTTTTTAAAACATAGCTTGACAGATTCATATTTCCAGTTGCACATGATTATTATGAAAAGGATAGGTTCAAGTTCTTTTCTTAACTTCATCCTGTATACAGTTTAGTATTTAGTCATTACAAAATGATTTAAATCTTAAGCACTCTTTTCTGTACAATAAAAATCCTATGAATGACATCAGTATTAATTATTTAAAGTGTAAAAAAAATATTGTAAATCTACTCAGAGAGAATAGGTGATCTTTATTTCTACCTCAAAATATATTTTGTTATTTTTAAAGATTAATTTTTAGTAAAGACATTTCTCATACCATTTATTTAGCTTCTGACAACCTTCAATTTATTGATTTCACTTTTATATTTAATTAAATGATTCCTGATATTTATGTCAACTTCCATTGACTGACTTCATCAAAACTATTCTGGTTTTCAATGGTGTCTTATTTTAAGATAATGCTTGAGTTTTTAAATAAGGGTACTAATTAGCCATGAAAGATGTTAGTTGATTAATAATTTCAGCTTTCAAAAGAGACTAAATATCACCCTGAAATGATGTATCCTATCACCCTGAAATGATGTATCCTATATAAGTTAGGCTGACAATATCCCTTGAGAAACAGATGACAGGTGCCAATCAGATTTGCAAAATGTTGTTTTTGTGTAGCTGCTAAGCATTCTATGTCTTGGGAATTCACAACCGCACATAACATTGTTTTACACAACAAATGTCTAATTTTGCTCTGCATTACAACAAATGATGTTTTTAAAGCTCACAAAAAATGCTGTTTCAGGCAGTTAAAAAATATCTTTGCCTTCATGTGACAAATTTCATACACAGTTTGGGTTGATACATTATTAAAGATACAGAAAATAAGTGGGTTTGAATTCTGTAAAAATTTTGTAATTTAAATTTGGGTTTTTTTGACTCCTAGGTAAACATAAAAAATGGGGAAAGAAGTTCCATTTCTTGGCCTCCAATTTCCCTAGAAATAGGAAAATTCAGGAAACCATATGTAATGAAAATTACAAGAAAGCAAGCATGCACAGAAAAGAAGGAAGGGGCAAAAATGAAGTGAAGCTCTGGAACAACTATATAAATATACTTTTTAAGATTTAGAAACATTTAACTGTGCTGGTTTTGGCTGGGATAGAGTTAATTTTCTTCATAGTAGATAGTATGGTACGATGTTTTGGATTTGTGCTGAAAACAGTGTTGATAATACAGAGATGGTTTATTTACTGCTGAGCAGTGCTCACACAGAGCCAAGGCCTTTGCTGCTTCTCACACCACCCCACCAGCGAGTAGGCTGGGGGTGCACAAGAAACTGGGAGGCAACCCCAACTGACCAAAGGGACATTTGGTACCATATGATGTCATGCGCAGCATATAAAGCTGGAGGGAAGGAGAAAGCAGGCGACATTCTGAGCGATGCCATTTGTCTTCCCAAGTAACTGTTGCATGTGATGGAGCCCTGCTTTCCTGGAGATGGCTGAACACCTGCCTGCCCATGGGAAGTGGGGAATGGATTCCTTGTCTTGCATGGCTTGTGCGCGTGGCTTTTACTTTACTTATTAAACTGTCTTTATCTCAGCCTACGGGTTTTCTCAATTTTACCCTTCCAATTCTCTCTCCCATCCTACCGTGGGAGGAGTGAGCAAGCAGCTGTGTGGGGCTTAGCTGCTGGCTGGGGTTAAACCATGACATTAAGGTAAAATTTCAAGCATAGGTCACTCAAAAAGATTAACATTTATAGCATGACTGTAAAACAGAGATTAATATGATTAACAACTACAGGCCTTATACTCTTAATTAGTTTGGACAGATTCATTTTAAAAAGCTATCTAGACATATCTCCATGTTTTCATCATGACATCTGGGGGAAAAAAGTTCGTTGTGGGTAATAATATGTATTTGATCCCAGAACAATGATACCTCAGTAGGTACCCTAGAAATATTCCATAATCTTCGGACAGAAGCTTTCTTTCTCTGTCTTCCCTACAAGCAATATTTCCTTTCTTCTTCTTCATTATTATTACCTCTTTCTCTTTTCCTCAGCTGTGACTTTCATTTTGTTTTGTGTTTGTAAATTTTGCAAACAGAACATGATTTTTGTCTGCAAAACACCGTGTAAAAATGACTGAACTATATATATGAACAATATTTTTCAAATGTCCATATTTCTATTATTTTTTAGACGTAAGCTAAAGGGCCTAACAGCCCCTTGAAATTCTCCCCCAAAACTATAATACCAATAGTTGAACTTGTTAACTCTAAAATATACTGTGTGGTAAAATGGTTTCTTGAAACAACTTAAACTTTTCAGGTCAGTGACTATGGATATTGATCAAAAGACAATTACTTTTTGATGGCTAGCAGCTTGTAGACATACAGAGTATTCTTATATTATATTTGATTTCCCTTGCCTGGAAAAACAGATGGTTCCTTCAGATTTAAGATAGACTGAGTCAAAATTTAGGAATTGATAAGAGGAAGTAGAGCTTCATTTCCAACATAATATAGCAATAAATTTGAATTCAATAGAGCTGGAGACTCGCTCTCAATATAGGATATAACTGAAGATGCAAAAGTGATAGGCCAAGTCAGGTGTTAGGCAATTACTGTAAATGATAGATTAATAGGTATAAAGTCCTGCTCAGTGTCTGCCTTGTTCCAGAAAACAAGCAAGAGGGAGACATCTCCAAGCTGGAGAGGAATACAAAGCTTTCCTAGCAAACAACTGCAATGCCTTAGCTATGCCATAGGCCCTGTGAGCTACTCCTCAAGCCTGTAAAGAAGTTCAAGAATGCTCAAAAAAATTGTGGTTATCAAAGCAAAATACAAGGATGTTTGGGTTATGCTGTCCTGCATCCTACAGCCATGTTATACTGGCCATAAATGAAATGATATGCACTTTACCACCTCAGATATGAATCTTTTTCCTTTGGTCACACACCAACAAAACTTGAGGGCTGGATTGTCTTTATGAATGTGATGAATCTTGATATCATTTCTTAAATAAGGCCACAGTCAAAGTAAAAAAGGATGAAAAAAATCAAAGCAAATAAAACCAGCATGTTAATAAACCCCCAATAAATTGGCCTAAATTTTCCCATACAACTAACTTAGGTCATAGACTTAATACAGAAAACCTATTAGCAAAGTCAAAGGCATTAACCTTTCCCTTTTACCTTGACAGATGAAAATACACTTATCAAGAAGCACTGTCCTCTAATCCTTCATACTTGATGCTTTTACTTGCAATACACACTCCTTCATTAAACTTTACATCTTTTAGCCATACAGCTCATTCCTGAACTTCAGCAAATCCTTGACATAAATCATTGAGAGGACGACACTGTCTGCATTTACATCAATGTTTTTAAAGAAGCTCCTTAACAAGGGGACTTTGACTCACTTTTCAAGCTTTATTCTAGAATACCTTATGAAAATGCATAAAGACTTTCACAACGAGACAAGTGAAATGAATAAAATGTCATAATGACCATTAGTAGCCCAACTGAAATGGCTTGGTATTTTATAAAAGAATGTATCGTTTAAAAAGTTAGCAAGGTACATTCTATACAAGTCCTAGAGGAATCTCTGAACAAATAGCAATATTACATATAGGTTCCACAGAAAATCAACATTGGATATTAACCAATGAGATATTCAGTACAGTATTAAAAACCAGGAATAAATGCTTGAATTAGAACTGTATCTAAAGTTACTTTAAATTATTTTTTAAAGGGCAAGAAAGTCAAATACCAATAACCATTAAAATCTCAAAAACTTGATGTATAATCTCATTGATATTAGAGCTAGAAATATTTTACAAATTTGATAGTATCCAAAACTTCACACATATTCCCTAACTCTTAAGAACAACAGTATCCAGAACGTTATACAAGTTGCCTAACTCTTAAGAACAATAAATTTAATCAAGCATTATATTGGGTTTTAAAAATTTATAATCTCATGTTATCTGTAGCAATTACATCCATGTCATTTTCCTTTTATCTATAAATTCATCCATGATTTTTATTACATTTAGTCCGTATCAATTAAAAACATTTATAATTATGTAAGACATGGAGATATATATATATATATATATATATGTATCACTTGCTCAGGAGAAAGAATGTAATTATTAAGGGGCATTTTACAGATCATGAATTTAAGACCAGAAAAGTACTTATGGGATATGGTGTTTGGATGCCTTTCCCTTTGTAAGCCTTGCCTTTCCTTGGTACTAGATATACAGGCATTCAAAGTATCATATTGCGGCATTCAAAGACAATACAACAGAAATCTCTACAGAAGGAGTTTATTTCGGATGTAACATCATAGTTCAAGATTGGACCCTAAAGTAGAATTATGAATGGCAAGAATTTCTGGGTTTGAAAAAATCAACAATAAATTGGGGAAAAAAAATGATACATCCTTTTGTGAACATGACAGAAAGTGCTTCAGAGAGATGTACTTTTCTAAAAGGGCTGCTAGGTGTTTTCCCTAAGGGAAGGAAACGCCTTTAAAAATCTTAATGTTCCTTCCAATGACCATAAGTCAAACCTCATGCAACTTAAAAACAAAACAACCTCCTGAAATGGAACATTCAGCTGACACTCAAAACAGTTCCTGGGATTCTTTGGGGAAATCAGGCATACGTTTGCCCTAGGAGAAATCAACCCATGTTCTGAATATGTCATACTTACAGCATTTTCTCCTCTTTGATCCCAGATAATCTAATAAAAGTGTGTTGTTAACCTGCCCTGTGGGACAAGATAACTGGATTTAGTGAGGTGGCAACTTGAAAGTGAGAAGAACAGCATATATATCAGTGTCTCAAACTATTTAAGTAATCTGCTGGAAAATCAAGTTTATATAAAAAAAGACTTTCCTAGCATAGAAACGAGGATATTCACAGTACATATTATATCATTATACAGTTGCCCCCTGGGGATGGAAGTGACCCAGCTATGAATGTGCTTGTTTCAGTCTCAGGATGGATGCACAGATTTCTCTGTTCTGTGGAATTCCATAAAGAGTGGTCTTCTGCAGAATGGTACCATTCTACCACAGAGTTTCATTTCCTGGCAAGAAAGTAAGGAGCCCATTGAAATACTGGTCTGCAAAAAGGGTAAGGTTCTTCTGGAGCTGTTTTGCAAACAGCTCTGTTCCTCTACTCACACAATATAAATATAAACATACACTTCTCTTTTTGTTTTTCCTTTTTCTTCAGAATGACTCAGAAGGTACAACCTTCTTTTGAGAAACAGTAGGACAATACAAAATGGTTTCAAACAGATTTCCTCAGCTTATAAGGCAAATTCTAGTTGTCAGGAAGCAGCAATTACATTGCTATTCATAATCATCTCAGCTTTGTCCAGTAACTCTGTACATATTTTTGTTCATTAATTTATTAATGGCTTTTCTGGTTTATTTTTAAAGGGCCTTTTAAGGGTTTTTTTTTTGTTTTACGGAGCACAGAACTGATCCATCTTCTTAAACTATGTATTTTTATAAATGTTTTAAATGAAACAAACATTGTTTGTGTATGCAGTAAGTGAAAGCTAGAATTTTAATTAGAAAGAAGTGCTAATGATTTTTATATCTTTGGAAAATACCAATGAATACAATAAACATAAAAAGACAGAAAAACCTTTTGTTCGAATGCTGCAATCATAGGCATTTCATAGTATTTATTACAAAGAAAAGAATAAAAAATACAGTAGGTGAATAATATTTCTAGTTTTGTTAATGCTCCAATAACTTTGCAAGGATATTTAGTGGAATAAAACTTCTCCATGCCAAATACTTAATCTCTAGCTGAAGTCTCTGCTCATACAGGAAATTATGGAAAGCCCTCTAAAATATCATCCATTCAGAACATCAGAGTAATTCATATCAGGGAGAAGGAAAATGATCCTATGTGATATTTTGATTCAAGACTTTCTAAAGTGAAGACCAAAAATACCACAAACATATGCATTGTAACGCATATTAATTCTTAAAGCTTCAAGGTATGAACTAACCTTTAGTTAACAGAGAATCAAGAAGCTTTCCCTGCAAGTGTGCTCCTTCATAACTGCATCTCTTTTGGTAAATACTTTCTTCTGAGTCATCTGGGCCTGTTACACAGTAAACTATTTACTGGATTGGATATGTGACTAATCTAATCCTAAATGGTGGCTCTAAGGATATAATAAACTGTTCATCAGCCACTTTCATCTGGTGAAATATGGAAGTCCCCATCCCATCCTACATAGGAAGTAAAAATCCCACATATTTAGCTTGTTAATTGTTCATTTATAAGTTCAATCTTCTGTTGCTTTCTCTCCAAATGAATGACTTACACATCAAAGATACCAGCAAAGCACAAAGATACTATTTTGTTAAAAAACTTTCCTCAGAAGTCTCGAATGCTCAAGAGAGAAAACCTGTGTGAGGTTTACTTACAAGCTTACTGGAAAAGTATTACATTTATTTTTGTCGTGTTTCAATTTCCAGGGTTTATTTTTTTACTTAGTTTCCAACAGATAAAAGCAAATTTTATTTTTGGAACTCACAGTGTGGAACTCAACCAAGTTTTGGTAATAGAAATTTCTCCATTGTGTTGAGATAAAGTTCGTTTCTCAAAGTCAAATGAGCCCAGGGAATTCACAGTGTGAACAGTGAGCAACTGACAAAGGGAAATGTCTCTGTTTCCTGAGGCAACCCTCCTCAAGTAAGACCTCCCACATCAGTAACAGTCACCTTTGGACCGTGGTTTGCAGGAGAGAAGGGAAGGTAATTAAAATCCATCATTGCAGTGTAATCAGGTGTGTTCCTACACTTGACCAGAGGAAAGAACTTCAAGTTCTTTCAAGTCTGACAGCAGATACAGGAGAAGAAAATTTTTAAAAAAAACCCAAGGTATTTGTCCTGGTTTCAGCTGAGAGTGTTCATTTTCTTCACAGTAGCTAGTATGGGGCTATGTTTTGGATTTGTGCTGAAAACAGTGTTGATAATCTAGAGATGTTTTTGTTCTATGGACCTGTTGCTGTTGAGCAGTGCTTACACAGGGCCAAGGCCTTTTCTGCTTCTCGCACTGCCCTGCCAGGGGGATGGCTGGGGGTGCACAAGGAGTTGGGAGGGGACACAGGACAGGTGACCCAAACTAGCCAAAGGGGGTACGACATACCATGTGACATCATGCTCAGTATAAAAGGGGTGCTAGTTGGGGAGGGGCGGCAGCAGCTCCAGGACGAGTGGCTTGGGGACAGTCCGGTTTCGGGATGGGTCTGAGCGTGCGGTCTGAGTTGTACGGTCGTTGGGTGAGGAACTGCATTGTGTATCACCAGTTTTGTATACTCTCTCAAGTACTGTTTTGTTTTGTTTTCCCCTCTCCCTTTGGTATCCCAGTAAACTGTCCTTGTACCAACCCACCAGGTCTTGCCTCTTCCTTCCCATTCTCCTCCCCATCCCAGCGGCTGCGTGGTGCTCAGCTGCTGGCTGGGGCTGAACCATGACAATACTGAAAAGGTACAATACAGAAGAAAAGTCAATGTAGGGAATAGAATGAGAATAGAGAAAGGAAGCAAGCCTAGACTGTACATATAGGAGACATAAAAGTTAAAAGTTACCAAATCTTTCTTGCTCTCTGTACATGTATAATTCTTCAAACTTCTCCAAAATACTTCACTCTGCCTGATTCTAATCATCATGGTGCTGACAGTTCTTGTTTTCATCCATCTTCACTTAAGTCAACAACATCTTCAAATAATTTTAGAGTCTGATCTCACACAACTGTAGCTGCTATGCTAAAAGAGTATTGTTGCATTTTCATTAAGTAAAATCATTCTTACTTTACAGTGGCCCAATTTTTCTCTGTAAGCATACACAATAGATTATGGAAACTATGTTAATTGCCTAAGTCCAATTTAAAGTCAGGCCATCAGCTATCAGGAAAAAATTGTTCAGGGCTATCATAAGAAATTTTCCTAAGTACTAATGGACACTAAAATCAAATTGAGTAAACTTTATTTAGTTTCTGTTTTCTCACTTTAAAATATGCACTTCAAGTGTAATTGCTTCTAGCTTGCTACAAATATTTTTTCATATTATTGTATATAAAAGTGAATTACAAGTAAGCTTATTTCAATTTATTTACATTTATTCCCATTTTGCAGCAAAACCAGAATCTGCACTTTTGACAATATTTAATGAACAAGAATTTCCCTAATATTGAAACTCCTGTTGTCCTTTACACCACAAAAACCAATCAGTTTCTAAAATATGTACTTGAGGTGCATTTCTCCTCACTTAATTTTACCTTGATTGGCTCTGTGCCTCTCATTCTACTTCTCTGCATGCAAGACACATCAGTTGAATAACAACCAAAGTGTTTTACTCCATACCAATCAATACAATTTTTAGAATTGTCTTTCTAAAAATTTTCTTGAAAGGCACTTGCCTTCATTAAAGTGTTTGGCTAAACGAAACAGTTAACATTTCTTTTTTTAGAAAGTGTCAGAATTAGCTGTTATATCCATATTCAGATACCCAAGGAAGAACTCTTCATACATACTGAGTACTCATTAAATAGGAGTAGACAGGATCTGATGGTAGCTCAGCATGTTGGAAAACATTAAACCGCTGGTTAGGAATCTTTACAGCCTTTTAAGTTTACTTTTGCCATGCAGCTTTACCTAAGAAAAAAAATCACATAGGATACTGGACTAAGTAGAGAATAAATGGTCTTGTTTATGAGTTCTACGTTTAACATTTATGACTAGGTAAACATTTTTTGTCATTTGATACAGTGACTGGAAAATGGATATAGAATCGGTGTCTGTGTTTCATTCAAGGAATGTTATCACCCTGATAGCTATGTAATATTCACACTCTTATGTCTGAAGATTTCTAGAGGCATATTGGTTCATCATATAAAGTACCAGAATAGGTTATGGAACTCAAAGAGAAGAGGCTGAGTTTTGCTGCTGAGGTAAAATCCAAACTAGTTTCTTTGAAAATTAGGAAATAGATAGCAATCCATCCCGCACCATTGGAGCGTATAAAGTCAAGTAAGCATAACCATATCCTAACTGTTGAATAACATATTCTCGGCTATGGGATGAAAAAGATCATGATTTTTCAAATACAATATCGAGTATCAGGGAAAAAAAAGAGTGTTTTACTTAAGGTATAACAATTCAGCCTTAGTAGTCAGCCTTACATCCAGTTGTTCTGATTGCTTTTATTTACTGGGGACAAAAGAAACTTCACAGCCTTCTTTAATAAACAATAATATTTAACCAGCTCAATTACATTTCTGGAATCTGTGGCAGTATATTTCCAAGTTTCATCATTGGTATACAACTTGGAACTTTGAAATTATTTTTGTTGTTTAGGAAACTATGTTATTCTACAGAGAATAAGTGATAAGAAGTACAAATCATTATGTAGTACAGAAATAGTTCTGTTTGATTCCTGGAATTGTTAAATATCCAGGGCAGTTCTCTTCTGAATGCACATATATAGAGAGATATTGAAGACAGAATTTTTCTGTTGGAAAATAATAAAAATTTGAACTTCTGTTGAGAATGTAATTCTCTCAATGACAGGAGAAGGAAAAGAAATTTGTTTCATTAGCCCACTTGTCCTCTCCCATTTGATGCAATTCTTGTCTCTAGTTTCCAAGTTAAACTACTGTTAAAGTTGTTCTTTATTTTGCAAGGAATTGTTAGCTATCAAGGCTAAAAAGAGGGATGTACTGTAACTAGGACAGTCATCTGGGATACAGAGTTAATTTGTCTTGTAAGAATGGTCGGTAATCTCTTTAACTTAAATAAATTAACTACTTTTGCAGCTGAAACTGAACATAAATTGCTATTCTATTGCCGGACAGTGTCCTGGATAATTAAATTAAAAAAAAAAAAAATTAAAAAAATCATTCACACACCCCTAAACATCCCCCATGCCTTCTCTGCAGTTCACCACTACTTTCAAGTATCCATGATACCGGAACAGTTTCAAGAAATATTAAGGGTCAAAAGTTGCTGCATCACGGATAAAAGGTAAAAGGAATTACTGTCAGGAATTAAGTGTTCACTTCTTAGAACAAGGCATCATTTTGGAAAAATGTCTGTGTCTGATATTTCCTCTCCACCAATGAGCTCATTGCTGAGCTCAGGTATTTGCATTTTCTAGACCTCTTTATCTGTTGCTTCGGCATCTCTTGTGAAGGATGCTACAAGAGGTGCTGAATCCCATGAATATCAGATCCAGGCTTCCTCCTGCCTGGCTGCTGAAGCCCAGCCCAGTGCACCCTACAGCCTGGGGATCTCTGTCTATTAGATATAATAGACCTGGATTTGGTAAGATTTGGTAGAGTATTGTAGGCATGAAGAGGATAATATTTGTGCTGTGGAAAGTAATTGGACAGAAATTACAGATTAAACAGAAGTAAGAAAATTTGGAAGACCAAAGCTATAAAATGGGGTGGGATTGGGCAAATTAAATGCACAAATATACATTTGGACACTTACTACGTATTTTTTCATATTTTCCTTCTTTGTCTTTTCAGTTTAGACTGTAAATCATCAAGCATGAAGGACTTTTATAGTACTTGGCTTCTTGTGTACTTATACAGATGTACTTTGTGTTTACCTAGCTAAAGGCATGCAGTAAAAATGTAAAATAATGTAAATACTCCATAAAAAATACAAAGAACTAATTTCTTTTTTTTTTTTTTTCCCCCAGTTCCTTGGAGGGTGTCAGACAGCTTTCTCTCTGGATATGGCAAGAGAGAATTCATGAAAGAGGATGAAAAATAAAAAGATTTCTTACATATATCCTTTTTTGCTTTTTCTGTAATGCTTATCAAATGGAAAATGCTGAATGAATATTTAGAAGCTAGACTTTCCCTTTCAGAAAGCTTATCTTTTTCTATTTTGCTACCGATTGCAGATACATATTTGACATGTATAAACAAGCATAGAAAAGCAGTAATTGTAAGAAAGAGTTTGAATTGTAGTCATTCGTCAATGAGCTTATGTTTAGTTTTTACTCATGGGGATTCCACAATGTAAGTATCTGGCACTGGGAGAAAAGTTAAATCAGAAGTGTTTTAAAGGGATCTGCATATTGTTTATTCCCATTGGATGAAACAGTACTGGTGTCAAACTTGCCTTCCTTCCCCCCCTCCCCGGGATTTTCCATTATTTTAGAGTCTAGATACTGCTTTAAAACATATCAAATAGAAAATTTAATCAGTATTATACACTGATTATTTCAAAAGCTTTATTTTTTATCAACAAACAGAAGATTCTTTTGTCACTGCTTTGGTTTGAACAGTGTCAGAATTTATGTAATGCAGGTATGACTATGTATTTGCTCTGCCTCCTGTAAATTCACCTGCCTTGAACATTGGTTGCACTGTTGCAGTTTCAATTGTGAAGCCCAAACTATGCAGTTTAATTCTGTCTCTGGTAGCTATGCATTATCGCAGTTACCTGTCACTGAAGAGTCACATTTTCCCACTTTTTTACTATTGGCAAAATTTTGAACATAATGAATACAAAGACAACTTGGTGTGGTAACTTTATAAAAGACTGGTTCTTGTATGAATTTTTGCTGTGATAAACAGCTTTAGTCAATTATTCAAACCTTCAAAACAATACAGATCTCAATCTGACTAGCTTTATTCACAGGAGACTTCATAAATCTATTTCTGTAAATAAAGTAGTCAAAATACATTTTCAGGTAATCTGGTTGGGATTTCTGTCACATAACTTTACCTTAACTTTTTCATATTTTACTTCAGCTTCTTTTAATATGGACAGTATGGATTTTAATCTGGTGTTTCAGAAAGGTAAATAGGAAAAACTGAGGCTCAAGCTGTATACGTACATTAAGTACAAGTATGTACAAGTATATACACAAATACATTACATTGTACATAAGGTAAAATGCAGAAGCTACTGCATTACCCTGAAATATACATTCACTGCATTTGTTTTGCTGTTTGTTAGATGTGTTTTAGTTAATAAACTAATAAAGTTAATTTGAGACAAGATGGTAAGTTTGGTAAGATAATGCAAAATTTAATATTTGGCAACAAATTTTGATTATAATTTAATTCTGATGGAAATGAATGTAGATAAAGTAACTGACATTAATTAGGACTAGCTTCATTTCAATTTAATCTCACGATCAGGAAGATAATTCAAGGTACAAGAAAAGGGCCTTAAGAAAGAGGGATATGTAGGAAAATGAAAATCAAATAGCTAGGAGTGAAGACTTTAAATTCAAAGGAAGGGTTTGGCTGTCTTCTCATTTATGTGAGTATGTACCGTGGTAACTATGCGAAGGCAGCAGAGCATGCTTGCAAAACCTACAAGGATCAGAGCAGAATCAGAACCAGATGTTTTTATGAATATCAATTCTTAAATTGTCTCTCAGAACTATCTCAGCTTTCAGACTGTAATGAAACTTTACCTCTGTTTATACCCTTTGAAACTTACACCAGCAGCCTTTACCATTGTTTTCAATATCAAAGAAGTGCTACTAGTTTCCTTTACTGGGGGAAACATTGCTGGTAGACAGTCAAATTTAACTAATTTTTAAAAAATTACATTTATTTACAAGATTTTCTTTCACATATCACTGATTCCACAGATCATCAGGATTATTATTTGGGGTTTTTTTTAGAAATCTAACTCTTAAGTAAAAGCTTAGCATATACTTATTCTAGGTAGATAGATGTAGGAATATATAGACATATAGAATGTCCTCAGGATTATTATTATTAGTATTATTTTTAAATCTAACTCTTAAGTAAAAGCTTAGTATACAGTTATTCTAGGTAGATAGATGTAGGAATATATAGAATGTCCTCACAGGACATTCCTTCCATCCCTTTCACCAGCTTTGTTGCCCTCTTCTGCATGCATTCAAGGATCTTCACATCCTTCTTAAACTGTGGGGCCCAGAACTGCACACAGTATTCAAGGTGAGGCTGCACCAATGCTGAATACAGCTGAATACGTAGATGATTATGCATAAAAGATAGATTTACAATAACTTAAGCTTGCAAATATTCTCCATGTAGAAGCTTCAGTGATTTCAGGAAGTGCTGAAATGTTTTAAGAGAGACTGACTTCTGTGCAATACAACTGAACATTCTCAATCACTGTTAAATGTTTCAGGAATGTTTTTATTCGTTTCTCTTTAACTGTTGATACAAAATATTGGGGGGTTGTTTTCCATATCTTAATCTTTGATAGGGATTTTATTTTTCCATTTTTTTATTGCAAATAGATGTGTCTTAGTATTATGATTTTAAGTGGTCAATGATACATAAGGTTCCCCACAAAGTCTACTTTATTCTGTACACAGTTGGAACTAACTGTGTCTAATACTGTAATTCTACTTAGCCTCTGAGGTGTACACTGAACTTGCTGAAGGGTGGTGTCACCTGCTGTCAGTGGAGGAATGCCTGAGAACAACCAGGAGAAGAAAGCCAAGTAGCTGAATGACCATGTAGAGCCCAGACACAAGCCTGAGGTGGTCTTCCAGCGACTCCCACTGACTAGTGGAGGTAGAGATGTGTTCCTAATCACATCATTCTCCAGGTAGTGCCAATTCAGGCAGAGAGATATCAAAGTAAATAATATCCTCAGCAAACAATAGGTTAAAATGTCATACCTGGTGGGAATGAGGAGAGTCATTTCTGTTGCTCTGTACTGAAAGTCTGACAAGGTCAGCTAATGGCCTTTCAAAGGTACAAACCTGAGTATTCATGAAGCTGTAACCTATGGCTCAGTTTTATAAGGCTCATCTGTCTGTGACCCAAGTCCCAATTTAATGAAGAACAATTGTGTGTTTGTGGAGGAGCAATTAAGACTAACGCTTCTTTACCTGATGATGGACAACCACTGGACAGCAGAGATTATCATGTCAGTGACTATACTAATTCTTAGGTTGTTAGTCTGGCTGTGTCCAATCATTTACCACACCTACCAGGTAATAAATAATTGCATGCTCATGAATTGTATACAGAGAAAGCATTACAAGGCTGTTCATCATCCACCAAAATCTGACTCCCTCTGCCCTCAATATTCACAGAAAAAATGGTTTGTATTGCGTAATTTTGTCTCAGGGTCATTGAAACAGGCATCAGTTTCCATAATCTCACATGCACTGTTCACACGTACCTCATATGTCCCACAAATCCCCCTAAGTTGTGTCTATGTGTGTGGGAAAGAAGGATTCAGCTCACATAACTTCAGTCATAAAAGTTAGTGTTTTAAACTAGCCACCCTAGGTTACTTTGATAGTAACAGGTGAAAAAAGACTCTCAAAGGGTAAATTAACTCGTTATAAAGCACACTTCTGAAAAAGGTTTGTATGATTTACTGCCTGGAGAAGCCTTCTCCATTGATTAAAAAAAGGACACTAGAAGAAAAGATTAGTAGTAGAGGATTAGGTGTCTAAATGACAGCCAACTAATGTGAGGTAAGACGAGTAATACCTTGGGAGCACTAGACGTGGATGAATCACAGAATCAGGAAGTTTGGCATCAGGCATGAATTCTAACCTAAGCTACTCCGACAGCGTAAATGCTGTCCTTGTCCTTCAACGGCTGTGGGAGAGCACAAGATCATTTGACTATTGGTGGGAATACTGTTAGAATATTAAAATCTTCAGCTACGGGTTCCTTAAAACTGGAATTGTAATTATACTGTCAAAGTTCTCAACACCTTATGCTCTAATAAATTATTCTGTAATAAATAAAATTGCAGATAAATATATCTGTATATATAACATCCCTCTTTCAAAAACTCATGCACACACAGAGCTGAATGTCATTAAAATGAAAGTTTCCGCTTCCTCTTAGTTTTAGCAAAATTAAACAATAATTGACCAAGACTCCCTAATTATATAAAATATAACGCAATGTGTCTTTAGAAAAGTTTATCATGGACTTAGTCCACACTTGTATGACAGCTAATCAAATATAATTTAATAGCTTTTCTAAATGAAGAAAAAAAATTAAATTCTAATGAAGTTGCCTGGTTTTTATTTTCTAACCAGAGTTGCAGCCCATCAAAAGCAGCTACCATAAGAAGAAAGTAATAATCAAAGTTATTACAGGAACATTGAGAAGTATAACAGACTCTTCAAAGGGATGTTATTGAATTCTTTCACTTCAGCTGGTCCTTGGAAAAATATCACAACCATACTACCATTATATGTTAAATCTTCAGATAAAATTTTTTTAAAAATATTTCCAATATTTCTATGATTGTATTAGGCTTTTTTTTTCTCTTTTTCTGTAAATATGAAGGTAGTTGATTGAGAGGAAAATATTGTTCACAGAAAATGAAAAAAAACATTATTTTATTTTCTCCTATATTTTTAAAAGCTTAGATTATATTTCAACTCTGTTGTGGTTTAACCCCAGCCAGCAGCTAATCCCCTAAGCCCCACACAGCCGCTTGATCACTGCCCTAGCAGCAGGACGGGGGAGAGAATCAGAAGGGCAGAAGTGAGAAAACTCTTGGGCTGAGTTAAAGACAATTGAATAGGTAAAGAAAAAGCTGTATGTGAAAAGAAAGCAAAATAAGGAATTTATTCATGGCTTCCCATCAGCAGGCAGGTGTTCAGCCATCTCCAGGAAAGCAGGGGTCCATCACGTGTAATGGTCATTTGGGAAGACAAATGCCACCAGTCCAAACATCCTCCACTCTCTTCCTTCTTCCCCCAGCTTTTATTGCTGAGCACGATGTCATATGGTCTGGGACATCCCTTTGGTCAGTTGCGGTCCCAGTCGTGTCCCCTCCCAGCTTCTTGTGCAGTCCCAGCCTCCTCGCTGGTGGGGCAGTGTGAGAAGCAGAAAAGGCCTTAATGTTTTTCAAGCACTGTTCAGAAATAACTAAAACATCAGTGCATTATCAACACTCTTTTCATCACAAATCCAAAACATAGCACCATATGAGCTATTATGAATAAACCAGTACAAACTCCTATATGGAAAGAATTCTCATTTAAACTTAAGATTTATATTTAAGATTTATTTTCACTTTCACATTTAATTTTCACTAATGATTTTGTGATCAGACAGATTTTGTCTTGAAATATTTGTATGCTCTAGGATTAGTAAATATTCTAAAAATTATTTTTATAAATCTATGTATGTTTTATCAACTGATACCCTATGATAAAGTAAAAAAAAAATGCTTTTCATGTAACTCTAAAAAAAAAAAGAAAGAACTATTGTAAACACTAGCTTCATAGAAAAGGTTGTATTTTGTTGCTTTTTTGGTTTGGTGTAGCTTATTTTGGCCTTCCAATGCTCTGGTCAGAACTTATTTTGATTTGAGCTCTGTGTTTTTCTCAGCAGCAATGGCTTGCTATCTACTCTAGGGTGCAGGATTAGCTGCTGCTTCTGAGGCACTTTTGTAATATGTTGTTGGATTTCTGACTAGAGTCATGACTTTTGAGATAGGGTAGTGAAATCACCTAATCCTTGATATTTATTCCCCTGTGCAGGCTTGGGCTGTAATCATGAAAACATAATTTGGGCAAGTAGAATACATAAGTATTGTTTTCAATAGTTTTGCACACATACTGAAATATTTATTTTCTTAGAACATATTATTCATATAAAATGATGACACCAAATATACCACTCAGTTTGCCAATATTTGTCTTTATCTGTTAAATGCTTTCCGTTTTTCTGGTTTTAATCTAAAAATGTAATTGCCTGCCCCCATACTTCCACCCATCTCTTGTGTCTATTTTTTTAATAAAATAATTCCACTAGTAAACCCAGACATTTTCATCATGCTATAAAAGTTCAAAAGCACCCATGATTCCAAAGATCTTAAGATCCATTAGTAACTATCTTCTACAATGATCTGAAACCTTAATACAGAGAATGAAATGATGGGAGCAAATGGAAGATCAAGGCCAGTCTTGCAGATATTCCAAGTGTCTTGAAAAATCTGGAAGCAGAAGGAGACTGCTGGCTGTTGAGACCTCTGTAGTGACAAGGCCAGTTCCAGCAGAGATCTTGCCTATAGCTGCTTTAGAGTAAATACTCATGGAGAAAATATACTGTATGACTTAGGGAGCAAAGTTAAGCGCTGAAAATTAAAAAAAAAAAAAAGTAATCACATTTTTAATTTCATAATAGTATATGCCTCCGTGTGCATGTAAATTGTTGTGGGGGTAGTTGTACAGCCCATCTTTGCTGAAAGGTCTTGGATAACTGCAATTGTTAAGATGGGAATATCAGTGTAGCCAGTGTGTGGGGCCGGGACACCGAAAACTGTCTAAGGAGCATTTAACCAGACATGATCATGTTAAAGAGGATGACACCCATCAACTGGATTAAAGAGAAAACAGGGAATTACAAAGGGATTTTTAAAGCTAAGAAAGCACAGGCTTGAAAAATACAGAAGCAGCATGAAGACATGTACCGGAGAGGAGAAGGAGCAGGTAACAGAGCCATGTGTCCCCATGAAGGCCACAAACCCCTTCTGAGGTCAGGCAGAACAGACTCGTGTGTGTGTGTGTGTGTGTGTGTGTGCACATCTGTGTGTGTAACCCACTTGGCCTTTGAGGGAGGTGTGCATGTAACTTAGAGAGGGTGCAGGATGGGCACTTCTGAGGATTAGTTATAGAGGGGTGTTTAGACTTTTATTGTTATATAAATTAGCATTTTGTGTCTAGTACTTGGTTTATTCGTTGTACTGCTGATATTGATCTGCAGTGTACAGGTCACTGACTGCCAGTTAATTATGTGTCTTTGATAAATTAATAAACCACTTCAATCTATTTCAATCCATTTCAAATTAAAATCTTCTTGTTTAGCTACTTCTGCTAAGAATACAGACTATAACGCTGAACCGATCACATTTGGCTGCTGTATTCTTTATTGGCAAACAGCTGATGACACAAAATATGTATAATCACTCTACATTACTTGAAGGGATCAGCCACTAAAATGGATAAAGTTCAGGTAGAAATTACTTAGCTGTTTTTATTTTACTCAAGGAATCATAATCTGGAATTTTTCTCTCTGGCATGCTGCAGAATCTGTTCAATGCTATAGTGAAAAGCTAAGGATTCCATCAGCTGAAGCACAATTTTATAAAGTCAAATATTTTTCAAATTAGTTCTGAACACAAATATCAGTTTTCTTATTTCCCAACATCTTTTGGCTTTCTGATGAATTTGAATTAATAAGTAATAATATATATGTTCCCAGGTATTTGATCATCTCAAGTTCTCAGCTGTTCTTTGAGTTAAACGCAACAGAAATCTATTTTTTCTAGAAAAAAAATTACAGATATGTATGTGTTATACCTGCCACTTCTGTGTATAAACAACTTTGGAATATTCTTGGGTTTAATTTATTGATAGGTTGATCATAAGAGAAAAATTGCTTGGCCTCAAAATGTATGTATCTTAGGATACCTATTTTGTGTCACAAACAGTGCGGTTCTTATCTGGGCATCAGCTATAAATACCTTAACATTTACAATCTATTAACATGCTTCTGCAGTGTGATTCTTTCTTCCTGTAGGAGCTATATATTTCTATGCACTGTATCACATTTTCTGTTGTTTAAATTAAAGAAAAAAGTGATACTCATTTTACCATACATACTTAAAACTTAGAAGGACTTGGAATTCGGTCACATTTAATATTTGCTGCACAACTAGGAATTTATCACCATTTAAATTTTTAATACTGTGCTTTGGAGTTTTTTTGGTTGGTTGGTTGTTTTTGGTGGTGGGGTTTTTTTAAGTACAGTTTGTATCTCTGGTAACCTATTTCAAGTCTAAAGTAAATCCATTCATAACTACGATTTGTTATCTGTACTTATTAACAGGGGAGCTCCTATTCAAACCATTACTAAACCTCCCTTATGTTCTGCATATCAAGAATTGTGCATCTTAAAGGTTAAAGCTTTGCACATGGAAATGTTCCCAAATGCCTCCTTATAATACTCACAACTTTACAAAGTGTATTTTTTCCCTCTTTCTGTCTTGATAGTGGTGTGCATTAGTGAGAAATAACCTCTGTAATGAAAATGTCTTAGCTTTGTTTTATCAAGATGTAGCTTTCAAAATGTCCACCCACCGGATCTTTAAAATAATATCTATTACTTCTCCTGTGATTGAAGTTAAACTAACAAAATTGTAATTTAGCCTATCCTTAAACTTTTATTTAATAATAGTGTTACACTGACCACCTTCCTGTCTTTCAAGATGTTGCATGTACTAAATGAGCATGTTAAAGTGCCATTAAAAGTCCACTTGATATTCTGCTAGTTGGAAGTCTCCTTCATGCTATCTATCTAGTCATATTACCACACAAACCACCATACAGTGTTACAGTTACTTTAACAGTTCCTGTTTTGATATCTGAAGTCTACTATTTTATTTTCCTATCAAGCACCCACTGAAAGAACAACTATCCCTCCTCCCTCTGGTGTTACAGACCTGCTCAGACTGCAGAGAGCTTACAGAATGAGGCTCAAGAGTTCTTCAGTTAAGACACGGTCTAGTTTCATAGAAAATGTGCCATCTATGGCAATAACTCCTATCCAGTGTTTCTCAGTGATTCAATACACTCCTGCAAGGCATAATGCGAGAAGACCCATTAGATACAAAGCAATAACTCCTCATGTGACATTTAATAAAAATTTTTTATGGTAGAATCTATCAAACTTGAAAAATATGCCTTATCCTGATCTAAATCAATCAATATCTTTTTAATAGTCCAGAAAATAGATTGTATGAATTCAAGATATAAAGGTGGGCTAGAACCAGTTTATTCTCTGATTATGATGGTTACTGGCAGGTATAACATCAGTAATACTTGCTACTACATGCACCATTATGACACCACTTATTTTAATAAAATAAAATAATCAAGATCATAACCACTACATATTAAGCAATATAAGACTAATCTGTTCTACTCTATTCCTACTATTTTATTTTAAAGTTTCCTGTTATAGGTATCTAAGCATCAGTATAAAGGTAACATGGAGCTTTTGTTATCAACAAAGAACAAAGCAAACCCAATGCAGAGGACACGAGGGGAGAGAGGAACTCACGGTACCTTGTTTTTTCACCATCTCACCTCCTGCTCCATAGCTGTTCTCACAGAAAAGCTCTGGACACATCTACGTTATTAAACTTAACACCTCCAGGCCCTGTTCTCTAGCCCCAAACGTAGTTGCACAGGCTGACTGTGGCTATACTGTCAAAGTGCTTTAGCATCCATGACAGTGTCCACGCAAAAACTATTGGTATGGAAGGATGCCTGCCCCATGCCTGGCTCCCACACTATGCTTGGAAGAACGTTAGCTGTCCTGGCCAAAAACTCTACTGGGGATCGTTCCAACATTTAAAAAATACTTAATTTTTTGAATTGCAGTATCCTAGTCTGTGACTTGCCATTATTTAATTTACTAACATATGTATAGCCAAGATCCTTGAGAGTATATGCTGTTGTTTTCCAGCTCCATAGAAACTGAAGATTAAGATGCAGTCTTACACAGGATTTGATTACTCCTATCTGCAATCCTCAGATGTCTGAAGCCAGGGGCATGCTCTCCCTCCTTTCATGGCTGGCAGAGTTCCTTCATAATGGTGTGGGTTTTGCCATTGCGCAGCTTGAACGGAGGGAGGGAACTCTGATTCTGCCCTTGGTCTCTGGGAACGCATCACACCTTCCCTACTTTTCTCATTGTTCACAACTCCGTTTCAGTGTATAAATCTCAGTTAAAGAACAGTTCTTCTTCTGAGATGTCTGTAAAGTTATAAGAGCGAAAAATATACACTTAATTGTAAGGTTATAATTTTAAAATTTCAAACTCACAATGGTTAGCAGTGAAATTCAGGGAAGCCACAAGTTTGGCTTAGGTGGCCATCCTTATCAATCAATGTTTGTATTTTAAAATAGGAGCAATCTCTGCTAATATCCCCTACTGTTTTCCACTCATATTACCCTTTTAGTATACAATCTAATCAATTATTTATACTGTTTTATTGTTCTATAGGAGACAGACAGATCAATATATTAAAAAAAAACATGCCTAATGTGATTATAATGAGAGGATAAATTTTAGTCTTAGTTAAATTCTCCAAAACTCACTTCAAAGTTGGATTGATCAATACCAAAACATGACTGGCAAGTTGTAAAAATCTGTCTGAGAACCAGGAATGTTCTCTTTGTGTCATTAAGGGAATATAGGAATGGAGTTCTCCTTTGAATTCATATTTCAAGTTTCTCATTAACTTAAGAATTTTAAAGTCAATTTTAGAGTTAAAACTGTCATGTATGACTGAGGCAGTGTTTATGCAGTAGCTTATTATTACAGGTGCCTTTTATTTCTAGAAACCTGTTTATTGCCTCTTACATTGGTGTACATTTGGATCTGAGAATTGTCTGAGATCAGTACAGTACAGACTTTCCATTTAAATGCAATATTTAAGAAGGCATGTCTCAAAAGAACATTATCATTGTATATATTTTTGAACAATAAGACCTATCATATTGTGGTGGGTTGACCCTGGCTGGAGGCCAGGTGCCCACCAGAGCCGCCCTCTCACTCCCCTCATTCACTAGACAGGGGAAATGCTTGTAGGTCGAGATAAGGACAGGGAGAGATCACTCTCTAATTGTTGTCACGAGCAAAACAGACCAAACTTAGAGAGGGAATTCATCTAATTTATTACTAGGGAAAACAGAGGAGAGGAATGAGAAAATAAAATCAACTCTTAAAACACTTCCCCCCACCCCTCCCATCTTCCCGGGCTCAACTTCACTCCAGGTTCAACCTTTCCCCCCTCAGCGGCACAGGGGGATGGGGAATGGGGGTTACGGTCAGTTCATCACACGTTGTTTCTACCGCTTCTTCATCCTCAGGGGGAGGACTCCTCTTATCGTTCCCCTGCTCCAGCATGGAGTCCCTCTCATGGGAGACAGTCCTTCACGAACTGCTCCAGTGTGGTCTCTTCCATGGGGTGCAGACCTTCAGGAGCAAACTGCTCCAGCGTGGGTCCCCCATGAGGTCACAAGTCCTGCCAGCAAACCTGCTCTGGCGTGGGCTCCTCTCTCCACGGGTCCACAAGTCCTGCCAGCAAACCTGCCCTGGTGTGGGCTCCCCTCTCCATGGGTCCACAGGTCCTGCCAGGAGCTTGCTCCAACATGGGCTTCCCACAGGGCCACAGCCTCCTTCGGGTGCCTCCACCTGCTCCGGCGTGGGGTCCTCCACAGGCTGCAGGTGGAATCTCTACACCCCCTCATCCTTCCTCCATGGGCTGCAGGGGGACAGCCTGCTTCACCATGATCTTCACCACGGGCTGCAAGAGGATCTCTGCTCCGGCGCCTGGAGCACCTCCTGCCCCTCCTTCTGCACTGACCTTGGTGTCTGCAGAGTTTCTTACATCTTCTCACTCCTCTCTCCGGCTGCAAAAGCTCTCTCTAACTGTTTTTTTTTTCTTCTTAAATATGTTATCACAGAGGCACTGATTGGCTTGGCCTTGGCCAGCGGCGGGCCTGTCTTAGAGCCGGCCGACATTGGCTCTGTCAGACACAGGGGAAGCTTCTAGCAGCTTCTCATAGAAGCCACTCCTGTAGCCCCCCCGCTACCAAAACCTTGCCACACAAACCCAACACACATATGAAGAGAAAAGATAAATCCCGCAGTAGTCTGAAACATTTTCTGTAGCATAGGTTTTTAATCATTATGTAGCATTCTGGTGGAAGGAGTTTCAGCAAGGATCTCTTTACAGATATCCTTTATTTTCAAATTTGAATGGAAGGTTTTTGATGTTTTCCCAAAAAAAGATGAAGATGGAAGAACACTTAGTTAACAGCTTGTTTCATGACTTCAAAAACTCACTGTCAAATTCCTTTTTATTAGTAAATAGTTTTGGGTTTGGTTGGGGTTTTTAGTTTGGTTTGGTTTATTTGTGTTTCAGGTTTTTTTGTAAATATAAGTTATCTTGTATAAAAGATAAATCATAGAATCATAGAATCATAGAATCATAGAATGGTTAGGGTTGGAAGGGACCTTAAAGACCATCTAGTTCCAACCTCCCTGCCATGGGCAGGGACACCCTCCACTAGACCACATTGCCCAAAGCCTCATCCAACCTGGTCTTAAACACTTCCAGGGAGGGGGCATCCACAACCTCTCTGGGCAACCTGTTCCAGAGCCTCACCACTCTAACAGTAAAGAATTTTTTCCTTAGATCTAATCTAAATCGACCCTCCTTCAGCTTAAACCCATGACCCCTTGTCCTGTCACTACACTCCCTGATAAACAGTCCCTCACCATCTTTCCTGTAGGCCCCCTTTAGGTACTGGTAAGCTGCAATTAGATCTCCCCAGAGCCGCCTTTTCTCCAGGCTGAACAACCCCAACTCTCTCAGCCCGTCCTCATAGGAGAGGTGCTCCAGCCCTCTGGTCAGCTTCGTGGCCCTCCTCTAGACTCCCTCCAACAGCTCCATGTATTTCTTGTACTGGGGACCCCAGAGCTGGATGCAGTACTCTAGGTGGGGTCTCATGAGAGCGGAGTAGAGGGGCAGGATCACCTCCCTCGACCTGCTGGTCACGCCTCTCTTGATGCAGCCCAGGACACAGTTGGCTTTCTGGGCTGCAAGCGCACACTGCCGGCTCATGTTGAGCTTCTCATCAATCAATACCCCCAAGTCCTTCTCCTAGGGGCTGCTTTCAATCCATTCCTCACCCAGCCTATAGTCGTGCTTGGGATTGTGCCGACCCACGTGCAGGACCTTGCACTTGGCCTTGTTGAACTTCATGAGGTTCGCACGGGCCCACCTCTCCAGCCTGTCAAGGTCCCTCTGGATGGCATCCCTTCCCTCCAGTGTGTTGACCGCACCATGCAGCTTGGTGTCGTTGGCAAACTTGCTGAGGGTGCACTCGATCCCACTGAACACATCACTGACAAGGATGTTAAACAACACCAGTCCCAGTACCGACCCCTGAGGAACACCATTCGTCACCGTTCTCCACTTGGACATCAAGCCATTGACTGCAACTCTTTGAGTGCAACCATCCAGGTAATTCCTTATCCACCGAGTGGTCCATCTGTCAAATCCATGTCTCTCCAATTTAGAGACAAGGATGCCGTGTGGGACAGTGTCAAATGCCTTGCGCAAGTCGAGGTAGATAACGTCAGTTGCCCTTCCCTTATCCACGGATGCTGTAACCCCATCATAGAAGGTCGCTAAATTTATCAGGCACGATTTGCCCCTAGTAAAGCCATGCTGGCTGTCACCAATCACTTCCTTATTTTCCATGTGCCTGAGCACAGTCTCCAGGAGGATCTGCTCCATGATCTTGCCAGGTACAGAGGTGAGACTGATCGGCGTGTAGTTCCCGGGGTCTTCCTTTTTTCCCTTCTTAAAAATGGGGGTTATGTTCCCCCTCTTCCAGTCAGTGGGAACTTCACCGGACTGCCAGGACTTCTCAAATGTGATGGCGAGTGGCCTGGCCACTTCATCTGCCAGTTCCCTCGAGACCCGCAGATTCAACTCATCAGGTTCCATGGAAATATCTTATCCAGTTTGGCTTTCTGAGGTAAAGAGTAGGTCCACCTCTCCCTAGTATCTTAGGCAAGTTGGAAATATCCTGTTCTTCGAAATGTACTTGTGCAGGTACTTTGGGTTTTGACCAATTAGTTCCCTGCTTTTCAGGGTACTTACAGCTTTTGTTTATACACATTTCCCAAAACACAGAATAAAAGAGAAGAATGCAAAGGAAGACATAATATAAATGTTCTGGGTTTATGGATATTTTGTGATTGTCTATGATTTTACCCTTGAAGCTTGATTCTTGAGTGGAAAAAGTGGAATACTCAGGGATTTACTTTAATTAGAATAATTACTCAAATAATACTCTAATTTACTCAAAATATAAGCAAGTATCTCCTTATTTGTGAAGTATCACAAATCTTAAAGAGATCAAAAGTGCCTCTTAAAATTCTTATTGCTACCAACAAGATTGTATTAACATAACATTAAAATGTTTTTCTTAAGAGCCAAGCTAGAAAATCTGCATGGCACTGCATTGTGTTTAAAAAAAGAAACCACCTTTTCTGGAGCTAACATGGAAATATCTAACATAAAGGTAATTGTACAGTTGATCTTCTTTGGCCATGGACATGAACCTCTTGGTTCATTTCTTTCTCAAAAATAATTTTTTTTCTTTGTGGTCAATATGCTTCACCAGGCACTTATTGCTCCTCTCTACATGCTGGATGTTTGTGCTTGAAGAAAATTAAACTGTTACCACTCCATGGAGCCCTCTTGATCTTCCTTCTTAAATTGTAAGAGATCTTTTTAGTTTCAGAAGCAAGTTCTTTGAAAGAAAACCCACAAACTTTAATCCTCAAAGTGTTGAGAGCCTTTTAGATAGGTAAGAATTTTAAAAATTTCAGGATCTTAACAGGACTAAAGTGCATTCAGTTAACCAAAGAAATAATAAAAATAATGCTGGATTTAAATGAAACTATTAGAGACCGGTTTGTTTTAGGAGAAGATGCCCTCAAACCCAATTTCAAGAAGTATAGAAGATTCTTGAAAAAAAAAAAAAATTATTCTTAGTTTACTGTTGTCAATATATACCCCAAGTAACATTTTCTTAGCATATCATGTAAAGCATGCATTGTGAAAAGTGTGCAGTAAATTTATAAAACTAGTTGATTAGAACAGTTTTCCATGAAATTACTGCAAAGACTTGTAATTTCCTACATTTAAGCTGCTTAAATTGATTTGTAGCTTGTCCAAAAACATCTGTATGACAATACAAAAAGTGAGATTTATAATAACAAAATGGCACTATTCAAAGCTGAATGTTGCAATAACGTTCAATTAATTATAATGTACATTTGTCCATAGTACTAACAATTCTCTGTTAAAGCCTGAATTGTGTATGAAAACCCAGTTTTTAAGTTAAAAGCCTGAGAATGACCAGAAACATTGAAGGCAGCAAATCTACTACTGTTGCCCTTAAAAATTTCAGGGATGCCTATTAAACTAGATGTACACTTTAAAGCATTCCGTAATCTCATCATTGTCTGAATCCTGCACAGATAACTGCCAGCTATCATCCGGCATATGGGATTACTATGGCAGTCCATATGCTTTGTAACAGTTGGTGTTCAAATGAAAATTTGCAAAGTCAAATAAGAAGGTGGCCCAGGCAGCAAAGCCTAATTACTAGCAGCTACAACAAGCTGCCAGCTCCAACTCAAAATATTTTGCCGTCAGTTTGGTTTTTTTAAACTGAATTGTATTAACCTGTTTTACAGCTCCAAAAACATACTGACAACATGGACCTGTATTTGTACAATAAACTTAAGACCCAATAAGCTTGATTTGATATGCTACAGATGATTTGAAGGAGGACATTTATTCTGTTTTGTTTATCCGAGCCATGCTTTATAAAGTATCTGTAGTTCAGGCTTGTCAGTATGCCTTCATGTGATCAAAAATATTACACTTCTTGAGAAGTATTGGCCCAATTCTAAACTCAAAGTGTGCTTGCTACAACATACTTCAAGCACAAAAAATCTGATTCATTTCCATCTCAAGTCACTTTTTCAGATTCAGCCTTTTTTCTGACACTTTTCTTCTGTTTTCTGTATGTTTCTAAAAGCTGCCCTGGAATTCTTCTGATTTTCTTGCTCATTTAAAGCTATGTACCTTTCTCTCTAAACTTGAACCACTGCTAAACTATTGAAGTGGATCTCTTGATCATCCCTACTTTCTGCACTGGGTTTGCATCATTACGGTCTTCTCTGGATAAATCTACACTAAAAATTTAGTGTGCAGGATGGTGGGGTTGGAAGTTTGCTTTGCATCTTAGTGCGTTAGTGTGCCCTAGAGTGGACCTCTGATGTGTTCAAAACAGTTTTCTTCCTGGTGGAAGTAAAATTTAAGAAGTCATGCAAAAGCATCATACAGTGTAATGTAATGTGAACGCATTGGCAATGTCCTCCAGTTAGCTCTCTGTGCATGTGCCTAAGACAGGCAACTGCTGTGAACTTGATTTCAATAGACACAATGTGAAGTACAGTCCCAGAACTGTAATAAATCACAATAAAGGGAGCTTCTGTCTATGTATATTTGCACTGCTGCAGTCAGTAATGTAGAAGTTCGCTCTGAATGTGCAAATTGAATTCCCTTCAGCACAAGGTAACCTGGAAGATGGTCCTCAGGAGAAGTACTCCAACAGCAAAGGGGTGTCAGAGTAGGGGACCAGGCCTGACTCCAAAATAAAATCCTGTTAGTGAATTCAGGCATACTGAATCATTTCACTCTACAGATCTGCTCTTATTGTACTTTTCTGTTTGCCAGGATAAATATAATTGTACTCTCCCAGACCTCCACCTAAACCATTGGCACTCTAGGGCCCAAATTAATCCCTGCTATCTCAGTCAGCAAATGGAGGTCTCCAGTTCAGGAGTTACTCTCAGTTTCCTTTACAGTTGATAAAAAGAGGATGATTCAGGTCCTATCTCTACTGAGAGCAGAGGGAGCTTTAGCTAAATATGTTCTCAAATAATTCACTTTGGTTAGATGCCTAAAGTAAACTGGAATGAATGCAAGCTAATTAAGGCTTGTTTGGGGACAATATGGTAGACAAACAAGAAACACATTTTAAAGGAAGGATTTTTCTTTAGCTGGAGAAACTCTTGAATAATTGAAGGTAAGCTTAAGAAGAGGTTTGAAACTATTGCAGAGTTGTCAAAGTCCCTCTTCTGAGTCCATTTACCATTACTTTTACCTGTAATGATAATAGGGTTTCTATACATGACAGTTTGTAACTTTGTGTAAAGCCCCTCTACCATGTGAGTAGTCTAAGACTTTCTGTCTCCTGAGTGGAAAACAAAATAAACAACAAAAACCTCAAATCAAACAAGCAAACAAACAAAGTTTCAAGTGGTTGAACCCATAATCAGAAGACAATGAAGGTAGATAATCCAGCCTGCAGCACTGACAACTTCTAATCAAGAGTTCTTTCATGAGGTGTCAGGTACTTTCTCTGATACAGGAACTATCAAACATTGCCCTCAGGCAAGTGTACATATACTCAGGATAAAAATGTGCTCAGGAATTCAAAACCTAACCTAGATGCATCCTATTGCCACACTTCTATGCATCAATAAATCAATCCATTACTATTTCAAATAAAGTTTGCTTTCCTTGCTACCAAACATGAATATTGTCACCAGCAGTTCTTCTAAAACTGGGATGAGATAACTAATCCCTAAAAAGGATCAAGTTCTGTAGCTAGAAGAAAAAGAATTCTAATAACTGGAAATTAGCGTGTATGTATTGCATAATCATGGGGTAATATTTTTGCTTTTAACTGCAAATCTAGCATTTATTAGTAGGAATCTTCCAAGAGTTTTCCAAGGATTATCTGAGAGTCTTATTTTCTAATATATAGGATTGGGATCCTGGTAATATCTTTGGACGAAAGAACCAAAATAACATAGACATAAATTGTATTGGCTCACCTCAGAGTCATTGCTCCAGAGAAGTGATTACCAAAGTTTATCAAATACCCTGTGAGCTGAGCTTACAGTATTAGACTCTAACTTCAAGAAAATAGCAACCATGCTTATGGATTGAAATATGAAGAGACATAAACTACCAGTATCTGGAATATCTACCCACAAAATAGGGAGAAACAAATTCCTTAGTAATTCTTTTTAAACAAATACATCAAACTTCATAAGTGACAGACCAGCGGTGGTAGAAGAATGTGGCCTAGGGATATGTAAATAACTACACACCTCACGTTTCAGTAAGCCCGTTGCAGATTTCAGGGTATATGACACTACCAGGCAGTTGAAGTAGTGTCAGCAGTTTTCTGGCAAAAAATAAAACTTGCCAACATATATCTCTCTTCTGTGATTGTTCTGTTGGAAGTCAAATATGTCAAATTACAGAGGTAGAAGAAGATGCAGCTTTGAACAGTACCAAAATATTTTGGGTTTTTTCCTCATATGTTCTCCCAAGAAGCATGGAAGCAACAATACGAAAAAGACTGTTTAATTCTTTCATGCTTAATTGGGGGATATAAATGTTGACACTGTAGCCCACATGTTTGAAAAAGATCTCTATTTTTGTCTCATACCAAGGATAGCACTGGTTATTTGGCATTATTTGTTTAAAGACCAGAATATAAGTCTTTGTGCAAAAGCATCCCTATTAGTCTATTTTTCCATTAATTTCTTCTAATAAACAGCATCCAAGTGGATTCTAATGTAATGGAAATTTTACATTTGAGAATGTAAAAATTATTTTATTTTTTTTTAAACCCAACACAGTGACAGAGGCAATATCTCAGCAATGATTTGGCCATATATGGAGTTAGGTAAAATTTCCAGATGCCTGCACAAATTCTATTTGGTTTAAAGTGTTACTAGAGATCTGCTACATCATCTACAAGATGAAGTAGAAAAGTCTTACATTTCTGGCTACAGACAGTGAATAAAACTTATTGTTAAACTTTGATACTGCACTGCAGTAAGGTTTCTATCTCATGAAAATGAGACTAGTGTTTCTATTTTCTGTTGCACACATTATTGAACCTGATATTCATTAAGACATTTATTTATGTTAAAATATTAACTTACAAATTTTTCACATGCTTCTTTAAAAAACTGTTTGTATTTCTTATGAAAACATAATTTCTAGATGAACATTGAATCTTTCCATCTCTTTTAGCTATGCTTTAACATCTCATTTTTCTCTATTCTCCTTTCATGAGCATAACTAGCCTTTGAATAGATAACTAGTGAAAATTTTGCTTACTCCTCCCCCCTCAAAGAGATATAAAACGCTCTTTCCTTTTTCCTAAGTTATTCCAGATGCCTGAGACACCTTCTCATTCCTTGCATTTATTGTGTCATCTATTGTTGTCATAATAAAAATAGAGATATTTATGATTTAACAGTCTCATCTCACACCAATCCATATTACAAAAGTTTTACAAACCAGATTATTTCCATTTCACACTGCACATCTGAAGTCCAAACTCAAGTCCTAGACAGATTTAAATGCACCAAATCCATCTCTGGCTTCGCAGAATGTATAAATTCCATCTCTCCACCAGTCTGCCCTCCCATTGTTTCAAATAAATTCACCCTTAGAATTTCACTGAAGTTGAATAAGACTTTAATGTCTTTTATCTTATATAAGAAGTTCAATCACAACACACCAGCACTTGTCCTTTTCTGGCTTAATCTATTGCCTATGACCAAGCTATTGTATTCCCTAAGAAAATCTGCACATTTGCGTCTTGCTCCCTATCATTCCTCTTCTATGGTGATGAACTATGTAAGACTGCCTTATCAGAAGATGGGGAAAAAAAAAAATCACATCTGAATTCATCTTTATCTCTATGAGATTTTCATTGTATATGAATAAAGTTGTACTTAATGTCAGTTTATACATCTTTTTTATTGTGTGATGAACATCTGATTTCAGATTTTTTAATATTAAATAGCATGGGGAAAATAAATTCTCATACTTCAGGGCATAAACTAAACTAACTGTGATTAGGAAGAAGCAAATTCTCCTAGTAGCCCTTCACTGTTGATTTACAAGGCACATAATTTAGGTGAGTTTTGTTTTCCTTCACAATAACAAGGTTTTATTATTGAAGAGGCCTAAACCTGGTGAGAACTCTACATATTTATGGGAAGATACAGGCTTCTGAAATAATTTATCATGCAGAGAAAAAGGAAAAGCAAATGGAGGATGTCAGAATGAAATAAGAGATTCAGGTGGTCATACTGGAACTTGATAAGTGATTTTAAACTAGAGCTGCTAGACCTAACACACGTCTGGAATTTCAACTTCTTAAAAACTGAATAATTTCTGTGTGAAACTATACTATTAATTTTGGGGAAAAAAAAAAAAACCCTATATATATATCTATATCAGAAAAGACTAACATCCTGGAAACATGGCTCATGGTCCCCATTTTCAGGAAGTGACAAAGAGTTGTTTGCTCCTCTAGGGAAGACAAGCTGGGAGCCAATGGCGACAGCAAGGCAAAAAAAGGCATTAGCCTCACTAGCAAAACGTGCAGTTCCACAGTATTCAAGCAGGAAGAGCTGAGCAGGTCCAAGGTCAAACCAAGTAGACAAGTCAGCAAGGCAAGGTTAGGATCATCAAAGCACAAAGCCAGGAACAGACATACCTGCAACATAGCTCAAGCCAGGACCAAGATCCAGGGCCCAAGCTTCAGTGAAGCTCCTGAACCAAGGAAGAGAAGCCCCAGGAAGGCTATTTTTCACAATTTGTTGTTTTTAGAGAAGACTGATGTAAGCTTGCCAAGCTGCACTGTATCAGGGCTGATCTTGAGAACAAGCAGCTTGTGTTCAAGCTCCGCTCTGATACAGTGCAGCTGGTGTACCCAGTGACTAAAACAGCGCTGATAACACACCAATGTTTTAGTAATTGCTGAACAGTTTTAGCAATGCCTCAAGGCCTTCTTTTTCCCCACTCTGCCCCTCCGAACAAGTGGGTGTGGGGGTGTACAGGAAGTTGGGAGGAGACACAAACAGGACAAGAGGATATTCCAAACCATACAATGTCATGACCAGCAATATAGGTTCAGGGAGAGGAGGAGGAAGGGGGAAAGTTCTTGGTTATGGCATTTGTCTTTCCAAGTAACCGATATGTGTGATGAAGCCCTGCTTCCCTGGAAATGGCTAAACATCTGCCTGCAGAGAGGAAGTAGTGAATGAACTTCTTATTTTGCTTGGCTTGAACATACTGCTTTGCTTCACTTATTAAATTATCTTTATCCTGACCCACAAGATTTCTTGCTTTTGCCCTTCCAATTCCTTTCCCCATCATGCTGGGCGGGGGTGTGATCAAGCAGCTGGGTTGGGGTTTAGCTGCTGGCCAGGGTCAACCCACCACAGCACTAGAAATAACCTTAGATACCAGACAGCCAATAAGCCTGTGGCAGCACAGTTTTAAATTTCTGAGACTCCTGCATTTAATGAAAGAGATTAATAGACTGTTTACAACAGTTACAAAGTACAGTGTGCAACGCTTGCATGCATACTATTCATCATGTCAACCATTCTACCTTAATGTCTAAAGTATTACAGGATAAAGTAATTTTCTGCCTTTGAATGCTAGTGAATGTGAAAAGTATTTTTTTTCCTGTATCAATCTTGCTTGGTATAGGTATGCTGATCACATGTGCTTCTTTCAAAAACTAATGTACAAAATCATAAACACAAGTCTCCATTTTATTGATGTGCTTAAATTAAGAATTAACAGAAAACAAAAGACTCCAAAATTCCATAAACAACTGTAGTTTATCATCCCCAATTAAAATTCACATGCCATAAACAACTTAGTTTACATGCACACAAAGAAGTCACATTTTGTAACTGCATTAGTATAATTAACTCTCTAATAACCATAGGGGTCCAATCTTCTGCAGGTAACAATCGAGGTCTCATTCTTTCTACATCATAAGTAAATCCTTGAGTAGACCCTCTATATTTTCCATTGTGCATGAGATTTTTAACACATTATTCCCTATTCTAATTTATCTATTCATCAGCATAGTATTTTGTAAATCTCGGTTAAGGTCTTCATAATGAAATCAGCTTCACCTGACAAGTCCTAACACTTTAGGTTCTAAGATGATAAAAAAATAAATTATGTTTTAAATATGTATTACCACACTATAAACTGAACTTAGAACTGTTTAATGGTAGCAGAACCCAAGGAGAAGACATTTTATTCCATATGAGTAATTTTTTTTTGCACAACCTTGCAATCTTTCCAAATTATCTGTATCTTATGAGGCATTCACTAGATTGATTTCCTCTTGACCTGTTTTGCAGGCATCAAAACCATAAAATCTTTCTATTTAAAGATCAGTCATTTGTCTTTAGAAATCTTCCCATACTCAAATTTATCTTCGGACACAAGATATTGACTCCTAGACCTTCCCTGCTACATCTTCCTAGTACTTCTTCCATGTCTGTTTCTAGAAATTAAAACCTGCTCAAGACAGATCTGTGACACCAAAACCAACTGGCATGGTATGACTCATATCTCCACTACCTGCTGGGAAGTCAGTGTTCCTGGTCTATTCTAATTCACTAGCTATACTTGGAAATTGTTTTGGAGAGTCCTATTTAGCACAAGAAAAACAGTGCTAGGGAGTGTATTAACTATTTAACCATAACAAATTGACTTAGAATCATAGAATGGTTTTGGGTGAAAGGGACCTTAAAGATCTAGTTCCAACCTCCCTGCCATGGGCAGGGACACCCTCCACTAGACCAATTGCTCAAAGCTACATCCAACCTGGCCTTGAACACTTCCAGGGAGGGGGCATCCACAGCTTCTCTGGGTAACCTGTGCCAGTGCCTCACCACTCTCATAGTGAAGATTTTTTTTTCCTAGTATGTAATCTGAATCTACTCTTTTTTAGTTTAGAGCCATTTCCCTTTGTCCTATCACTACATGCCCTTGTAAACAGTCCCTTTCCAGCTTTCTTGTAGCTCCCCTTTAGATACTGGAAGGTTGCAATAAGGTCTCCCTGGAGCCTTCTCTTCTCTAGGCTCTCAGCCTGTCTTCATAGGAGAGGTGCTCCAGCCCTCTGATCATCTTCATGGCCCTCCTCTGGACTCACTCGAGCAGATCCATGTCTCCTAGTGCTCAGGGACATTCCTTTGTAATCTTTAATTTATTCATGTAAATATGATTTAATATCTTAAAAAAAATTCTTACTCTAACTTTTCTCATCTACTTCTTCAGTTTCTTCTTCTCTGCCTTCTCACGTCTCTTCTCTTCTGCATCTGTCTAGATCTTAACCGCATTAAATCCAAACAGCATGGGAAAAAAAGTCAGATTACCAGAATTAACTCAAACCATTAAATTATTCACTCAAATATATTAGCATTCTTCCTTGCCCTTAATTAAGATTTAACATCAATATCAAAAATTATGTTGATTGCATTTCAAGCCATTTCAAGCTTTCTCTACGTATTTCATGCTTCTGTTACATAGCTAAGGGTCACTTGAAACTTCTTTAGTGCAGTGAATTTGAGTAGGTAACATACTTGAGCCTGGGAACTATTTATGCTAGCATTCAGCTTGTTCAATCAGTATTTCTCCTTCAAAATCTAAAAGTTTCTTTTAGATTAATTTCTTAATTCTTTTTGTCTTCAGTATAAATTATATGAAGAATAAAGCCTTTGATTTTATGTAGCACTTTTTAAAAATAACTATTTGTATAAGCATCAGGTGATTCATGTCTAGCATTTCTAGTACCAAGTCTTTTTCCTTTCTTCCCTCCTTGATGTGATATTTAGATTATAAAAGTAAATGAAATCAAAAAGTGTTAAAAATCACTTGAGAACTAAAACAATAAGATAATTCTAAACAACTAGCTAACATATTGCTTTAGTGGAATTTAAGAAGGGAGAAGCAGCACTACTTGATTATTTAAGCCCCAAAATTTCAATATTTACTTAGAAAAAAATAAAAATAGAAGAAATACAATAGATCAATCACAAACACTACACTAGAACATTATATGGAGTGTTTTATAGACAGACAGAAATTACAGACAAAAGCAATACTGTGTCCTTCACAGTTAAGACTTCAGACCATAAGGACTGTCCAAAACCTACACAAATTTAAGGAAAGTAGCAACATAGTGAACAAAGCAAAATTTCCCATTTACAAAGCAAGGAGTAGGGTCAGTAACATGAATGAAGAGAAACTTCAATACCTGAAAGAGTTTCATTCTGCATTTGTTTAAAAAAGCAGTAATCTAAATATATGACCATTTGGTGAAGATTTAAAATTGTTGTATTTCCAAAGTCTACAATTTGTTTTGAAGCATTCCATGGTAGAGATTCGTTTCTCCTTCCACATTATTGCTCCTTGGTGGTGGGGGAGATGAGACAGGAAAAAATATAGAAGCAACCGAGACTAGTAGAAAAGATTATGCACTAACCAAGTTAATGGAAATCATAAGAAATAAGATTTTTTGGATATCGGATAGAGGTCAAGATCCAGGAAGATAAGTTTTGAGCTAGCAGGCTGCAACATTTCGAGGATACGTACTGAAATTTTGGCAGCTGAAGTGGGAGGAAGCTGTGAATATGTGGTGAGGTAAACAAAAGCTGAAAATGGAAATCTTGAAATCCAAACAAACAATTTTGACACATTTTCCAGCTGGAGCATCAAGCTGACAATTAAAAATCACTGACTTAACATAGTCAGACACAATAGAAACACAAACATTGGCAGAAAACAATGTGAGAAAGAATATGGCACACATCAAGGTGCATTACAAACTGTTAATGAGAAAATAGAATTCAGGAAACAACAGGGAAAAAATCAAAACAGGAAATGCAATAAAATAAATCAGTGTGAAATGCTTCATAAGCTTGGGAGCCAACAAGCCCTTCTGGGCACCCAAGAACACACTTGACCAAAAGATTTCTAATACCTCTAGTTTATTAGCTTTACTTCTCCAAAATAACACTCATGACACATCAAGTGTGTACTTAAGCTATCATTTTCTGCGAAGATTACTCTTTTTATACTGTGCTTGCCTGCTGCCAGCAGTTTGGCAAAGCTCTCTACTCCTTTCACTAGTCAATTATCTGCAGGATTCATTCTGCAAGCCCACCTGCCTAAAAATCTGAACTGAATGAAAACAAACACTCCAGCCTATAACTCACCAGCATTTTTCAATTATTTACTGTTACAAAGATCATGTTGTCTTGAATCTCTCTTTAGGTCCATGACTCTCCCACTTCAGACTTGAAACAGATGATAAATCACAAATTTTGGTAGGTTCAGTTCTCTAATACACACCAGAACTCTATGACAGACTGGAACAGATGCACCAGATACTTCAGATATCCTTCCTGACATTTCATCCAAAAAAAAGTGATTACCCTAGATAGTAAGACACAACAGTTCTAAAAGAGTTTAAAGATAAAAAAGTTTCAATAGAGTGTATTTTTTTATTCATAAAATCATCAGCAAATGACTTTAAAATGACGGAAAGACAAAACCCCCCCAAAATTATAAATCTAGTCATTGTTAATAACTGATCATTCTAACACAAAATCTTTAGGGCAATGGTAGATTAGCACAAGGGATCAGATGGATGTGGCAAAGGGCATGGATCCAAAGCTTAGTAACTGAAGTCTGTGGCCTGAAAAAGAAGGTTAGGCTCAGGAAACAGTCACGCTACTACCTAACAGCCATTTATTACTGTATTACTGATTACTGACCACTTGGTTCAAAGTTACTAGAAGAAACAATTAGAAAGGATGAGGACATTTTATGTTTTTTAATGAAAAAAGATTATCAGCCCTCATTTCAGCAGAGGTCTGTACTGCATAAGCCTCTAACTGACCAACTGAAAGCTTAAAAGATTATATGACTTCAAATAGTTACCCTTCTGCATTACTATTATTATTTGTTCATGTGAAAACCCCTTGGCCTATCACTACATGCCCTTGTAAACAGTCCCTCTCCAGCTTTCTTGTAGGTCCCCTTTAGATACTGGAAGGTTGCAATAAGGTCTCCCAGGAGCCTTCTCTTCTCTAGGCTGAACAAGCCCAACTCTGTCAGCCTGTCTTCATAGGAGAGGTGCTCCAGTCCTCTGGTCATCTTCGTGGCCCTCTTCTGGACTCACTCCAACAGCTCTGCTCCATGTCCTTCTGTTGGAGGCCCCAGAGCTGGATGCAGTACTCCAGGTGGGGTCTCATGAGAGTGGAGTAGAGGGGCAGGATCACCTCCCTCGACCTGCTGGTCACACTTCTTTTGATGCAGCCCAGGACATGATTGGCTTTCTGGGCTGCAAGTGCAAGCTGCCAGCTCATGTTGAGCTTCTCGCCCACCAAGACCCCCAAGTCCTTCTCCTAGGGGCTGCTTTCAATCCATTCCTCACCCAGCCTATAGTCGTGCTTGGGATTGTGCCGACCCACGTGCAGGACCTTGCACTTGGCCTTGTTGAACTTCATGAGGTTTGCACGGGCCCACCTCTCCAGCCTGTCAAGGTCCCTCTGGATGGCATCCCTTCCCTCCAGTGTGTTGACCGCACCACACAGCTTGGTGTCATCGGCAAACTTGCTGAGGGTGCACTCGATCCCACTGAACACATCACTGACAAGGATGTTAAACAACACCAGTCCCAGTACCGACCCCTGAGGAACACCATTCGTCACCGTTCTCCACTTGGACATCAAGCCATTGACTGCAACTCTTTGAGTGCAACCATCCAGGTAATTCCTTATCCGCTGAGTGGTCCATCTGTCAAATCCATGTCTCTCCAATTTAGAGACAAGGATGCCGTGTGGGACAGTGTCAAATGCCTTGCGCAAGTCCAGGTAGATGACATAAGTTGCTATTCCCTTATCCACAAATGCTGTAACCCCATCATAGAAGGCCACCAAATTTGTCAGGCACGATTTGCCCCTAGTAAAGCCATGCTGGCTGTCACCAGTCACCTCCTTGTTTTCCATGTGCCTGAGCATAGTCTCCAGGAGGATCTGCTCCATGATCTTGCCAGGCATGGAGGTGAGACTGATCGGCCTGTGGTTCCCTGGGTCTTCCTTTTTTCCCTTCTTAAAAATGGGGGTTATGTTTCCCCTTCTCCAGTCAGTGGGAACTTCACTGGACTGCCAGGACTTCTCAAATGTGATGGATAGAGGCTCAGCAACTTCATCTGACAGTCCGCTCAGGACTCACAGATTCATCTCATCAGGTCCCATGGACTTGTGCACCTTCAGGTTCATTAGATATTCTCAAACCTGATCTTCTCTTACAGTGGGTAGTTCTTCATCCTACCAGTCGCTGCCTTTGCTTTCTGAGGCTTGGGTGATGTGGCTAAAAAATATTTTATTTCCCACAGCGTCATCTTCTGACCAAATTCATCTTATATATAACAAAATCTTAGGTTCCATCCAGTCAGGGGAGACAATTGTGTCATTCTGACATAAACTTATTCACTCACATATATAGCTTCACATATACATGTTGCTAACAAAAAGTCCCTACTTGTAATTCAAATAACTTCATCATTAACAGGAAGAGAAAAGATATTACACATTTGCAGTAGTTCTCATGTTTAAAGAGAACTAGCTGTAACAAAAATTTCTGCATCCTGGGAAATTTATTTATTCAGTTTCTACTGCAAGAAGAGAAAAAAATATTTTTCATTATTTCTATTACAGAAGAGATATCATTATACTTCTTGTTGCTCATAAGTTTTTTTTTTTTTTACCTTTACATTTTATGCTATTTTAATAGCAATGTATCAATTTCATTCATATTGTGGCATAATGTGATAATATATTTAGGTCCTTGGACTATATTTTTTAAAACTTAGGCCTATTGTTGGGTTTAGTATGTATTGAGGCATGTTATTTTTTTTTTTTTCCAGAAGTGCCTCATTTCTTTCTTGTACCGTACCACTAGAGACTTTGAGATTTTGAAGTAGTTGTCCCTTAGAACATTCAGTGTTAATCTTGCTACCTAGCTGAGATAAGAGACCATCTGGGAATTGCCAACACGCAAAATATTTTGAGTTAAGAAATAAAGTTTATATTTCATTTGAATTATTTCTTTTAAAATTAAGTATAAACTATCTAAATGAGATTATTCTAAAGGCATATCTGTTGTGAACTGTGGAGTGAGAAACACAACTAATGAGTGCAGTAAAATATATTTTGAATAAGTTTCGAAGCATTTTTTCCTCATAAAATTATGATCTCTTAAAGGCACACATAACATCTAGGAGAAAGGTATATTTGTACATATATGTGTGAACTAATTCAAAATAGCTATCAAGATTTAGGATTAATTATGTGAGAGGATACAAGATGTTTCTACTAGTAGTATCTTGGTATTTCTTCATGACTAAATAAATGAAATAGTAAAGTATTTAAATATCTGATCCCACTATGTCTGCATACACAGTATACTGTAATATGTGGTTAGATTGTTTTCTGTAGATTCTCCAACTGGTTTTCTAAAAGTATAACATATCTATCCATATATATGTACTTAAAATAGAACTACTTGCAGCTGCAATGGGGAATGAGAAGATTTTCAATTTGTCTATATTTTTGTTCAAACTTTGGGCCAGATCTTCTTCAACCAGGGTCTAAATACCCAGCTGATGCTCTTGCTTGTTTGTGTCAATCAAGGAACTGACAGAAACAATAAGTATGAATTTTAACTTCAGTGATGTCACAGAAAAGCAATCACAGACCCTGACGGTTTTTGGCTTTAGACTTCTGGGTTTTCTGCCAAATATGTAATCCCAGGAAATAGCATATTTGGCCACAAAATATACACATGCCAATTGTATTACCATATGAAAAGTAAATTATTTTTTTACTTATTTCTTGTGTAGTAAAGCTAAACTATAAACTTAAGATCTGTAGTAGCTCTGATAAGGCAAATAAATTACTTGTGTACTATGTATAAACTCAGGACTTTGGTTTAGGCAGATGATGTTGAAAAAAATCTTGAAAGTAGGATAACTTTATATATAGTAGATTTTATTAAAACAATAATAATAAAAATCTCACAAAATAAGAATTCTTTTTTCCTAAATAACAATGCCATTTGCCTTCGAGATAATTTCAAATTATTTCTTTAGGCTATGAGCTGACAAAGAATATTGACATTTTATATCCTATCAGCTTAGTTCTCAGAATGTGATTACAGGTTTTTCTCATTTTATATATATATATATATATATGAAACATTCATCCCCGCAGCAAAAAAGGTTAAAACTTAATAGAGAACACGTACAAGAACTTGCCCTTCTTTCTACAGAACTATCTAAAGATGTAAAAGAAGCGTGTGCATTCAGTGAAACAACAAAGTGAGCCCAAGCTTCTCTAGATAATATGAAATACATCTTCCTTTAATATTCTTACAATTTTCCCCTGAGTTTCAAAACAATTTTTCTTACAGGACCCATTTTTAGCCTGTGAACTGCAAGAATATGTTGTGCTACACAGAGTGTATTTTTTTCACATTTGCCTGGAGAGTCAGTTGTCACTAATTGAACTTACTTTTATCCCTGTGTCTTCCAAATCTTCTTCTTCAGTTGTATCCTATATTAAGAAATGTAAATCCTCTCACAATAACACTGGCTTAGAGATAAGATGTTGGACCAGCATCTCTAAGAGAAAAATAACCCATTTTTAGATCATAAAGTGTTCCACAGGCATCTACTCTTTTGAAAGTCTTATTCTTCACATATTTTACTAACACATCTCATTTGTGATTAATTTCCTGCTGTTTTGACTTAATCGTGTTAGAAATGTCTCCCATAGTATCTGTAGGGTCAAAGGACTCAACAGAAGGGCTCATTCTTCCCTCAGGCTGAAAGCATGGATTGTATCACTAGATTTCTGGAAATTCTTAAGTTGAAGCACAACTGTGGAGGGACATTTACTTCCATGACATGCTAGCCTGAATTCTGTTTACTTTTTGGGATAATTTTTGTTTATTTAGTTAAATCCAACAATGTATCTGGGAAACTCCATTTGAGGACCACAGTTTAACCCAGTACTACTTATTAACCATACAACCAATCAAGAAAAAAACCTCCAATATTTTTGATTCCTTTAAAAGGAAACATTTTTCCACATCATTTTCCTTACCTATTTTCTTCAAATCTTTCCTACTCAGTTAGGGACATTTATCTTGATGAGAAATCCTCATTTATCAGACTTTATTGCCAAAACACACAGCAGAACTCCTTTTTCCCAAGGTGCGGTTTCACAGTCTGTTTAGTCTTGTCTGTGTACTGGCTGCAACCAGGATGGGCAGCCCCACTTCCTCCCACTCTTGGACACATGTTCTCTAACACTTCCACTGGATACACCACTAGTAAGACTTCTGGCTGAACTGGGGGAACTGGGTCCTCTTGCTGATGGAGAATTTTTTTTTTTTTTCTGTTTGCTTTGTTGCTGTTGTTCCCTTCACGTGATTTACCCTGCTACCGCAAAATTTTAATATTTAACAGGAGGGAAAAGATGGAAATGTTTTCTTTTAGGAGAAAAAAGTTACTTCCACCTCATTTCTTACCAAAGACAGTAAAAATATATAAATATATCTCTATCCACCTGAGATAAAGCAATTATTTTATCTGAAAGTATTTTCCTATTATTGTTAACCATTTCTAAATATTGGCTGTTGGTTTGACATCACAATTTGAGTGCTGATTCTCAACATTGAATAGATCAAGTCATATACCTCAAATTAAATAGCTAAATGGACAAAAAGAAATAGCAATTCTGCAAGAGAGGAAAAGTGAACCTGCAGAGACAGACAACTCTGTAAGTCCTAAACCCCATTCCTTCTATGTCTCCTAAAGATAAGAGATAAAACACCAGAGGAGTTTCCCTGCCTTCCTATCTTGTTCTTGAGTGCTGCTTCTTTACCTCTGATGAGCGTCCAACAAAAAATGTAACAATCTTTCTGCTTCTAACAGAAATTTCCCCACCTCCCTGTTTGCCTCTTGTCCCCCTTGGATATGTGTCCTGCATTGCCAGTTCTTACATTGTAAACTTTGATATACCCTAAGAACTGCTACTTGGGACACACGAAGCAAGTACAGTAGATAGTACTGGGAAACATGAGTGGGAGTAGATGATATTTTGCATTGATATGCGCCATTGGCAAGACATGCTTCATTGCAATAAATTATGTCGTTTTATTGAGTCAAAATGTCATCTGTTTCTAAAACTGTGATCAGTTTTTTCTGACTAAAAAAGAGGTTATTTTGTACTAGAATATATAACATAAAATGTGCTTATATGTATATACTAATTTGTTTTATTCTGAACACTGGTGCAAAATTACTCCAGTCAGTTTGCCTCCACAGTTTGATCCTGTTAACAGTGAACTTTTGACTTGTAAACAAAAAGGACTTCAGCTTCAGCAGCAATGGTGATATTTGTTATTCATAAAAAACATTTTTTGGTACATTTTGATCAAATACTGATTGTTTGATGTTCAGAAAGGAAGGATTAATAATGTGAAGATAAGATAGAAATGATAAATAGTTGATGAACCAATTTATTTAAATAATCATATTGGTCCTATTAATTTATTACAAGTTAACTACTTAATTCATATTTTCAATGTTGCATTAGCTTAACTTTAATATAGATCTTAGCGCTCAAGACTAAGTACTAATAGAATGCCATTCAAATAAAATTACCATGTAGACCAGTCACTTTTTCATCACCAAATTGCAATATTTGAATTAACATAATTAAATAATAACCACTTAAACAGACTGGCATCTATTAGCTATTTTCTGATAAATGTCTCTCCATATGACTCATTCTTTTCTACTATTCATTCTCACTTGGAAAACAGCAGGAGTGAATTCAGTCATAAGTAAAGTTTTGATATCTCCTGGCTCACCACACTACTTCAGCTGGAAAAAGCCCTGTTCCAGAGGAGAAAAAAAAAGTCTTTCCAAGTTGATAAGAAGTCAATAGCATTTTGAATTTAAAGTAGGTAGTCAGCATCCCATCATCAAGCTGTCCTATTCATTCTATTAAATGATTTAAAAAAGATCAGTGCCTCATTCCAAGGTTTTACCATGACACTTATCTCAAATGCTAGAAGAAATGCAGGCACATATGGTTTGATCTGTTTCCTTGGAGACACACAACATTAAAGCAGGGCTAGTTACAGGAAGAGTTGTCCATTTGAGCAATCCCTTTATCACAAAGTTGTTAACACTGTTCTTCTAGCCTAAATTTCTCTGCCTCCAGTTCCTCTGTGACCAGGGAAAGGCAGGATGGCAGGGAATTATCCTTTAGCAACAAATGCCTTAGTGGCAACTCAGTATGTAAGAGAAATAGCGTAACTCTGATTTAACTCTCATAACTCTGACCAACGTTGGTCTGTTAGTCCGTTCCCGGAGCTATGACATCATTAGTATTAGGAAGACTTTGTGGAATGCGTCCCATGACTGGCGTGCTGGGATGGAGGCCTATAGGATATTCAGGAGGGGTCGGCAGGGCAGGTGAGGTGGAGGAATTGCACTGTATATAAGGGAGAGATTTGACTTTACAAACCTTGCAGTTAGTGATTGTGTTGGGTTTGCGTGGCAGGGTTTTGGTAGCGGGGGGGCTACAGAGGTGGCTTCTGTGAGAAGCTGCTAGAAGCTCCCCCTGTGTCTGACAGAGCCAATGCCAGCTGGCTCTAAGACAGGCCCGCCCCTAACCAAGGCCAAGCCAATCAGTGCCTCTGTGATAACATATTTAAGAAGTAGAAAAACACTTAGAGAGGGAGAGCTTTTGCAGCCGGAGAGAGGAGTGAGAAGATGTAAGAAACTCTGCAGACACCAAGGTCAGTGCAGATGGAGGGGGAGGAGGAGCTCCAGGCGCCGGAGCAGAGATCCCCCTGCAGCCCGTGGTGAAGGCCATGGTGAAGGCCATGGTGAAGCAGGCTGTCCCCCTGCAGCCCATGGAGGAAGGATGAGGGGGTGTAGCGATTCCACCTGCAGCCCGTGGAGGACCCCACGCCGGAGCAGGTGGAGGCACCTGAAGGAGGCTGTGGCCCGTGGGAAGCCCACGCTGGAGCAAGTTCCTGGCCGGACCGGTGGACCCGTGAAGAGGGGAGCCCACGCCAGGACAGGTTTGCTGGCAGGACTTGTGACCCCGTGGGGGACCCCACGCTGGAGCAGTTTGCTCCTGAAGGTCTGCACCCCGTGAGAGGGACTCCATGCTGGAGCAGGGGAACGATGAGAGGAGTCCTCCCCCTGAGGATGAAGAAGCGGCAGAAACACCGTGAGATGAACTGACCGTAACCCCCATTCCCCGTCCCCCTGTGCCGCTGAGGGGGGGAAGGTTGAAGCCGGGAGTGAAGTTGAGCCCGGGAAGATGGGAGGGGTGGGGGGAAGTGTTTTAAGAGTTGATTTTATTTTCTCATTCCTCTACTCTGTTTTCCCTAGTAATAAATCAGATGAATTCCCTCTCTAAATTCGGTCTGTTTTGCTCGTGACAACAATTAGAGAGTGATCTCTCCCTGTCCTTATCTCGACCTACAAGCATTTTGTTATGCCTTTTCTCCCCTGTTTAGTGAATGAGGGGAGTGAGAGAGCGGCTCTGGTGGGCACCTGGCCCCCAGCCAGGGTGAACCCACCACAGTGATGATGTGATTGAGAGCCTCTGAGTGATGATTAGGGGGATGGAAAACAAGGCAGATGTTACTGTGAGTGTCTACTATTGATCACCCAGCCAGAATGATAGCACTGATGAGTTATTCTATAGGCAATTAGGAAAAATCTCTATATTGGTAGCCCTTGTCCTTATGGGAGACTTCAACTCCCCAGATATCTACTGGGAGTACCAGACTGCTGTGACAAGCAAGTCTGGGAAATTCCTGAAGTATGTTGAAGAAAATTTCTTGTCCCAAGTACTCAGTGAGCCATTTAGGAAAGGTGCACTCCTGGACTTGTTTGTGAATAGAGGTCTCATGGAAGATGTGATGGTAGGTGGCTTCCATCTGGAATCCTGTTCTAATTAGCAACAACACTGTAATTTTACAAGATGTCAACTAACAAATCAGTTTGCATGAAGGTGTGTTTCTAACTATATTATTACAAAGTGATCAGAAATATCCTTTACTTTTTGTTTTTATCTTATTACAAACCATTTGTGCTACTCAGCCCCATGAATGAATAAGTTAATTACTTAAAAATTATTTCCATCATCTTCCTTAATTTTAATTTCAGTTCTGGATGGAGTCTGCCTATTTACCATCAAATATGAGCATTATGGCCATACACCACCCCCCCACCCCCCCCCCCCCAAAAAAAAAAAAAAGTGTTATAAATATCAAAGTTCCAGATAGTAATATATAATGTGTCTTTCCCAGAATGATTTGACTCTATAGGTGCCTATTATCTTAACAAGCTTCCTTACTTCACTTGGCACTTGACTTCCAAAATGCCATTTTGAAGATGTTTATTTACTTCCCAGAGGAAGCATCACCCAGACATAAATAGACAGGCAACACAGTTCTGATCTAGATTTAGGCAAACTGGTATACTCAATTTCAGGTCCTCTGTAAAAATCTTAAAATTGTAAATAACACTGCATCTTTATAGCTGGTTGAACACTCACAAGTGCCAGATGTAGTGTTGCGGACCCTGGTGTGAAACCTCTGTCTCTGTCTTATGCATGACTGTTTTTTCTGAATGAGCAGTGACTCCAGGGACAATATGAGGAAAAGGGCTGGTCCTATCAAAAGGGAAAAGGCCCTGCTCCTGCCACCTCTCTCAGCTGCAAGTCCTCACATGCTGCTCCAAGCTGCGCACTTCTGCTTCTACCTTTGTGCTAACACAATCATCTTGAGGAAGATTTGTTTGGGTAAATATCAATCACGGACCTTGGTCTCCCTCTTCCTGTACGAACATTTGATTATTGCACACAAAGCTAGTGTCACCTTTTTTGGTTTTAGGTATTGTATAAGGAGTCCAAACGATAACGTTTTGCTATGCTTCATATGAAGCATACATTTACAGAGACTTGTTCCTCCTTTGGAGGCACTTATACATGCAGTTGTGGACTTTACATCCACTCACTGTGGTTATGCTGGTCAGCATCTTTTTGGCTTAAAGATTACTAGACTTTTTGCAAGTCTATGGGTGTTCCTTTTTTTCCTCTATGAATCATTAAATATGTATAAGCCCCCAGCTCTGGCATCTTTCCTCATTACAGATAGCAGATTATAACAAAGATTTAAACTTCAATGACAAGATCAGCATCAGAAAGCATCATTTCCACATTGAAACTTTAAATAAAATTTTATCTCCCTGAGCTGTGCCGGTGGCTTCAAGAGATACTCAGAAAAAGGTGTTTCCTCCTGAACATACTGATAAAAATTTGTACATTGCAGTGCATCTATTCATTGCGATGCTTAAGCACATGTGAAATTGTCCTGGTTTCAGCTGAGATGAGATAATTTTCTTCATTGTAGCTAGTATGAAACTATGTTTTGGATTTGTGCTGAAAACAGTGTTGATAATAGATATTTTTGTTATTGTTGGGAACTGCTGACAAAGAGCCAAGGCCTTTTGTGCTTCTCACCCCACCCCACCAGTGAGTAGGCTGAGGGTGCACAAGGAGTTGGGAGGGGACACAGCCAACACAGCTGACCCCAACTGACCAAAGGTATATTCCATACCATATGATGTCATGCTCAGCGTATAAAGCTAGGGGAAGAGGAAGGAAGGGGCACGATGTTCGGAGCAACGGCATTTGTCTTCCCAAGTAACCATTACATGTGATGGAGCCCTGCTTCCCTGGGGATGGCTGAACACCTGCCTGCCCATGGGAAGTGGGGAATGAACTCCTTGTTTTGTTATACTTGTGCATGTGGCTTTTGCTTTACTTATTAAACTGTCTTTATCTCAACCCACGAGTTTTCTCATTTTTACTCTTCCAATTGCCTCCTCCATCCCACCACGGGAGAATGAACAAGAAGCTGCGTGATGCTTAGTTTCCAGCTGAGGTTGAAACACAACAGAAATCAAGAATGTTATTTATGTATTAGGCGACATTAGCTTCCCAGTACTGTGACAATGAGGTAACATAACATCTCAGCCTGAAAAGTTCAGTAATATTTGGAGAACATGTCTGCTGCAGAAACACAATGATGTCTTACATCTGCTATTCATTTCATGTCTCTATGAGTTATATTATGAAGTGCTCTGGAGTGATTGCATTACAGTTACCATAAGAAAGAAAACAATTCTCTGATTGATTCAGATTATCTTTACTAGGGAAATCAGGATGTGCTAATGGTACTGCTACCAGGCTGAAATCCTGCCAGACTGTTAAGGGGGTTTATTCATTTTACATACCTAACTCACTTGATAACTCAAACTATCACTGTATTCTCGGATAGTCAAATTGTTTGCTATTTCCTAGCAATTAACAGTGGCTGTTAAAAAAAAAAAAAAAAAAAAAGTGGGAGAAATTCATATTACTTGATAAAAGCAAGAGAGGATTTTTGCAACAGAGAACTTCTCATCAAACCATAACAGAGGAATAAGGGTAACAGAGAGATTTGGAATTAAATAGCTATTATAAGCTACACAAAATACATAAATATATATGCACAGGAGAGTAAAATGAGAGTTTTGGTTTTCTGTCCTGAGTTCTTACATGTATTTGCAATGTTATTAATGGGACTGCCAAAAAAATGATCATTCTGTAAGACGGAATGGTATCTCAGTTTCCCATTAGAATTGCATCACAGAATCACAGACTGGTAGAGGTTGGAAGGGACCTCTGGAGATCATCTGGTCCAACCTCCCTGCTAGAGCAGGATCACCTACAGCAGGCTGCCCAGGATTACGTCCAGGAGAGTTTTGAATATCTCCAGAGAAGGAGACTCCATAACCTCTCTGGGCAGCCTGTTCCAGTGCTCTGTCACCCTCAAAGTGAAGAAGTTTTTCCTAATATTGAGACAGAACTTTCTGTGTTCCAGTTTGTGCCCATTGCCCCTTGTCTTGTCACTGGGAACCACTGAAAAGAGACTGGCCCCATCCTTTTGTCATCCACGCTTTAGATATTTATAAGCATTGATGAGATCCCCTCTCCATCTTCTCTTCCCCAGACTAAACAGACCCAGCTCTCTCAGCCTTTCCTCATACGAGAGATGTGCCAGTCCCCTCATCATCTTTGTAGCTCTCCGTTGGACTGTCTCCACTAGTTGCCTTTCATTATTCACTTCAGCTTCTGAAGGAGAGGAGAGGAGAGGAGAGGAGAGGAGAGGAGAGGAGAGGAGAGGAGAGGAGAGGAGAGGAGAGGAGAGGAGAGGAGAGGAGAGGAGAGGAGAAGAGGAGAGGAGAGGTGAGGAGAGGAGAGGAGAGGAGGGGAGGGGAGAGAGAAGAGAAGAGAAGAGAAGAGAAGAGAGAAGAGAAGAGAAGAGAAGAGAAGAGAAGAGAAGAGAAGAGAAGAGAAGAGAAGAGAAGAAAGAAAAAAAAAAAAAAAAAAGAGAAAAGAAAAGAAAAGAAAAGAAAAGAAAAGAAAAGAAAAGAAAAGAAAAGAAAAGAAAAGAAAAGAAAAGAAAAGAAAAGAAAAAAAAGAAAAGAAAAGAAAAGAAAAGAAAAAAAAAAGAAAAGAAAAAAAAAAGAAAAGAGAAAAAAAAAAAAAAGAAAAGAAAAAAAAAAAAAAAAAAAAAAAAAAAAAAAAGAAAAGAAAAGAAAAGAAAAGAAAAGAAAAGAAAAGAAAAGAAAAGAAAAGAAAAGAAAAGAAAAGAAAAGAAAAGAAAAGAAAAGAAAAGAAAAGAAAAGAAAAGAAAAGAAAAAAAAGAAGAAAAAAAAAAAAAAGAAAAGAAAAGAAAAGAAAAGAAAAGAAAAGAAAAGAAAAGAAAAGAAAAGAAAAGAAAAGAAAAGAAAAGAAAAGAAAAGAAAAGAAAAGAAAAGAAAAGAAAAGAAAAGAAAAGAAAAGAAAAGAAAAGAAAAGAAAAGAACAACAAGATTTCAGGAAGTTAAATTAATTTTCAGGAAATATGCTCCGCATCTTTAAGAAAGGGTCCTTTGTTGCTAATACTATCAAATATAACTTTGAATTTGCAAGCAGAAAATAGAATGAACAAAAATAAACTCAAGAAAGAATAAAATAAAAAAACATTTAGCTAAGGTGAATCCCACACTAGGAGACAGAATCAAGGGGAAAAAAGGTACAATGAGGAAAGATGAACTGTTAACAAATCCATCTTTCATGTTTTTTTCTTCCTTTTCTCTTTTTTTTCCCCATCTCCTCCACCAATCCTGAAAACAAAAATAACTGGAAAGACACATCAGCAGTGGTTTGTGTGTAGGGTCAGTCTAAATAATTTTTATTATCACTTTCCACCGTGAGTAGTTAAAATGGAGACAGTTGTGGATATTGTGGCAAAACAATTACGCTTTGCATATGAGTATTATCAGAAGCTCTTGATTTATCTCAGGAAATTTTCCTGCTGCCCACCACAGTAATATACTTTCTACCCTATAAAGTAGCTGTATCAAACTCCTTTAATAATTTACATTCATGTATCCTATGGATGATCAATTAAAAAATGTGAGAACTGACTCAAAACCAATGCTGATTTCACACAAGGGGAACTCACCCTAGAAATCTCCCTTTCTTGGAAATCTGCACCTTCATGATCCCCTCTAGCCTGGATGCCCTTCTGCCTTCTCAATATATTTTACTTTGCATATTCTGTTTTGTATTACTAGTCTTACCTCAGAATTGTTGAATTTGTGAAAACTTCTCATGTCAGGTTGGAGAAAGGTTTTATTAGGCATGTGAGTTATCCAAGATTTGTGAGAGGATAAACTGTAAGACAACAGATCTCTTAATGAGGTTCAAGTTACATGCAGGAAAACATGGATGCTATGTTTGATTGTTTATCTGTCTGTTTGTTTGTCTGTCTGTTTGTTTGTTTCAGGATGCCTGGAAGAGAAGATATTATTAAATAAATAAAAAAAATAAAATAAAATAATGAAAACCACCCCTGGGTACTATTTAGTTACACAGATTTATTGAAAACACACTTAGATCAAATGCTGTAACAGTCAAACCACCTTTATATATTGGCTACACAGTCCAGTAAGCAAAATGTTTAGGAGGTCTGGCGGGGTTTCAGCATTGTGGTCTTGTTGCCTTATTCTTCTCCCAATGGGCAGAACTTTCCCATTTTATGTATGTACAGACATCAGTTACCTGCTTGATCACTTACCTCCTTTGTTTGTTAAGCAAGAGTGATATATAGAATAGCCTGAGTTGGAAGGGACCCATAAGGATCATCGAGTCCAACTCCTACAGATATATATGTTCTAAAAGTTCCTCATTGTAAGTTACATAGCATTATACACTATATATGTTGTTATCTCTTAACCTTATCCACAGTTTCACCAGTTGGGTTTCCAATATTAACAGCTGTGTTGGGTTTGCGTGGCAAGGTTTTGGTAGTGGGGGGGCTACAGGGGTGGCTTCTGTGAGAAGCTGCTAGAAGCTCCCCCTGTGTCTGATAGAGCCAATGCCAGCTGGCTCTAAGATGGACCCGTCGCTGGCCAAGGCCAAGCCAATCAGCGCCTCTGTGATAACATATTTAAGAAGAAAAACACTTAGAGAGAAAGAGCTTTTGCAGCCAGAGAGAGGAGTGAGAAGATGTAAGAAACTCTGCAGACACCAAGGTCAGTGCAGATGGAGGGGGAGGAGATGCTCCAGGCGCCGGAGCAGAGATCCCCCTGCAGCCCGTGGTGAAGACCATGGTGAAGCAGGCTGTCCCCCTGCAGCCCATGGAGGAAGGATGAGGGGGTGTAGAGATTCCACCTGCAGCCCATGGAGGACCCCACGCCGGAGCAGGTGGAGGCACCTGAAGGAGGCTGTGGCCCATGGGAAGCCCACGCTGGAGCAAGTCCGGGCCGGACCGGTGGACCCGTGAAGAAGGGAGCCCACGCCAGGGCAGGTTTGCTGGCAGGACTTGTGACCCCGTGGGGGACCCCACGCTGGAGCAGTTTGCTCCTGAAGTTCTGCACCCCGTGAGAGGGACTCCATGCTGGAGCAGGGGAACGATGAGAGGAGTCCTCCCCCTGAGGAGGAAGAAGCGGCAGAAACACCGTGTGATGAACTGACCGTAACCCCCATTCCCTGTCCCCCTGTGCCGCTGAGGGGGGGAAGGTTGAAGCTGGGAGTGAAGTTGAGCCCGGGAAGATGGGAGGGGTGGGGGGAGGTGTTTTAAGAGTTGATTTTATTTCTCATTCCTCTACTCTGTTTTGCCTAGTAATAAATTAGATGAATTCCCTCTCTAAGTTCGGTCTGTTTTGCTTGTGACGATAATTAGTGAGTGATCTCTCCCTGTCCTTATCTCGACCTACAAGCATTTCGTTATGCCTTTTCTCCCCTGTTTAGTGAATGAGGGGAGTGAGAGAGCAGCTCTGGTGGGCACCTGGGCCCCAGCCAGGGTCAACCCACCACAGCAGCGGTTGATTAATTAAGCCAAAACAACTTTACTTCCTCTTTTTATAGTGCTAGAAATACATCACAAATGAAATGACTCAGACGACTTTTCTGTTTACGCAAAGTGGGAGTGAGTTTTAATCTTAATTTAATTTAATTTAATAGTAGAAAATCTATTAAAATAGTTATTTGAGTTTCGAGGGGGTTTTGCATACTTTATGGGGTTTGTATTCTAAAGATGTGTAACTCAAAGAGACAGAATCCTAATCTACCTTTTGATAGATGTGTGTGTATATATATATATATATATATACACATGCCTAAAAGATAGGCAGAAAGGTTTTATTCTGTAGTATTATGCAGTTCATTAGGAACACATCATACTATGTTACAGGAAATTTTCTGTTGTGCTATTCCTTTATTACTAAGAATCTCATGGAAGAGAAGGTGGTCTTTGCCACCAGACTTAGAAATGTTGGCAAGTATTTATTTTTTACTAAGAAAACCTAATATTTAAAGATGTGTTTTCTCAAATAATTTTCAATATTTTTCTTCAGACAATTTACTAGCTAGAAGTTCTCGCTCTTCAGATATGTACAAAAAAAGATCAATTACAAAAGAATTTTAAAAAGACTTATAATAAATGCCATAATGCTAACAGTCAATAAAAACTTTCTAGAAAAAAACTTTGTTAGATAGTGGAAGAAAACCATTTAACCAAAAGAACTGAATAATTAAATGTCAACATGTAGCAAAAACATGAGCACATTATCACAATTAGAGCTCTCATTTATTGTCTTTTTAAAGTGCATTAAGTATTCATTTTTTATACAAACTTGATACCAGTATTTTTCATTATGGAAACAGCTGTAGGAAGAGGACTAAATCCATAATGCTTGTATGAAGACAAGTAAATATATGTGAAGGTGTTGCTTCTACAACTCAAATGGAGAGTAAGAAATAATCTGATTTTTTTCTGCTTATAGCATGTGTCGATTTGATATTTCCACAATTCAAAGTAAATTTGCAAGGAAAAAAAATTAAAATTTTAAATTTTAAAGAAAAAAAGGTATTCTTAAAAATATAAATATAAGTAGATGTTTCTAAATATCCACAAATCTACACTGGAATTCTGAACTTGGTCTCATTATAATGTATTAGAATTTGGGAGTGTGGGGGGAGAAGTTTTGTGGAAGGAGACTTTTTAGCTCTCCCATAATCCTTCCGTTGTATGTATCTCCTTCTGTATGTATCTCTTCGAATGCAACTTTCCTCAAAAAGACAAACACAGCTGTATTCTCAAATTGTGGGAATCATACTCCTATGACTTGCAAAAAGACAAAGGCACCGGGAACTCAACTATAGTCATAATATCAGTCCATCCACTGCAGCTAATTCTGTTAAAAAAAAAAAAAAAAACAAACTGGGGGGTGCTAGGGAACAACAAAAAACCCACATTAAAACAAACAAACAAAGAAACAAACAAACAAACCCAAAACCAGAGAATTTTCATACCCATAAGACTGTGATGGTGGGAGACAGCTCAGTTACAGAGCAGCAAGACATTCTCTCCAGGCTTATTCTAATATATATATATTGTGACTAGCCCTAGTATGTTTTATGTAGGTCACTGACAGAAGACGACGCTCTGATTCCTATATAATTTATAAACCTTTTTAACAAAGCTGTCACATAAAGCCATACATTTGAAACAAAAAATAAATAAATTCTGTAGTTTACTAGGGGGTAGATAGCGTGATATCAGACTATTTTTATCAGGGATCTAACAGGCCTGTAATACTTCCCCTTCCATTAACACTAATAAGGCTATTGAGTATACTTTGCAACATGGCCCCAGCTGCTTGTCCTTTTTACAGCTCAGCTGTGGATCAGCTCCCTGTAGCTCAAGTGGAAATAGTGACCTATGAATATAAAAAATTCCTCCCTACTGTAGTGATGACCACTGATCACCAGTAGTGGTCTCTCACTACTGAGGGATCAAGGAAACTTCTGTTTATTCCCTATCATTAAATGTTATTTTTTACTGTGCATAGACATTTAGATCTTTTCATTAGGTTTGCAAAATTCCTTCCACTTTTCTTTTTCTGTATTACACACTAGTGAGCCTTGAAGAACATCCCCTGAACAACTGACATTATTTTCCCTTTCAAAAGGGACTTAGCACATTTGATATATTAAAGTGAAAAGTACCCCTGAAAAGAGATTACTCTGAAAATATTCATCTCCTGGATTTTAGTTCTTAGAGGTACATGTCCTCCAAGTAACAACTTTCTACACTCTTCTTTATCAGGTATCCTAAATATACTCAAAATTTAATCATTTCGGTTATGACTTCTTGGAATAAAATATGAGTGCATGTATAATACTTCATTACAATATTGATTTGCAACAATTTCACTCGACCATACAGAGAATAATCTGATCTGCTCTTATCTGTTTACTGCCTCAGGCAGCATGCATAGAAGAACTAGATTCCCAGACCACTTTGGAGATATCCTTAAAGGCAGAAAAAGCTTAAAGATAATATTTTGCTTTCTCCAAATAATTTCAATTGGACAGGAAACCTTCACTTAAAATAGCTATTTTATCTAATGGTAATTCTTTAAGGATTTATACCAACACTGCATATCAATTTACAGAGGAACACGTATCATTTGGATTTATGCAATATACTTAGGACTTATCCAGAATATAGCTGAAGACTGGTATCCAAATGTTACCTTGATTCAATAGCATTAAAATTTAAAGACTAGAGTCTTCTCATCTCAGTGGATAGGCATCATTTCAACAAGCAGAAGACATCTTTGCTTTCCGCCAAGATGTTACTTCAGTGCAATTCCAGTTCCAGCAAAAGATGGGTTAACATTACAACTGATACTTTGAGGTGTTCAGGTGTCTGCCATCCAAACATTTTGCTGAATATTCTTTTTTCCTCCAATCACAATACAAGTCTATATATACAACTGAGACTGAGAAATTAATATTGGTCTGTATCCTCACAGGCTTCCATAAACTAATAACTGATAATGCTAGAAGAGCTTTACTGTGATAATCTAAGCTGCTTATCTCTATAATGCAAGTCATAATATTTCCGTGAAATAGATCCCAATCAAAAAAAAAAAAAAAAGAAAGAAAGAAAGAAAATCTACTGTTGATTAAAAATTGCCACTGAAGGATGTTTAGCATTAATAGTGACATTCATTCAAGATTCATTTAATATCACCAACAGAGAGGCCTGTGGTACCTATAAATTAAAAATGTACTGATAAGTATATAATTAGCATTAGCCTTGCACCTAAAAATAAATGATGTTACTAAGAACAGTAAAGGAGCATTTTGTAACACTGTTATGGCATAGCCAGAGAGAAGTTACTGTGTTCAGTTTTGGGCCCCTCACTATGAGAAAGACATTGAGGTGCTGGACCGTGTCCAGAGAAGGGCAACGAAGCTGGTGAAGGGTCTGGAGCACAAGTCTTATGAGGAGTGGCTGAGGGACCTGGGGTTGTTTAGCCTGGAGAAAAGGAGGCTGAGGGGAGACCTTATCGCTCTCTACAGCTACCTGAAAGGAGGTTGTAGCCAGGTGGGTGTTGGTCTCTTTTTCCAAGTAACAAGTGATAGGACAAGAGGAAATGGCCTCAAGTTGCTCCAGGGGAGGTTTATATTGGATATGAAGAAAAATTTCTTCAACTGCAAAGGGGAAAAGACATGCAGTTCCATGTAAGAGACCTTCAAGTAAAAAAAAAAAAAAAAAAAAAAAAAAAACCCACAAAAAACCACCCCAAACAAAAAACCCAACCAAACAAAAAAACCCCCAACCAACAAAAAAACAGACAAAGCATAAGTACAAAGGACTGCAAGTAGGCAGGACATTGTGCAGAATACATGAGATGGATAACTGGCAAAGTGAAAACCAAGACATGCATTATCAAAAGCATAACCCAACCACCTCTTATTAGGAGGAAGACTGCAGCATAAAAGACATCAGTTACAAGAGAAGAAATTCGGAAAAGAAAGAGGACAACCTGACTGCTGTTCCAAATTCAGTCATTAAACAGCTTTCAAGTCTGATCACCTCTGTAGCTAAGAGCCATAGCCATCACTGCTAACTACATGTGCTAACTGCATCAGAGCAAAGACATCAGCTCTTTGGTATGGTACAGTAATAGCTGACTTAGAGTATAAGTGTAAGAAATAACAAGTTTTTCATATGTAGTAATGATTAATATTCGATAATTAGTTAATATTAGATAAGAACTAACCATTAGCCAAGAGAGTGTTGTTAAATAGCTAAGTTAGAAAATGTTTCTCTTACAGGTTAAAACTGACCTGATGTGTCAATCTTCTGAGCCTTCCCATCACAACGATCTTTAGTTGTCTGATACATAAACATATACATATATTCCATTGCAAAATTAAGATTATGCCTACATGCAGGTGTTTACCTGTTAGTGTCCACATCTATGCTAGGTGTCTAAATGCCAATCATAACATTTAGTCAGTGAAGTCTCACCACTAGGTTCCTACGTAAATGACTCTCCTTCCTCCATTGACTGTATTGATTAGATGTCTTGATTATGACTCCTTTCTTTTGACTCTTAGTGAGCCTGTGGTTATTTACATGTAGCTGTCTCACTGGACTGCATTACAGTCTTTGGGTTTAGTTGCCCAAATATAGGCAATTAGTGCCATTTTAAAGATACTAGAACATGCAAGACAAATGTAGCAGGCAAGTAAGACCCAGAACTTGTAAGACAATCATACCTCTTTAGAGTTGAAGCTAAGGGTCAGGTGCAATATCCTAAGCCATCTCAAAGGTAGTACAGGTCTGTGTTTAGGCTATCATCTTATTGCTACAGTCTTATTTTGTTTACTGTGAAGTCTGTTTTTATCTGGCTTATGTTTCAATCATTCATCTAACCTTTCTGAAAAGTACATATCTTTGTCACTGTATCCTATAATATACCCAGGCCTTTAAAAACAGATGTGAGAGAGACAAAGCTTTTCCAGCTGAGAGAAAAAAAGAAGATATGATTGGGAAATGATCTCCTGTAGCAGAACAGATGAATCCAAATCTAAATATTTTCAGAATTTATCTGAAGTCATCCTTATCTAAACATTTTTTGTCATTCCTGCTGGCATAGACTTTTTACCAAAGATAATGTGTTGTTATAATTTATGACATCATGCAGTCATCTGAGGATTTTCCTAGTGTCATTTTCTTTTTGATATGGAACAAATTCATACGAAAAATGAAAGAAAAATTGCAATGGAAAAAAAAAAAGTAGCAAAGATGTATCTTGCTCTATGAAATCAATGTATATCTTTACTTGAAAGTAGTTTATGCAACTTACATATTTGCCATTATCTTATTTGCTTGTATTTAAGCCAAGTTTTTTTTTTCTTACAGAAACATTTTTACTAATGTGATCTTATAATATTTATAAAAACACTGTGACTAGAAGCTGAAATACCCACTATTCTTCTGGAATGGAGAACATGGCAAAGCCACTTTTACCCTTGAAAAAATTATAATGCTTCATTCCTTGTAACATGAACATTACAGGATGCAAGTTACATTACATCATGTCAAAGGAGGTAGTTTGACATACATAGAAGTGTGTACTAGCTTGACATTTAGATTAAAATCAAAAAGCTTATTGTTGCTCTGGAAAAAGTCCAATAGATGGAGAGAATCATATTCATCATGTTAAAGTACCTCTCTCAGAGGTTCATTCAGACTATGTTGAAAGAACTCTACCATTTTCTTTGGCACTTTATATCAACTATGCTTTCCCAGAAACCTCTACTTTGTTAGATCTGCTACAAAACTCTTCCATTGGATATATTCCTTTTTCCCCTTTTTTAAAGGAAGGCATCAGATGAGAACGTGAGAAACATGGAAAAAAAACCCTCAAAACTAAAACATCCACAGAACACTAGAAATAGACATCTTATGTTCTTCAAAATAATTCTGGTATAGAAAATACAGAAAGTGGATACCAAAAAATGCTGCTGGTTGCAGAAGTGCTCTTTTGTGCAAATAATCTGCATTTTTCCTCACTTTTTTTTTTTTTCCTGTAATTGCAGGATATTGCTCTCTTACACTGCATTTTACAGAAGAAAAAAACCAACAAAATTATGCAGCTCAAAATCTGATAGTAGAATATAATACTCTGGGCCATAGTATACTTAATGAAATACAGAG